>NC_028452.1:28545914-28693996 GCF_000263155.2 Setaria italica
AGTTAGAGAAATGACCATAACTCAAAAAGTATCCATCCAAAAATTCTCAAAAATTACCAGAACGTCCCTTAGATATTTGGCTAGAAGTTTGGTATTCAAGATCTTTGCTAAAACAGCCTCTAAAAAGGTGATAAACTCAGATTTTTATATTGTGGTCTAGTCTGGAATTCCTGCAACAGTGCATCGCAAATCTGACCATAGCTCCCAGACCACTTTCCCAAAAATTTTGCAATTTTAGCAGAAGGTGCTCTGCTATGTGCTGTACAACTTTGTTTTTATGGAACTAGATAGAAACTGATCCTTAGAGGGCTGAAAAATTCAATATTTATCAGTTGCACATTCTGGAATTTACAGCAGGCAGTAGGTTACCAATTTAAACATATCTTGAATTCCACATGACCAACTTTTGTGAAATTTTTACAGCACCTCACTTACCAATTTCTAGACAACTTTCTTATAGAATGTTTCTGGAGAAAAAACAATTTACTAGTCGAAAATTTTTTGACAATGACAGCTGAAAGTCTATGGAAACTAGATAATCCTTAGTGACCGGTAAGAATTTTGTGAGAACTTTACTTCGTTAACAAGCCATTAATGCAAAGGTTGTTTTACATTTTCATTTTTGCAAGTTTTAGTGTGATGCATGCACGATCTATTCGTCCTCACAAAACAAACAACTGTGAATTGCTTGGACTTACCGGGTTAGTGCCAGTGGCAAGGCAACAATTACGGCTCTCGCTATAATAACTAGTCAAAATTTCTAACCTTCGTTAACTTATCATAAGCGCGGTTAGTGTTCCTACAAAAGATCGCATCTACAAACTGAACCTTTTGTGCCAGCACTCACGAAAGCATCCACATTCATTACCGTTCACTATAGAAACGACACCTGCACGATTTTTGCCATACGGGCAACACTCATACGCCAAGTAGCGTATTCACTTTTTATGTGCCGCCATCATATTTGCATATGATGCCAGGTTACGTTACAGCAATCGTCGTACCCCTGCGCCAACCATTATATATTTTTGGGTACCACCACCATATTTGCATATGATGCCGTGGGTATGTTACAGCAATCGCCATACCCCTACGCCAACCGTTGTGCAAGAAAGTAAGTTTTGACAGAATGTATGTGCTGGAAGTTAGTATAAGATAACCAATAGTTAATTAGCCACTTGATCAACCCATGATCCCCTAAGGCTTCTCGTACTAACTTTCAACCATAACGAACTTACGCATTTGCCAACACAATTTCTTGCAAGTTTTATTGAAAAAGGTGTTTAGGACTTGTTGCTTTCTCTAGGGTATGGTTTTCCGACCCTGATGCCAGCTATGGTAGAACCACCTAAGTTAATCCGGCTAAAGTGTACTCAACCTCACCTCAAATGCGAATGGTCACTTTAATCGAATTAAAATGGTAGTCCGTCGGGTTTCACCCGATAAACCACTTGTCTCCGATCGAAACAAAGCATACTCACACAAAGGCGAGTGCAAAAATTACAACAATCTAGATAATTATTACAGATACCAGATTCAGTTATTACAACTTAGAAGTTCAAATGCATAAAAGTAAAGTTTTCAGAGTTCAAGCAACGGAATAAAAATGGTAGTCTAATGTCGATACAGGATACCATAACGAAGCTTGCCATGGTATCAATCACCGTGTTCCTCGGAGACCTAGGATGGGTCCCACTCAACCGTCCTACTCGGAGGGAGCTAGGTTGGCCAAGTCAAACTAGCAGCCAACTCATTAACATCAAAACCTGAAAACAAAGCCACAAGCAAAGCTGAGTATACTAATACTCAGCAAGACTTACCCGATAGGTGGTGACTACTCCACTGACTCCTAGACATGCAAGGCTCTTTAGCTGAGGGGTTGGTTTTTTTGCCAAAAGCATCTAAAGTAGATCCTTACTTTCAATTTTTAGCATCAGGTTCTAGTTGATTATCCATTCCAGGTAAGCACTTATTCTAAGCAAGCATGGTGAAACAAGCAATTTAATCCAAACATCAGTATTATTCATCATACTTGTTTTACTTCTTACTCAGTGCAGCATAGTGATCAAGCAATCCCAACCTGTGAGAGGTAGACGATTCGAATCGAGTTTCTTAACCTTGCAAGGTGAACCTAAACCCATGACAGATGCGTACCACACTAGGTCCACATATGTCAGCCGTCCCCATCAATCCCCAGGCACGTGGACAGGGACCACTTCCCTTGGATACAAGGCCCCACGGTCCCGGAACGTCGTCGTACCGTGTCAGCAATTGTACCGACATGATGCATCAGGGGAACCCGATTCCAGAGAGGGTGGGGAGTATGTCCATGCCCCGGTTCAGTCAGGTACTAGGCTTCCCGATCCCATACTCGGTATGAGTTTAGTACTTTCAAACACTTGACCATGAACACCGACACGGTTCGACCTTAGCACATTTTCTTCTATACAAGCGGGGCATCCACCATTCCAGAACATATAGCCCAGCCCCGCGCATCAACCTTATGATTCCAACACAAGTAAACAGGAAACTCCTATAGCTCGCGAGTGACAATAAATCACTCAACTTTTACCGTATCCCTATTTAGCATTGCAACTACTCAACTTAACATACTAATATTCAGAACATAAGTACCTAGGATCATGCAACTAAGGTTTCAAGCAATGCCTATAAACTTAATTCACAAACATAAGTAACAGAAGTATTGCATAAGCTTGAGAAATCAAGGTTATGCTTCGGGGCTTGCCTTCCTGTACTAGGTTAGTCTGAAGGTTGTTTGAAGCTTGACTGGGGTCTTGCTCAACCTCCATCCGGTTCACTTCTGCAGATGGCTCCTCCTCAGCTATCGAAAGTAGCTCGTAGGTACCATCGGCGAGATTTGCTTCTACACGAGATGCATATGCAAGAGTTCACAATTAATGCTTTTATATGCAGGTTGCATTTCATGGATTATTGTAGAAGCATAGATTGCATTTCGACCACATTCACCTAGACAAGATTTCAAACTTTTCTTTCTTCGTAAAGTAAAGTGTGTTGTGATTTAAAAGTTGGGCTTGACTTGATGGTGATTGCGTACACATATAAGGTTTTAACATCTTAGACATCACAAAGAAAGGTGGGGCTCATTTTGTGGTTGCTCAACATTCATTTGGAAAGTTATCTTGTTTCTGAATTTTAAACCAACCAACTTAGCATTTAAGCATTTTACTGTTCTACCCTTTGTAATTAACAATTGTTATTACTCATTTAACTAGCTATTAAACTTGAAGAAAAGTTTCTGGAAGCATGTGATATGATATTGTTCTAAAATTTTTACAAAAGCTTCATTATTACATAAGTAATCTATTGTAAAAATTTGAGATGCACTTGACTTCTACAAAATTTACTAAAAACCAAACAACATTAAATTACAGAACATGAAGAAAGATTTTTAGATAGAGTTTCATCATTCGCCTGGCTCCAGAAATTTCACAGAAGGTTACCAACACTAACAGAGGCTACTGTAAATTTTTAGGATTTATTGAGCATGAAAACTATTTATCACATAAAAAGTACATTAAACAACATGTAGTTATTTAAGCAAGGTAAAACACATATATCACAGAAGCAAGTATTTTTCCTTATCGTACTTGTGCATCAGGAGTTTAAAAAAATTGATTCCACATTTTTAGCAATTTTTCTACCTTTTCCTATATATTTTCAAAATTTTAGCCATTTTATTCATTTAAAAACAGAAAAGGTTATATGCGTTTCGCGAGTAAGCCCCTGGACCTTTTGAAATCTTATAACGATACCCTTACACTTCGCGCTAAGGACCCTAAAAAGAAAAAGGGGATTGCAATGTGGTTCTTAGGCTTAGCAGGCGGTGCTCCGGCGCGATTCCGACGAGCTCCAGCGACGGAGGTGTGAGGTGAGGGCTTGGGTGCGATGAGGGGCTCACCTAGCGTTAGTGGCTATGGAAGTCATGGCCTGGGAAGGTGTGGCGGTGGCGCTTCACGGCGAGGTCTCGGGCGTGGCGAAGCGGCTTCTTCTCTGGCGACGACGGCGGCGAAGGAAGCTAGGGAGCTACTTTGAAGGCTTAAGTGAGGCATGTGTGGTGCTACAGACGGGACTGGGGCCTCTGGCGAGGTCCGAGAGGTGGAGCTTGATGGTGGGGTGCTCTGGTGGCGCTTCGGTGTGAAGGGAGTGGCGTGGCAGCGCCGGTTATGAGGCTTGGCCTCCTTTTTATAGCAGTTGCTTGTCGAGGGGAGAATAAGGCCGCCGTGGGGAGCTCTGATGGCGATTGGAGGAGCACGAGCGTGGCCAGTGACTGGCGGGCAGTTGTGCCAGCGTGGTAATCGGCCGTGGCAGCGAGCGTGCATGGGCAAGAAGCTGCTACTAGCCAAGCAAGATCTTCGCGTGGAGGAGCTGGTTTGCTGCGTGTGTGGAGTGGCTGAGGTGGAGCGCTTGTCAGGTCTCGTCACCGACGACCTTGGCCGAGCGGTGATGGCTGCTGGCTGGCGGTGACATGGCGGCGGGATTCTGCTGGCAGGTGTGGGCATGCGCTGCCACAATGGCCAGGGCAGATGCGGCGGTCGGGAGGGGAGCTGGTGCGCGCTGGTTGGGCGACGCTGAGGAAGTATGTCTTGTCACCGGCGAGCATTTGCCGCCGGTATTCCTCCAAGGGGCCATCACGACGTGGCGTGCCACGACATGCCATGCGCGATCACCACCTGATCGTGTGCATGTGCGTTCGCGATGGTGTGCACAGGCAGCATGTTTGGAGCGATTTTGCTTCAAATTTTTTAATTCAAACTTAAAAAATTTGATAGAATTGGAGATAAACTTGCTGAAACTTAGGTAGAATGTTGGCTTGGCTGATTTTTTTTAATTTGCCCCAAATTTGGCTGAAATTTGATTCAAATTTTGAAAGCCTTCCACTCAAAATCAAAGAAATCTTGAATAAAAAAAGTTGCTTGTTTTAAAAAGTTCTACAACTTATATAGTGGCCAAAAGTTAAGATCTTATATAAAATTTGTTTTCAAAACATACCCAACGAAAGATCCTTTTAGTGGGGTTTTCAACACTTAGATCAATTGAAGTGCATTTGAATTGGAAAAGTGGCAATTTGAGTTCAGTTGTGATTTTTTTGCCTAATCACTATGATTACTCTTGATTTGTTTTGCTAATTACTAGGGATGTTAGACGCTACCACGATCAGAACGTTAAAAAAGCTCCTTCAACATCGGTGATTTGGTGCTTCGTTGGATCCAGTCCACCAAGGACATGCACAAGCTGGCCACCCACTGGGTAGGCCCCTTCATCATCAAAGAAGTCATCCAGCTAGGCACCTATCGACTCTAATGGGCAGACAGCTCAGGCATCCCTAATGCATGGAACATCGAGCACCTACAGTGCTTCTACCCTTAGGGCTTAAAAGCTATGTATTCTATTTTCCCCTTTTTACTAAATGAACAAAACCTCTGAGGTTCTTTGTGTACCTACTGCCATTCTGTTTCCTTTGCCCGAGCTGTTCCTGACGCTCGGGGGCTATCCAACCTGGTCGACAGACCACTTGCTCTCAAGCTCGTGGGCTTCCCCCAAGCGTTGACCTCTAGGTCTTGCATTCTTCTCCTACCCCTCTCAAGGCAATACGACTAACTCATGTGGTTGGCATCCTAGCTCGCGAAACCTAGACAACCTTGCGTTCACCCCTCCTACAAGCTCGAGATCCGCTCTCAGCAGGACGCTGCTCAGGCAAGGCTAGGCGCTTAGCGGTTACAGGGCCCAGCTACGCGCTGTCCTGTCGTATACACCAAGGGAGGAATGGAGCCTCGTTCTTTCCGCATACATTAAGTCAATTACATCACATGTCTTATCATACAGTTTGATACACCAAAAGATTCATAAAAGACCGGGACAGGTGACAAGAGGGGGTGTGAATGGGAGCCGATTCAAATTTCTTTAATGAACCTTGGCTAAAGTCCCAAACCAATCCACAAACCTCTCTTCTAGCAATATCAAGTCCCGTTAGTGCAGGAGCTCATGGACGTAGGAATGATGCTAGGAACCTAATTTGAGGCTAGCGGAAACAAGGAAGAACCCAAACAAGTGTTGGAAGAAGAAATTCGAAAACAAACACAAAAGTACGGAAAAGTCCGGAAACTCTTCGAAAAACCCCACAACTTACGGAGAATCCGCACAAACCTTCAGAGAATCCGCACCTATGGAATTTTCCGAAAAATCCATCGGAAAATTCCAGAAATTTGGAAATTTCCGGAATATTCTGGAACTCTAAAATTAGTTGCTGCATGCAAATAGTGTGATATGGCACTAAAAATTTAAGAGAAACTTAACCAAGTCAAAGCTAAGCTACTGTAAAAATTTGGGGCTTAGTGGACTTATACAAAAATAACTAAAGTTAAAATAAGGACCTATGGTTGATTTCACTTAATTATTTTTATCTCCAGTTACAAAGAGGTTTTGGTTATGAAATTTTAACAGTGAGTTATACAAGTGCAGCAGAGGCTTTTGTGATGTTTCCAAGATTTTTGGTGAAGGACATCTATTTTCCATATTTTTTATCATTTAATCTTGTACAACAAGAGAAGCATGTTTCACCTAGTCATCCAGTGACCATTATTTTTCCTAGCAAGTATGTTTCATGTGTGTTCCAACAAAAGTGGTTTCACATTTTTCTCTGCCATATTCTATTTATCATGTAAAAAGTAAGAGTTTACCCTGGATTTCAAAGTTAAAAATTAAAACAGTGCATAAAACATCTAAACTAGGGTTACAACTATTTGTGTAAGCACAAGTTCAAAGTAACAAAGCTAACAGAGGTGGTTTTGCTATTTTACCATTTTTGCATGATTTACCAAGCATTTAAAAGCTTAAACACTAAATAAAATCTAGTGCTAAATACAGATTAGGAACATGCATATGAGTATTTTTAAAAGAAACTAGCCATCACCAGAAACCTAGCAAAACAAGAATCAAATTTTCCCCAGTTTTCTACATTTTTTTGTGCCTTTTCAAAGTTTCAACCTTTTTAGAACTAGGATAAAGAAAACCGAGATCAACTTGAAAACTAGCCCCCAGATCTAAGGTTTAATCGTGCAAAGGTCCCTGGATTTCTCCCATACCCCCCTATCTTTTCTCCTTCTTCTCCACACAGCTCCCTCACGCACAACAGATCACAGGCATGGGAGAGAAAGAACTTGGCCGACCATGGCCCTTGGCTGCCGACCATGGCCCTTGGCTAGCAGCAGGGGCAAAGGAATGACGCGACTTGGGAGCAAACAGGGTGGCGCCTTGGAGGCTAGGGGGTCACCGAAAGAGGTCGCAGCGATGAGGAGTAGAGGCGCAGTGAAGCTTCATGGTCAACTAGAAGGGGGCAGATGGGGGCTCTCGTGGAGAGGGCTATCCGGCGAGGGAGGGCGGCCGGGAAGTGGCAAAACGGATGCGCGGCAGCTTGAGGATGCTCCTGGCGCGAGGAATCGGCCAGTGCCTACCCGACGGCGACGAATTTAACCGGCAAAGAAAGGGGAAAACATGGAGCTTGGTTACTAGCAATGGTGGTTTGGGAGGGGGAAGTGGTTCTGGAGGGGCTAGCGCTGCTTATAACGGTGAAGGGGAACCAATAGGAACGACACGGTGATGCTGGGCGGCCATTGGCGGCAAGGGCAACCGTCGGGCATGGCGGCCCCGTGGCGGCACTTATGTCTGTGTGGCGCCCATGCCATGCGCACGGAGCTCTACTCAACCAGGCACAAGGAGTGGCGTGGGACAAGCAGGGCTTCACGTGGGCGTCGTTGGGGTGGCCAATCGCTGAGGGGAGGCTTGTTGGCGCCCCCAATGGTGAGCGGCGCTGCTGTGCTGCCCAACCGGTGGCGCACGGGTGTGGACAGAGGAAGAAGGACGGTCTGACATGTAGGCCTACGACATTTTTAGCTATTAAACTTTGTCCCCTTATTTGACATAGCTACAGGTGTCCAAAAATTACCCAAAAATACTCGTTGGAAAGATAAAATTGCAAAGAATCCATTGCCTCAAAAATAAACTCAAGAGCTGCAACGGTTTTCAGGCAATTGGCAAAACAAAACAGCCAAAGTTGAACATTAAATGAATTTTTAGCACAAGCAAACATTTCCGAAAAATTTGGTAAAAATATTTCAATCACTAAAATGAACCTAGTATTTAAATAAAATGATAGGGGGCACAGTTGTATAGCAAAAATTTGGGTTTCTTCACAAGTATGAATTTTTAACAATAAACAACAATTGTGTGAATTTACCAATGCATAACTTCTACTCAATTTTGAACTTCCTCTCCTCAAAATCAGAAGAAGTGTTAATAACAAAAGCTGTTTGTTTTGAAATGTTGTATAACTTTTATGTTGGCCAAAATTTAAGTTCTTATATGAAATTTTTGTTTTTAACTCTTACCCCAATTAAGTGCTTTTCAGGGTAATTTTTAACAGTTAGGGAATTTGAATGACTTTTGAGTTTGGCACTTTGCAATTTGGTTTGTTTCTAGTTTTTCCCTTAATTTCTCTTATTTTTACCCCTTTGACTCTAGTTTTGTCCCTTTTTGAATTTACATTTCCCTTCCGGGGTGTTTTCAACACATGGACAATTAAAGTGTATGAGAATTTGACAAGTGGAAATTTGAGTTTAGGGGTGATTTCTTTGCTTAAACACTTTTGATTATTCTTGATTGGCTTTGCTAATAGTAGGGATGTTACAGTAACCTCCGGCCCTTGGTATGGCTTTGTACTCGACTTGTCAATATCCTATCTATAAAGAGTATGGTTGCTATGCTATTTTGGTAGTATAGTATGCCATATCCTGTGCTTTATTAAGTTATACTCATACGCTTAGGCTGAATCATGTTACCGCATCGGTTCATTGTGCCTTTGGGCTTGCTCTAGTTCTATGCCTATCGATCATCATGGTTGGGGTTCTGGAGGGGCTAGAGTAGTGATCACGTGTACAAGCGTGGTGCTTGGGCATGTTGGGATCCATCGAATATGATTGTGCCACATTGTCTAAGGGATAGGTGGCAGGTGGTGATAGCCCTGTCCATCCTTTGTAGTCCCCCATGTTTGGGTATGGTGTAGGAGTTCTGAAAGATATCTTGCCTTAGCAGACCTGGGATGGGTATTCTCCCTATAACGCTGTATGCCTAGACTTAGCTCTGATCATGTGCTTGTATGACCTTTCCTAGTATAGATAGATTCCATTAGAACCTCTTGTATGCCTTGCTCCCGCTAACCTTAGGCTTATTCTTTCATTCTTTATTCTTGAGATTGGCTTGTGTGTGTGTCACATTACCCTCATATATTTATCATGGCTTACCCCTATATGAACTTTTGTCTATTACTTAAGCTTATGATCCAGGATATGTATCCAATAAGTCCTTTTACACCAATGCCATCCTTTGGGAAAACATAAATAACGATACCCTGAATACTCTCTGGGTGAAATGATACAATGGTATATCCGCGCGCTTGTAGATTTATTCATAATGTTAAGGAATACAAACAAGCATTTCTGGCATCGTTGCCGAGGATGGCATTGGTTAAAAGATTTATTGATACATGTTCTTGGTTATATGATTAAGGAATAGCCATTACTTATACATGCTAACTTGTCTTTATTTTCTCCCGATGGATGAAAATAGGGTAGTGTATGACCGGTTTTGACTTGACGACCAACTTCGTCGAGAATCCGGAGCATCTTGAGCGAAGAGTCCGACCTCGCATCGTCCCTCCTCACATTGCTCTGTCGGCAACCAAACCAGTCATCCCAGCACCATCCGTTCCTAAGGCTATGGCTGAAAAGACTCTTCATGAGTTCTCCATCCCCTCCACCGACAACATGGCCACTGGCCCCACTTTTCCCTAGGGAAGATGTGTTAGGCCTGCTTCTAATGATGAGCTTAAAATTCTCTTTGCCATGCTTAAGAAAAGTTAGAGTTTCTCCTATTAAGCCTATGATTGCTCAGTGGTTAGAACATTTCAAGATGACTAGTCCTATTGAGTGTACCTCTTTGATTACTCGTATTGCTTCCAAAGTTGGGGCATTAGATGGTATTGCAGTTCTGTGACGGCCTCGGACAAAAATCCTTCGCGTCAATCTTAATCCGAGCCCCTGATCACCTGTCTTAGTTTTTCCAAGTCTAAGTGTTCATTCTCCAGATCTTCCGACCCCTGCGACCCGACCCCTCGCCGTGGTCTCCCCAGTTCCGACCCCGCCGACCCCCAACCCACCGTCGGATCTTCCTAAGCCATCCCGCAGCATCGCCCTCCAGTTCGAGCAGTGGACCACCGAGACTGACCGGTGGGCCCATGTGATCTTTTCCCCCAGATCTCCCACGACAGGCGCACTCGAGTTCCATGCTCGCTTCAGTTCCCCCCCCCCCGCTGCGTGGGTCAACTCCTCCGACGCCCGCCGCTCCGCCTCGTCTTCGGCCCACGACCGGATGGATTCTCGCGCCCCCTTCCCCAATGGCGGAGGAAGCTCCCGTGCTACCCTTTCTGTAGTACCTCGCCGCCCGTGCCCATCATCACATCGCCAGATCCTGGCCGCAGAGCCCGATGCCGCCCGTCTTTTCCGTCACCTCGCCACAGTAGTGCCGCCACGGTCTTCGCTACACGACGATTCCTCCTCCGCCAACCCAGACCGCGGCAGCGACAGCTCCTTTTCCCGCCCTGTCACAAGCCACCCCGACAATCTGTTGCTCCGCGCTCGCCCGCGCGCCCGCAGCCGCCTGTCTTCTCACCTGTGCGCCCCCGATCCTAGCGCCGTTTTCCCGTTCACTTCCATCAGATCCACCCCACGACGACGCCCGCCTCCACCAAATCTCAACCACCGGCAAACCCGCGCCTGCGCCGCCCTGACGTCAGTGCCCAATGACCGCCGGCATCATCCCCGAAGTCCTGCTTCACCACCATCGTCGCTCAATCGCCACCTGGGCAGAGCACTCCATCGCTGCTTCCCCGGCCTTCGCGCCGCTCCCTCTTCTCACTTCCGCGCCGCTATAAAAGGGAATGCAGAAGTCCCGCCGGAATTCCCCTTGCCCTAGCTGCCATCTCTCTTACTCCCTGTTCGAGCTCACAGCGCCACCACCTAAGTCTGAGGAACTCTCCTCTCTGCTCAAGCATCACCACTTTCCCCCGATCCGCCAGCCACTGCTTCCAGTGCTGCCCAAGAGTTTACTTGTGATCCACAAGAAGCACCGCCGCCGCCGGACAATCTCGCCGCCGTCCCAAGCCCTTAGTTCTTCTGCCCAAGCCTCCTCTGTAAGATGAAGGTAGGCTGCCGACCCTTGTTCGCTTCGCCCGACCCCTCTTATCCGCCCGACCCTGTCTGTTCCGCCGACCCTTCTCCGCCTCGCCTGAGGGCTCGGCTGTATCTTTTTCTTGAACCGAGGGTGTATGTGTAAAACTTGGGGACCTTTCAGCGTTGAGTCTGAGGACCCGTAGTACATCAAATCCTCTAGATTAAGGGTCAGATCATAAGTTCCTTCCCTCCGACCCTTACCTCTTGATCTCCATCAACTCCATTGAACCTCCCCACCCTCCTGTAACTTGTCGCAAGTTTCTGGGCTCAGACTTGCAAGTGTTGCTGTTGAAATAACCGTCTATGCTAACTAATGCATTGCATTCGTGTAGAGCTGCGTCTCACCGACGGCTACTACGAGCTGCACCCGGTGCCAGAGGACGACGGTGTAGCTGAGCTCCTGCCCCCAGAAGCCGAAGCTGCCCCAGAAGTCGAGCAGTTCCCTTCCTCCTTGCTCGAAGGCAAGCCCCGGATGCATGAATCCCCCTATGTTTTACCAGACTTGCGCATGCCTTCTTTCACATGCTTGTGCATTTACGTATAGGAGTTGTTTGGAACCCTAGATGCATAACTTAGCTCCCTTGATCTGAACACTAGCTGTTGGACCGAGTAGATGCTTTGCTTAAATAGAAAAACGGTAAAAGCCGAGTGATTCCCTGTCACTCGCGAGTGTAGGAGTTGGATGTCTACCCTTCTGTTACAACTATAAGGACGATGGACGGGGCAGGGTTTGAGGTAACTCTTTGGTGGTCGGTTGATCGCCCCATCTGTCTATGCAACTTGCTAAGGCCCGACAGTGGTGGTGTTCGTGATCAAGTGTTTGAAGGTACTAATTTCATACCTAGTATGGGATGGTGAAGCCTAGTACCTGATTGAACTAGGGCGTGGCTTATACCCCTGCTGTCCCTAGAACGAGGTTCCCATGGTGCATCATGTGGGTACAAGTGCAGTCACAGTACGGTAGAGGCCGGGACTGTGGAGCATTGCATGCCAAGGGAAGTTTGGACCTGACACGCGCCTGGGAATTGATGGGGACGGCCGACACAGGAAGACGCCCTTGTGGTGTGCGGATGTCGTGAGATTAGGTTCGCCATGCATGGTTAAGAAACTCGAATCGATTCGTCTGCCTCTCACAGTTTGAGACTGCTTGATCGCTGTCACCCTGAGTAAGTAAAGAATCTGATGATGACACGGTTTTGCTGATGTTGTATATACCTTTTGGTTGGTTCTATGATTGCTTAGAATAGGTTGCAAACTTAGACTGGATAATGAACTTAGAACCGGAGCTAAAACTTGAAAGTAGGGATACATCTAGCGCTTTTGGCAAACAAAACCCCTCAGCCAAAAAGCCTTGCATGTCTAGAAGAGGTAGTTAGCGCGCTCCCTGTCGGTTAAGTCTTGTTGAGCTTAGTAGCTCAGCCTTGTTGTAGCTCTTCGTTTTCAGGTGAAGTTGCTGCTTCTGAGCCCCTTTCTGCTGGCACTTGGCCGCCCCAATTCCCTCCGGGTTGGATGGTTGAGTGGGATCCCTCCTCGGACGGCGAGGAGAGGGATCAGTGACGTCTCGGTTGGCCTCACCAGGGATGTCCGACCCCGACGAAATAGCTTCCGCTTGTTGTTTTATCTTCGGTGGTTTTCTTTCAAACCTTGTAAACTCTGATGTGTTTTATAACTAAACTGGATGGTTCATTTGTTAACTCTGGACTTGCTGTATTCTCTGGAACCGCTCACCTTCGTGTGGGTTTGCTATTCGGTCCTGTTAAAGTGGTTAAATCGGATGAAATCCGACGGCACTTCATGTTTACTTTGTTAAGGCATGAGTGTCGCATATCAGGCAGCTAAATCATGTTTAATCAAGCAAATCCGAAGCTGCTGCGCCACAAGTTCCTTACATTCAAATGCCCCGCACTATCATTGATGAAGCATATCTTATTCAAGGTCACATTCTTAAGCATGATGCAAACCCGTCACTTGTATTTTTCTTCCCCAGCTATACAAATAAAATTCCATTACCTAACCCAGAGCTTTATTTGTATAAGTGTCGGGAGCTAACCCTTCCTCTTATACCACAAGAGGAAGCTCACAGGAGCAGTGTTTCTGGCTGGGTAACTCGGAGCAGGTCCAGGAACAAAGCCCCTACCTCACAGTACCAGCCCCCGCAATCCTAGCACATCATGCAGTAGATGTCCCAAGTAGGATGGATTCTAGCCGGGCAGATGCCTGGGTTTGCACCTGAGTATCAACCTGGTCGGGACCAACCGCCATGACCACATGAAGTTGGAGGCTCGGGCTGGCAAAGCGCAAGCAACACGAATGGGAACAAGGACCACATAGACACCACACCTCTTCCAGCTCTAGTGGTCTGCCCCCACTATTTGGTGTACGTCAATCCTTCTCAGCAAGAAGACATTGTTACATCACAAACCTCAGCTGTCAGCTGAATGATCTCGATGTCCAGATAGGGGAAATCCAAAACACTCTTAACACACATGTCCAGGGTTTCGCCGCATGGCAGCAGATGGTCAACACACAGTTCAACGCCATCAACACCTCGCTGGAACAAAGCCACAACGACCTACAGGCCTACTTCTGCTCCTAGGGGTACAATCCCCATCCAGGCTAGTGAGCAAAGAACAAGCTTGGTGGAGGACACCCCCAAGATAGGTAACTTGTATCTTGTATCTTTTCATTTCCTATCTCTGCATATAAAAAAATATATATCTTCACATGACAAAAAGAACAAAAATATTTACTTGCTTTCATATGTGTAGTAAGAACGTTTTAGTTCTTCCTTGTTGAGATGATGAATAGTTTCTCTGCCCCATTTCCTTCATGTGTCTAGTTTACAACTTAGTATTCTTCCAAATTTTGAGTTTGTTAGCTGTCGTTCATCCTAGAAGCTTGAATCTTGTGGGTTGCGAGTGCATGATCTAAGTCTAAGTTGTTGCATGATATGATATGGTACAATAGAGTTTGCTATGATCTTGTTCCAAGTGAAACATGACATCTGGAGTTTATTTTCAAAATAATAAAAATAATAAAGTTCCTCAATGATGATGAAATGCTACTTGCTATCCATTGAGCATTATCAAATTGTTGTGACCCTTAAGAGGTTCTCGTCATACATTCATGATCAAGATCACGTACACTCCACAAACATTCATGCTGACTTCTACACCGGAAGTTACGCAAAAACATGCACTTCCACCCAAAAATTCCACACACATGCACTTCTTGATCAGATTGTATGTCTTGCACCTCCTTAGATCTGCTCTTTGACTTTGCAAAATTATGTGATGCAAGTATGCCTCATTTCATATCCTACCCAAAACCCCACAAAAAGCCTATTAAATGTAGGATGAAAAAGGAGGCAACTCATGTCTTTGTGAGGACTATACACATTGATCGATCAAGAGCATCATATGAGGAACTTGTTTTCTTTTCAAAAACTTATCAAAAACCTTCGGAAAGAAAGTTGAACAAGGAGTAAGAAAATGGTGACTTTATATAACCGTTCTATCATGCAACCACCCAAGATAAGGAAAAAACCAAAAGCTCCATCGGACTAAGGTAAAAAGGGTGGACAATGCCAACCTTTTCAATTCAAGGAAGAGTACTTTGCTGTACACATGGTACATGAAAGAAAGAAGGCATTGTAGCAACTCGTGATCAACAACCTATGTCTTAGCTTTTGCTTGGGACGAGCAAAGGGCAAGCTTGGGGGTGTTTGTTGATGGTCCTTATGATAGAAATTCGACCGTCACACTACTCAAAGAATAAAGGAAAACTAACATTCCTTACTTGTGTATTTGTTATCAATAACCTAATTCCACATTTATTGGCAATAAGTGATTTCAGGGATACAAGTCTGTACAACAGAGGAAACATGCGCAAACGCGGATGAAACACACAGAAGAACACTTAACACATACACGACGATTAAGAGGGCCCATATGCTAGAGAAAATTAGCCCAATCCAGTGTGGGTCCATGAGAACAAGGACCAAGGCCCACCAGGTAGCCCACCATGCAAAGGCGGTGGGGAACTGGCCAAGCCTAGGGTCGGCCGAACATCAAGTTCGGCTGAACCTGGACAAGCGGTTCCCGCCCTCATCCTCGACATGGCGATGCTAGGTTGACAAAGGATGGCAGTGGGAGAAGATTCCCCGTGGATGCCTCCTGAAACCGCCCTCAACCACCTATGAAAGGAGGAGGAGACCCCTCCCCTCCTCAAACACACACCACACTTGAAGCCTCTCTCACTCTCTCTCTCTCATGCTACTCTTGTAATCCTTAGGCTAGTGGAGCTAGGCTAGAGCTGAATTCTTGTAGTGCTAAGCTAGTCTTCGAGTCGGTTGGGCACGTAACCTCCAGCCCTTGGTATGGTTTTGTTCTCGACTTGTCGGTATCCTATCCATAACGAGTATGGTTGTTATGCTATTTTGGTAGTATATTATTCCATGTTCCGTGCTTTATTCAGTTATACTCATATGCTTAGGCTGAATCTATCTTACTGCATCGGTTCATTGTGCCTTTGGGCTTGCTCTAGTTTTATGCCTATCGATCATCATGGCTGGGGTTTCTGGAGGGGCTAGAGTAGTGATCACGTGTACGAGTGTGGGGCTTGGGTATTTTGGGATCCATCGAATATGACTGTGCCCCACAGTCTAAGCGGTAGGTGGCAGGTGGTGACAGCCCTATTCGTCCCTTGTAGTCCCCCACGATCCTTGTAGAAATCAATTGTTAACAGAACAATCTAGCTAAAAATAATAAAAAATCATACAAGAGCAATGATAGAAACTATTTTGCACAATAAGCCAAGCAAGCACGAAATTGCAAGATTAAAATCATCTATTGAGAAACAATTATGAAATACATTTTACTGATAGGAGACAACAATACAAAATTAGGAGAATTGGATTCACCTCAAAATCAATTTTTAATGTGGACATATAAAATAAACAACATAAACTACCATTAAGCACATTAAATCTAAAAAGGCTTGTAAATCAATCAAAAAAGTATCAACATTATTTTTCGTGGATTCTATGTAGGAAACAAAGGCTAATAGAAGTGGTTTCAACATTTTATCAATTTTCCACTAATTATCATGCAAATAATAAAATTAAGATAGCAAACAAGCATTAAATTGAAAATAGTATGAACACCATAGATTCTACTAACAAAAGTTATAGATCTGGAGCACTCATGTTAAATGGAAACTATCAAAATTGGTTTCACAATTTTTTGATAATCATATGATTTACAAAGCATTTAATGACTTTTTGACAAAATAAATCATGGCACTAGAGACAGGAAAGTAACATGCACATAAGTATTTTTTTAATAAACTAGAAATCATCAGGAACTTGACAAAAAAATTTTAACATTTTTTTTACACATTTCTACGCGTTTTCTAAGTTTGCAACAATTTAAATTGAGGAAATCAATCAAAACCGAGGCTATCTTTCAGAACCACCTCAACTCTTCTGGATTCTCACGGATAGGTCCCTGACACCTTCCCCATAACCCCCTACTCTTCTTTCTCCTTCGCAACCGAGGCCCTGACTCATCCTTCTACGTCTAGACACATCGTGCGCCTGCACGGCGGCGGTGACGGCTCGGCCACGGCGGTGCTCCTCCCTTCTCCGATGACTACCCCAAAACGCTCTCCAAGGTCTAGCGCACCTCCCCCTACTCTCATCTCCCTGAAATCCTGACCCTAGCTCCCTCGAGGCAAGCAGTGGCACACGGCCAGCGACATCACCGGGAACGCACGTGGAAACTCCACTAAAAGAAGAACGGGCGTGAGCATGAGAACCCCGGCCTCACCTAGGGTCGGTTTGAGGGGTTGGTTGATGATGAGGAAGGCCGGAGAGTGGGTGTCCATGGTGGGGTAGATGGCAGCGGTTGGAGTTTCGAGTGGCTGGGGAAAAGTTTGATTCTCGGTGGCTTAGTGGACAGCGGACGAAGAGGAGGTGTCGAGGGTGTAGCTAGGAAGGTGGCCAGTGCGTGGCTTGATAGGGCGAGGATGAGCGGGGCACAGAAGGAATCCGCGTGGGTGACGTCCTGGCAGCCATTCGGCGTCGGGTCAGCTTGCTTGCGCCACTAGTGGTGCCAACGGTGGGCCTCGGCATCGATGCGGGCCAACCAGAGACCAAGACGTGGGAGGGAGGAAGAAGAAGACTGATTGACGCGTGGGCCCAAAATTTTAAACTATTTCAACTTTCTCCCCTCATTTGACCTAGCTATACTCATCTAAAAATTCCCCAAAAATACTCGTTTGGAAGATAAAAATATAAAGAATACAATGCCAGAAGAATCACCTGAAGATCTGCTCAGGTTTTGACACAATTGACAAAATAAAACAGCCAAAACTGAAATTTAAATGAATTTTTAGCACCAGGAAATATCACTGAAAATTTAAGTAAAAATACTGTAAAATCATCAAATTGAATCTAGTATTTAAATAAAATAATATGAGGCATTGTTGCATATAAAAAATTAGAGTTTGTTCACAGATTTGAATTTTTGCAATAAACAACAATTATGTGATTTTAAACAATGCATGGCCAGGATGCTCAATTATGCCCAAATGATGCTCATGATGCTCAATTATGCACAGATGGGGTTCATGATGCTCAATAATGCACAAATGATGCTCGTGATGCGTGGCGTGCGAAGGTGTCGACTTCAACATGACTTTTCTCACCAAATTTGAACTATGCGTTTGAAACTCCAAATACAAAAGTTGGAGGTCAAGGTATAGGCTACAACTTTTGTAAAAGCCAATAGGTGAAAAGCTCGGTGGATTTAGAGATAGTATTTGTGGGAACTTTGGTGGAACACCAGTCAAAGCTGTTTTTGAATTTGATTTGAAAATTGACTGAACTTCAACTTAGTTTTTGAGCACCTTCCACTCATAATCAGAAAAAGTGCTAATTATGAAAGTTGCTCAATTTGAAGAGATCTACCACTTTTATATTGGCAAAAATTTGAGTACTTATATAGAATTTGTTTCTGGAGGAAGTACCACTTGGGATGCCACCAAAGATAGGGATTGAACATCAAATTGATCTTGTTCTTGGTGCTTCACTTCCAAACCGTGCACCGCACCGCACCAAATTGGAGGAAACAAAAGAAATTCAACACCAAGTGCAAGAGCTCTTCGACAAAAGGTATGTAAAGGAAAGTCTCTCACCTTGTGCAGTTCTTGTTCTTTTAGTTCCAAAGAAAGATGGCTCATGGAGAATGTGTGTTGATTGCAGAGCCATTAATAACATTACCATAAGGTATAGACATCCCATACCTAGGCTTGATGAGCTTAGTGGTGCTATTATTTTCACAAAAATTGATTTGAGATGTGACTCTCACCAAATTCATATGAGAGAGGGAGATAAATGGAAAACAGCCTTCAAAACCAAGTTTGGGTTGTATGAATGGTTGGTGATGCCTTTTAGATTGACCAATGCACCCAGTACTTTCATGTGATTGGTGAATCATGTGCTTAGAGCTTCTATTGGCAAGTTTTTTGTTGTTTACTTTGATGATATCTTGATTTACAACAAGTCTATTGATGAACATGTTGAATATATGAAATGTGTACCTCTGTTTTGAGGAAGGAATGCTTGTATGCTAACCTTGCCAAGTGCACCTTTTGCACCAACAAGGTAGTCTTTATTGGCTTTGTTTTTTCAGCTCAAGGCATGAAGGTTGATGAAAAAAAGATTAAAGCTGTTCGTGAATGGTTGCCTTGACAAAATGTGAGCCAAGTGTGAAGCTTCGTTGGACTTGCCAGCTTCTACCATTGGTTTGTGAAAGATTTCAGTACCATTGCTGCCCCAATTAACGAGTTGACGAAGAAGGAAGTACCATTCCATTGGGGTTCAACACAAGATTCCGTTGAAGAGCTAAAGAAGAAGTTGACAGCAACACCACTCCTTGCACTTCCAGATTTAGGTAAGACTTTTGAAATTGAATGTGATGCAAGTGGTGTAGGGATTGGAGGCGTCCTCATGCAAGAAGGGAGACCTGTTGCATACTTCAGTGAAAAGCTAAGTGGTCCAACTCTCAATTATTCAGTTTATGACAAAGAACTTTATGCTCTTGTGAGGAGTTTGGAAACTTGGCAATATTACCTATTACCTAAAGAGTTTGGGATACATTCAGACCATGAATCTTTGAAACATCTTAAGGGTCAACTAAAACTCAACAAAAGACATGCTAAATGGAGTGAATTCATTGAATATTTTACTAACATTGTCAAGTTCAAGAAAGGGAAGCAAAATGTTGTTGCTAATGATTTTCCTCAACACCATGCTTTGCTTTCTCAACTTGATGCTAAAATTCTTGGTTTGGAAACTGTCAAAGATCTGTATGCTACTGATCCATATTTTGCTGAACCGTTTTCTAAATGTTGTGGTGGCAAGGTGTTGGGGATGTCACTCCTCCAAAAAGAGAAGAGTCAGAAGAGGGTCGAACGGTAGAAATGAGAGGGATGAAGGTGCGAAAACATGGGAGCAAGTGGGAAGAGCTCAAGTGAGTCCCCTTTTCATGACCCTTTGGGTCCTTTATATAGAGAAGGGAGGGGATGGCCATTTTCCACCTTGTCCTGGTGGGTATTTACTAGTAGGCCATTGGGCTTTCACACAAGGCCCATTTTAGACATAGGCTGGGCCATTCCCCCAATAGTAGCCCCTTAGCTACTTTGGTTTGGTCATTACAACAAAGTGAAGTAGCTGAATACATATGAAATGGCCCAGACCTTCCTATAACTTCGGCCCCGAGGAACACCCTCATGACCGACCGCCCATGCACCTCACTAAAAACTCCATTCCGAAAATACAGTGGGAAAAAATAGAACGAAGAAAAGGGCACGCACGCCTAGAAGATGTACACATACATCAAGTTACCAACCTAGCTAATGGTCACCTTCGGTTTTGATGATGAAGAGAATCTTTGGCGATGGCGATAGCTAGAAACTTTGTTGTTGTTGAGGAGGTCTTAGTTCCTAAGGCTTCTTTTCTTCCCTCTTCGTCGCCAACAATAGATGACAAAGCCCCTCGAGCCGAACACTCTCAGCAACAAAGGCCAAGTCGACGACGAAGTCCCTCAAGCCGGATACTATTGGCGATGAAGGCCAAGTCGATGACGAAGTCCCTCGAGCCGAACGCTATCGGCGATGAAGGCCAAGTCAATGATGAAGTCCCTCAAGCCGAACAATGTTGGCGATGAAGGCCGAGTCAACGACAAAGGTCGAGTTGACCACGAAGCAGACAACGAAGGCAAAATCAATGATGAAGTCCCTCGAGCTGAACACTATCGGCAACAAAGGCTGAGTCAACGACGAAGGATGAGTCGACGACAAAGTAGGCGATGAAGGCTGAATCAACAACAAGGTTGATGACGAAGTGCCTCGAGCCGAACACTATCGGCAATGAAGGCCGAGTCGGTGACGAAGGCTAAGTCGGCGATGAAGTAGATGAAGAAGTAGATGACAAAGCCTCTCGTCTTCGATCACGAGCACCAGGCAAAACTTTTGTCCTCCAAGGTGATGTCGTTCATCCCAATACCACCATAGTCCCTCTTGGCCGGTGTTCATGATGAAGGCTCTAAGTTCAATCCTTCCCACCCCGCAAATCAATGTTGAGAGTTGAGATGAAGTGGTGGTCAATGTCAAGGTCTATGATGAAGTAAACAACAACACCCCTCGTCTTGAGCACCGTCAGCGACAAAGGTGGAGTTGACAATGAAGCAGTTGACACTGAAGTAGTCGACGAGCCCCTTGAGCCGAACACTGTCGGCGATGAAGGTGGAGTCTACAATGAAGCAGGACGATAAAGTAGTCGACGAGCCCCTCGAGCTGAACACCATCGGAGATGAAGGCGGAGTTGACGATGAAGTACATGATGAAGTTGTCAATGATGAAGTATTCGACAAAGTAGGTGATGAGCCCCTCGAGCCGAACACCATCAGCGACGAAGGTGGAGTTGACGATGAAGTAGTCAATGACGAAGTAGTCGACGAGCCCCTCGAGCCGAACAACATTGGCAATGAACGCGGAGTTGATGACAAAGTACACGACAAAGTTGTCGATGATGAAGTATTCAACGAAGTAGTTGACGAGCCCCTCATGCCAAACACTATTGGCGATGAAGGCGGAGTCGACAACAAAGCAGTCGATGACGAAGTAGTCGATGAGCTCCTCAAGCCGAACACCATCGGCGACAAAGGTGGAGTCGATGATGAAGCAGTCGATGACAAAGTAGTCATCATCGTGTTGCATCTTCTTCTACTCAAAAACTATTTCACAACTCATTCTTATTACAAGAACTCAATATTCGTTCATGACAATTTCACAAGCCTCGGCTTAGAACACGGAGGATAGTTTGTCAATAAAGGACATGACAGTTTTGCAAGAATCAATAAAACTTCTTGTCCTTAAGGAAAGTTATAGAGCGTGCCTTTCCTAACTTCTATGCTCAAAAATATGTAATTGTGCTTGGCACAAAGGCCACTTCAACATCAAATCCTTCGTTGCTTTTGTAACTGATTTGCAATCTACGCGTTCACCGATGCCTTTTTCTAGGCCATTCGGGTATCATTTCTCGGGGCCATCGGCACTTACAGCCACTCTTTAGCATATACAACCCTTCATACGCAATTGGTGTTTACTCTATGGCATTTTCGGTTCATAGAGGTCTCAACGTAGGCGCTCTCGACTCTATGGCTCTTCAGCATCTTGCACGATAGAGTCTTTAGCGTGAACGCTTTCGGCTCCATGCTTCGGTGCAATGCAATGCTTGCATGTATGAATGTATGGGTGCTTTTGCATGAGGGTGAGAATGAAAAGTTAACTAGTTAAAGTGCAGGACATCCTTAGATTTAGTCTCTCGCCTTTGTGTGATGAAATCTCCATGAGATAACTGAAATCCAATGATACCAAAGTCCAAATAGCATGCCAGTACACCAATTGATGAAGTCCAATAGGTAGAGAAAACCAAATGATATGGCACAACCATTTCCAAATCAAATAATAGAATAAGATGACCGTGGTTCCAAGTAGAACCATTAGTTTGGGGAGAAAACCGATAACCCGAAGGCAAAATCCTGCAAATGTGATGAAGGGCGCATACAAAACATGATAGTTACATGCATCCCCTCAATGTGCATGAATGGGGTACAAAGCACAACTTAAGAATAGGCACGTAGTGCATTTGAGATGAAGGTACGCGAACATATGATATACGAAGGGTTAGTGTGAGAACTAAGTTAAATAAAGACTTTAGAACACGAGGGGTAAGAAAGAAAAGCAGTTATGCAGAAAATAAAACTGAGATGATAGTAAGATACTTTTATGTGCTAGTTGGTCCTACATCCAAGAAACAAAATACTTTATGTGAATAAAGGGTTGGTGTAGAGATACTTACAGAGATTAGCTGAACCTGCATGTTAGTGAGAAAAACAAAAAACAAGAAGCATAAAAATAGCCTCTTTGCCCACAAGCAAAGAGTGAGAAGTATAGCGCATGCAACCAAGTGCCATTTCTCTCCACACATTGGTTATTTCTTGCACACGAAGTGCATTTTCGGAGCCTTAGCTCGTGAGCAAGGGAAATATTCATGATACCCGAAGGGTCTGTAACTTGATGCATGAATATAGTTCAGCAGAACATTTTGTATTTCGAAGTCCCAGGTGATAGACTTACCGCTAAATAGAAAGTCGTAGATTTTGATGCCCACGGAAAAAAAAACGTGCGGCTTTCACTTAGTTTGGGCCTTAGTCGGCCCATCATCAAAAGTGAGTAGCCTTCATGAAGAAGAGCGTAGATCACTTGCGAGAGTATATTTCATAATGAGATGAGGTTCCTGCAGACAAAAGACTCGTGCAGCTACTAGATAAAGGGTGAGCAAAAGGTCAAATGGTAGTGATCAAAAGATAATAATGCACAAGAAATAAGCTTTCCGTGTATATTCTATTTGATATGTTAAGAATAAGCATTTTGGTTTGAGTAGCATGAGCTGGATTGACCGAAGGGTACATTCATATGTTCTAGCAATCCAACCCCTTCGGAAGATATAAGTTCTCCCATGTTTAAGAAAAGATAAACACATTCCCACGGAGACATGAAAACTAGTCAAATAGGCATATGCTAACGGAACGCATTTGCAAGAAATAAATAAATAAATAAATGAGGTGCTTGAAAGGATCTTTTTTTATTTTATAATTTTTTTGATTTTGCAGAAATAAATAGTCGAATGAAAAATTTGCAGAAATAGACCTATGCCGCCGTATGAAGCGGCAGTAAAGGAGCATCGCCGGTTGAAATGGCGGTAAGGAGACCAACCGCTGAGTGAAACGGTGGTAGGACCCCGCATGCAGCTTACCGCCCCACCATCTGGCGGGCCACCCACGGGATGACATGGCATGGGGTTTGAGGCTCTTTCGCAGCTTTAGTTGGCAGAATTGGTGGGCTACCGTTTCAAACGGCGGAAGTGAGGCCCTTCCGCCAAATGAGTCGGCGGGGCCAGCCGTTATAAAAGCGCACACGCGCTCGCTCGGAGCGCTCGCCCCTTTCTTTTGCGCCCGCCGCCAAAGACAGACCAAGAGACAAAGAGAAGAGGAAGAGAGGGGAGGGAGGGAGAGGAGAGGAGAAGGAAGGAAGGAAGGGAGGGAGGAGAAGGGAAGGAAAGAAAGAAAGAAAGGGAGGGAGGGAGGAGGGGAGGGAGTGGAGATTGAAGGTCCGCTCGTCATTTCATTAGAGGTATTTTTTATAATCCCTTAGTTAGTTTAGTTAGTGTAGTGGATAGATCTAGTAGTTAGTTTAGTGGACATGAGACATAGAAAAATGTAGGTTAGTTAGTCTAGTGGATTTTAGACATAGGAAAATGTAGCTAAGTCAGATTAGTGGATTTAGCTTAGGTATTTAGTTGACAATAAAATTAGTTTGTTCATTTATGTAGATTAATTTTAGATGAATATTATTTGCAATGCTAGGGTTATATTATGTATAGGTATTCAAGATGTAGTTGTTTCAGGGGTAGTTGGAATTATTAGATTTAGTTAGAACTTTTGTTCTTGTCGTGTATATTGACCCACTGTTTAGAGTTACATTAATGTAGTAATATTTTGTACCTATGACAGTATCATGTATATTGACCTGGTAAAATAAAATGAATTATTTCGTTAGATTGGACCGTATATTGAAATATAGGTATCGTTCGAGTTAACTGATTTTAGTTATTGAGAGTAACTTGCACTATTCGTGTTGTTTGTATTGGCAGGCATGTCGGAAAGTTTATATTTCCAAGTGTTCTATGGTCCAGGGGAGGTTAGATATGGTCTAGAAGGGGTAAATTTGAGTGGATTTCAGTCTTTCTGCAAGTATTTACCAAGAGCAAGAGAGAGGACTTGGGGAGGCATATTCACGTGGCTTTGTAAGGATTTCGGTCTTGATAGAGATCAAGTGCATGTGTCTGTTAGGACTGTAGTGAGGAGACAACCTGACATAAACTTTTGGGAGCTGATCCCACTTGAAGGAACCCAGAACTACCGAACTTATGTAAAAGGTTGCACGAAGCGCCGTTTACTGCTCATATGGTATGTTCAAGTGTTCACGAAGGCTGGGTCTAGCAGTCAGATGGAAGAAGATGTGGGAGGTGCTGAAGTTGAAGTCGAGGAAGGTGTGGAGAGTAATGATGGGAAAAGTGAAGAAGTTCATGAAGAGGGGACAGAAGAGGAAGATGCAGAGGATGATGTTGCAACCTGTGAGCTAAATGGTGAGGCTGACGAGGGGGAAGACATGCCTGAGTTAGTTGAGTAGGTAGAGAGGGAAGGAGAAGAGGCCAATGGTGCCATGGATGATGACTCATCGGATGAGGAAGATGCTTACCGTATCCCGCGGAACTGGTCAACTTATGACCATTCCACCCTACTGGTCAATGTAGGGGAAAATATCGCTTGGGAGTACAGGGAGAATGAATTTTGCGTGGGTGCTATGTACCTCAGTGGGGATGAGGTGAAGGCAGCTGTGAAGCGATGGTCCACTTTATCTTTGCAGCGTCAGTTTAGGGTGGTGAAGAGCAACCCAACGGTGTATAATGTGTGTTGTGTGAGAAGCAATTGCACATTTAGGGTGCACACATACAAGGGGAAGTGGAAGGATTAATGGGAGGTGACTAGAGTGGTTGAGCACCAATGCTTGCTGGATGAATTGGAAGGAACACACTGCAACCTCACTGCTGATTTTGTTGCTCAATACATGTATCCTCAGATAGTGGAAAATCCCAGCTTCGAGCCCAAGTTGATTGTTTGTGCCATGAGGAGAAGTTCAAGTACAAGATTAGCTACAACAAAGCCTACGGAGCTAAGAAGAAGGCGCTGGAGATGAAGTGGGGTATCTACAAAGCATCATATGAGAACCTCCTTCTCGTATTTCACACCATATGCTAGAGTAACCCAGGAAGCTACTATGACCTGAAAGCTTATCCATGTGCTCAGTTTCCAGGCAAATAGGTCCTGCAGTGGTTATTCCTTATCTTGGGTCCTTGCATTGAGGCTTTTCAGCGATGTCACCTAGTCATTTGCATTGATGGCACATTTCTAACTAGAAGGTATAAAGACACAATCTTGACAGCTATTGGGTCCGACAGTAACAATCAGGTGTTGCCGCTGGCGATCGCCTTTGTGGAGAAGGAGTCTTGAGATAGCTAGTATTAGTTCCTGAAGAGGGTGAAGTGTGACATCCCTAGTTATTATGAGACTAAATCAAAAAAATATCAAAGTGATTAAGGATAAATCAAAGCTAAGTCTAAATGACTAAGTGTTAAACACATTTGTACTAAAGCACTTGGGAAGCAAATAAAATCAAATTTTATATTAGAACATAATTTTTTGCCAATATAAAAGTGATAGATCTTTTCAAACGGAGCAACTTTTATAATTGAGCATCATAAGTATCATTTGTGCATAATGGAGCATCTTGGCCATGCATTGTTTAAATTCACATAATTGTTGTTTATTGTCAAAATTAAAACTTGTGAAGCAACTCCAATTTCTGCTATGCAACTGTGCCTCTTGTTATTTTATTTAAATACTAGACGCAATTTGATGATTTTACAATATTTTTACTTAATTTTTTAGTGATGTTTCCTTATGTTAAAACTTCATTTAAATTTCAGTTTTGGCTATTTTCTTTTATCAATTGTGTGAAAACCTGAGCAGTTCTTGAGGTGATTCTTGTGGTATTGTGTTCTTTGCATTTTTATCTTTCAAATGAGTATTTTTGGGTGCCTGTAGCTAGGTCATTTGAGTAGGGAAATTTGAATGTTTTAAATTTGTTGGGCCAACACGTCAGCATCTTCACCCTCTCGCTCTCGCGCCTGTGCGTCGCCGGTTGGGCAGAACCGCTGCTGCATGCCGTTGGCCAATGCCGGCGGTGCCAGCAGGCCACCCAACACTGGTTGGCCGCCGTGGCTGGCGCCACACGAAGTCCTTCCGTGCCCCCACTTCTCCTTGCCTTTTTTAAGCCGAGCACCGGCCTTCCCCAAACCATCTAGCCTCTTCTACGATTGCCAAGCCCACAGATCTTCACTCACCGGTGGACCCATCAGGGTGGTGGTGGGCCTATGACCCTATGGGGCTCGAGGATGATTCTGTGGATCGAGATGTGGGCGACCGCTTCGGAGGAGGTGGTGCATGAGGACCGTCCACACAATGACAACGCTTTCGCAGCGTACCTGTGGTGGTTCTTGCCGAGGACCAGGGCGTGGGTCATGTACGTTTCGAGGCAGCCACCAATGGAGACCGCGCATGTGACGTAGACGTCGCGGTAAGCTTCTACATCATTTCTTACTCAACTGCATCATGTGGTGTGCCTAACTTGAACTCTATCCTTGCCAAAAGTATGATGTTATTGAAGAAGTTGAGATGTCATTGAGGTACGGCATCGAGCACATTTATGACATGACTACGAGGGACCATGAGACGCTGTACAGGAGGGCATTGGGCATCTGCAGTAGGTTCTTGAGGGCCGTCAGCTGCCGTGGTGGTCGTGCGGATGTCGTGCTTCCACCATGGGCTGCCTACCCCCGTTCATCCTCTCTAGCTACTACTCATGAGCCCGATACATCTTCTCAGCCACCCATTCATCTTTCGTCAACTATCCCACCAACACCGTCTTGGTATGCCCCTCCCGGCACATCGACTGTTTCACAGTACATGACCCCAACAGGTTCGTGTTCGTTACTTTCTCATTTTCCATTGACAAAATGTTGTCCAATTCCTTGTACTAACTTATAATTTCGTAACACGGCCCTGCAGATGTACCAAGCTTACAGTGGAGTGGGGGCCATCTTAATCTCCATTGGGTACAGAGTTACACCACCTCGGTGCGTCATGAATACATGCTTTCTATTTCATTTTAAATACGAAAAAAACTTACAATAACATTTTCTTGGTTCCATAACAGGGTTCATAGATCGAGGAGGGGCTTCGGAGGACTCCGTCGAGGAGGAGGGACGGAGGTCGAGCTCGGTAGGGGTGGATAATCTTTTCAGATCCAACCTTGATGAGCTTGGTCCTTTACAGTTGGGGGACACCCCCATGCCTGCTACACAGGGCGCCACCTAGGACTTCGCGACACCACCTACAGCCGCACAAGGACATCCACCTCATGATTTTGCCCCTCCGGAGCCCTCCACATACGACCAGTACCAGACCAAAGCAGCACTGTGGGCAGCGAGGCGTGGTCATGGTCGCGGTGAGCCTCATTTCAAGCGAGGATGCATTTAGTGCATAGGACCTCCTTTATCTTATGTAGATCGGTGCAGAGACACTGATAGCTAGGCTAGTGCAGGCTATGATGTCCATGCATATCTTTTTCCATTTTCCATTATGGACAGGGTTCATGGACAATCTCAGTAGCATTCTATATATGAGACGTTCAAAGGCACTACTAACACTACCCAACCCGAATCCACCATTTGCAGTGAGGTTGTGTCTCCTTCTAAGAAATGTCATCATGGAGGCAAGAGCGAAATGGGGTTCCACCATGGAATGAGCGCCCCAAATGCCACTGCGGCTTTCGTGTGTGGTTGCAGGTATGCGAGAGTGACAGACCTATAGGGAAGAAGGAGTGTAGGTACTTCAAGTGTCCCGACTGTCGGGGATACATCCCCAGTACCCGCAAGGAAGGAAGAAGTCGGACTCCTACTAGGATTCCCCTGTAATCCGACTAGGACTAGTCCCATGTACTCCTACTAGGACTCCTCCTTGTAATCCGACTAGTACTCTACCCCCTGGAGTATATAAAGGAGGGCAGGGGTACCTAGCTCGGTAGGACAATCCTCAGGACCAGAACATACATCAATACAAACCAATACATAGGACGTAGGGTATTACGCGATCTAGCGGCCCGAACCTGTCTAAATTGTGTTCCTTGCGTCACCATTGATTCCTTGATTCTCGACGACCCTTACCGCATAAAAGACCACCTAGGGTACCCCTAGGCGGGTTGCCGGTCTAAAACACCGACAGCTGGCGCGCCAGGTAGGGGAACTCATCGAGTTTCTCAGCGCGAACTCAATGGTGAAAGTCATCATCAGGCCCGTCTTCTTCATCGAAGCCGGCGCCACCTTCGTTTTTGGATCCTGGTTCTGCGTCGCCAAAGGCTTGGGATCGTTCCGGCGCCAGATCGTCGACACTCAGGAGAAGAAACTAGAAAACCTAACCAGAAAAAATCAAGATTTCAAAGTCAACAAGTTCGACTTCGACTACGCGTCGGATTTGACTTCGCCTTGGACTACTCCAACGTTTCGCTCGGGGGTTGGGCGAGGCGGAGTCTCGCTCAAGGGTCAGGCTCTCCCGACCCTAGGACTCGGGGTCGGGCGAGGTGGAGCTACCCTTCCAAAGGGTCGGGCTCCGCCGACCCCAGGACTCAGGGTTGGGCGAAGCGGAGCCCCACTCGGGGTCAGGCGAGGCAGAGCTACACTCCCAAAGGGTCGGGCTCCGCCGACCCCAGGACTCAGGGTCAGGCGAAGCGGAGCCTCACTCGGGGTCGGGCGAGGTGGAGCTACTCTTCCAAAGGGGTCGGCCTTATATACTCAGTTCGAAGCCTTGCGGCAAGGGGTCGGGTGCATCCGACCCCGGGACCAAGGGTCGGGCGAGGCGGAGTTCCACCCTCAAAGGGTCGGGTGCATCCGACCCCGGGACCTTGGGTCAGGCAAGACGGAATGAACTACTCCTCGCCCACATCAAGACAACCACGATCAGCTTGCCGACCACTTCGTCAGCTACGGGAACCTCGTCGATGACTTCAACTCGTCTCGACTAAAAATTAGTCGGGGCAAACTTTGCATGACCGACAACTAGTCAGAATCGCCTCCGACTAGTCGACTTCGTCAACAACCGTTACGGCTTCATCAACGACCGTCATGGCTTCTTCAACAATCATCCACAAATCAAGCTAAGTCACTTTTCTAAATTATTTTCCGGCTTATTCTCCGTTTGC
Organism: Setaria italica; assembly: GCF_000263155.2. Lineage (NCBI taxonomy): Eukaryota > Viridiplantae > Streptophyta > Magnoliopsida > Poales > Poaceae > Setaria > Setaria italica. The sequence goes on from NC_028452.1 coordinate 28,575,743, forward strand.
GTGCAACACGCGCTCTACTCGCCGGAAACTCTTGCGCGCAACGCGCGCTCTATTCGCCGAAGGGCAGCAAACTCTTTCGTGCTACCGCGCTCCCTTTTCTTTCGCAACAGCGAATTTTCCTCTTCTCTTGAGGTCACTACTCTTCTTGAGTAGTACACGCCTTAACTCGTGAAAGCCTCAGGTGCATGTGTCACGCCTAAGCCCATACGCGTATACGAGGCCGATCTCACACACGCAGCGGCAACGGCTACCCAGAGACTGAGAGCCTAAGCGTAACAGTCTAACTACTCGGGAAGAGTATGACTGAAAGAAGAGCTTGACTCGCAATCGTGCAGTCTCTTTCTTGTCGCAGCAACGACTCCTCTTACTTTTGTCTTCTCTTAAGGTCACTACTCTTCTCAAGTAGTACACACCTTAACTCGTGAAAGCCTCAGGCGCATGTATCACGCCTAAGCCCATACACGTATACGAGGCCGATCTCACACACGCAGCGGCAACGGCTACCCAGAGACTGAGAGCCTAAGCGTAACAGGCTAACTACTCGGGAAGAGTATGACCGGAATAAGAGCATGACACAACTTTCATACTGATCACTGGATAAATTTCAGCAGTTTCAAAATCCTACAAATATGCTACATAATGTACGCATTTTTTCTTTCAGGTCAAGTTTTGGCGACGATGCTCGTCGCGACGCCCACTAAGCATGCCTCCAACGGCACAGGCTAGTTCCCGAACTCGGGGGATAAGCACCAATCAGTACTCGGAATATCTCCAGTGGCTCAGCTAGCTCCCAAGCTCGGGGGCTGAACGCTGCAAAGCTACTCGACGTGGCTCCAACGACTTACCTGGCATATAAGCACGGGGGCTGGACGCCGCAAGACTACTCGAATGATGACCTGAGTGAAGACTCAAGACCCTCGGGTTGATTATTCAATCAATTCAAGGCTCGGGGGCTGATAAGCTACACCCAACAATCGATTTTTTCAAGTCGAAAGAGGAAGATTCAAGATTTTGACCCTCAGCCTGATTCTACGATTCAACCTAAGGCTCGGGGGCTACTCCATATGGAGTGCGACTTTCGCCGCCCTCATACACGAAGACTACAAAATCATGTTGATCAAGACTTTGAGCACACCATAGCCTCATGGTAGCTTTGAGAAGCATTGAAAGATTCAGCCTGACAAAGTACTCGAAGAGCACCAAGACTACTCGACGAATATGTCAAGACTACTCGAAGACTGCTGCATTCGACTATGAAGCGCTCAGGGGCTTGTCGGGGATACATCCCCAATACCCGCAAGGAAGGAAGAAGTCGGACTCCTACTAGGATTCCCCTGTAATCCGACTAGGACTAGTCCCGTGTACTCCTACTAGGACTCCTCCTTGTAATCCGACTAGTACTCTGCCCCCTGGAGTATATAAAGGAGGGCAGGGGTACATCCGTTCATAAACATTTTACATATATTTTCTACATGTACCGGTTCCTTTAACTAATAATGAGTGAACATGTAGGCATGCACATTCATGCAATGGATCAACGCTAGGCCTATAGAGGGGGTGCCCCTTTGGCCAATGCAGTTGGAGACCAAAGCCCAATACTACGGAACGATGGAAGCAGCACGAGACATGGCACGTGGTGCTCGGCTTGAGGAAAAACAATGTGTCCGCCAATGACAAATCCGTTTGAAAGGCAAGGAGGATCAACTGCAGAGACGGCATGAGGAGTTAGGTGCTCGAGAGGCAGCACTCAAACAGTAGGAGGAAGAATTCAAAGCTCGTCAGGCACAGCTCCTCCTGGAAGAAGAACGATAGAAGAAGATGGACCAGCAGGAGGTAGAATCTTCCTCCAAAATAGCGAGGAAGGGAAAGCTTCCCTGGTTCACCCTGTAGAATGTTATTTGTCCTCCACCGATTTACATTACCTAAGGCATTCTATCCAAGCGAAGGTGCTCTTTTAGTTTTGTCATGCTGGGCACCTCGGATGCCATCGTACTGTTGCTTCTACTGTTATAACATTTCATCTCCTTTCATCGAGTATTGAGATTCCACACTATTCCAATTACACTACTCTGTAGCAAGTATAGTACTCAAACAATGGTTTCCACTGCTGACATGAACCCTCACTAAAAAGCCTACACTACACACTGTTGACGTGAACCCTCACTGGGAAGCCTAGCCTATATACTGTTGACATGAACCCTCACTGAAAAGGCTACACTATAGACTGTAAGGACTCTGAACGTGATGCCTTCTCAGGTCGTGGGAGGAGGGGAAGAGGAGGGGGTGCTCCAATTCAAACCATCACTTGGCTAGGTTCTTTTGCCCCAACGGAGTATGAGGCACCCCTCGACGAGTTCCCTCTGGAGGACAGGTCTAACTACGCCCCTCCAAACTCCTTTAGGCTTTATGACGATCGCCAGGATGTGTGGCCAATGTGTCACCATGGCGTGGCTTGTGTCATCCAGCTCTATGACGACTACGGTGATGGAAGTCATCATTTCTTTCGATGCCCGTATGGGTTGGTGAGTAAATTATTACTTCATTACTCTTCCTAAGCTTCTCGTGCTTCAAACTAACATTACGCTCAAACCTATCTTGATGAAGGAAACTGCTGCCACACCAAGTGGGTTGATCCACCACTTCCTAAGCCAACCCAGGAGTACATACACTACCTGAAGTGCAAGATCTTTGACCTAGAGAGTAAGGTCGAGAATCTTCAGTCCGAAGTTAACGCGAATCCTTGGGCGGTTGATATTGCATGTGACTTGATTTGCACTGATCCGTGGTGCAAGTGCACCTACCACCACAACAAGGATCACCCCTGTCTCCGCCATCCTCTAGGGGTGCTGGCTACTTTGGAGTTGGGACGTCGCAGTCCTCGCAGAGCCAGTTCTACGAGGAAGTAGATATGGCTTTTTCCCCGATTTTACCTAAGGCATGCTAGGTTTAGCAACATGCCACTTGGTTTAGGAATTTTGTTTGGATCCGTTGTAATCTTGCTGGAAACAACTATGTGTCTAATGGCTGGGAGTTAAATCATTTCCAATTATTTCGTTCAATCATTCTACCTCTCTCAAATTACGAAGTTACATATTGCAATGGAACTACATATTTCACTTCTAAAAATATCATACAAAATTACACAAAAATAACTAATCAAAATTAAAACAGGGTTATAGCCGGTCCAAACGGCTATAGCGGAGTTATAGCCAGAACCAACTATAGCATCCTACAACCCACTAACGCCGGTTAAACCTGGCTAAACCAGGTAGGGGAGCCTGCCGCCACTTGAAATAGCGGAAGGCCAACTATCGCCGCACGAAACGGCTAAAGCAGGCTACCACCGTTTCGTACGGCGAGAAACGCATCTGCAGCGCTCTGGGCCTCTTACCGCCAATCCAACCGGTGGAAGTGGACCTACCGCCGTTTCTTCAAATTTTTCGTTGGACTATTTATTTATGCAAAATTGTAAAACAAAAAATAAAAAAATTCTGCTTGAGGGTGTGTGCTGGTGCCTGGTTCGCGGGCCGAAAGCCCAACAGCATGCATGATGCGCCTCAGAAAAAAATAGCTATATATCTTCATCGTTGCTAAACGGTAACGGAGAGGCGGGATTTTTTTTTTTTGATAAACCTCAGGCGGGATTAGGCTAGCAGGTGGTGAATTCGTGATGCCCAACGACCGAGGTTCCTGTACGTGCTCGAGCCACCTTGGTTTGCTACTCGACCAAAACGCTCTGGTTACCTAGAGGCTCAAGCCCCTTCGGCGACACTGTTAAAACGTCTAACCCTATACGAGCGAAAGAAACATGAAACGGAAAAAAAATCGGCTCGTTAAGAGTTCGCCGACGGTATGGTTCCGAAGGGTAAAAGGCTGCAAGTTACCTATGCATCAAGACGTGACACATATGGTAACTCTTACTAATAATGTGACATGCAGGTTCAAAATGTCCATCGGCAAGCCACGTGACGAAGGGTGTAAATGCATGCATAATAAAAATCAAAAATAAGCTGCTAGCTAGTACTAGAGCAGAAGCTGATGAGTTGGTAGTGTAGTTACCTCTGATGCGTTGGCACATGAGCACGCCCCCCTCGTCAGATGCATAATTTTTAATGCTAAATCATAACACAGACCTGAGTGCAAGCCTGACATCTTTGAGCTTTCGTCATTGAGGCCCATGAGATGATAATCCGAAGGGCCTAGGCTATTGAGTTATGATCTAAATTCTTGGGCCGAAATGAAGCGGGCTGAAGCGAAGTAGCCCATTAGCCTTTAGAGGGACTATACCATCTATTAGTGACGCTAGATTTTAACACGTGTTAAGGTAGGCGTCAAGGAGAGAAAGGTGGCCGATGCGGATGAGCAAAGAAGCTATGGCTGGGGAACCGGCCGATAGAGCTACAGTGTTTCGGCCGGTTAGCTGAGGGAGTCAATGAAGACTAGCCGATTGGGAGCTGGAGCGGCTTGGCTGATGTGGGCCTAAAACGGGCCAAGACGATGATCAGATGAAGATAAGGATTGGCCCACGGAAAAGTTGAATAGTGTCCGACTCCGAATACATGCTGTATCCGTGTGTAAATATTTATTTTATTTATTTTTAATTAGAGATAAAATCGTAGTAGGTTAGGGAATCAGTTGTAGCAGGGTATAAATAGGTGCCTCGTAAGGCTTATAAAACAACACAACAAACATCAATACAAATCTACTTTTCCACGCAACTTTACTTTCTAGTCGGTGACTTCGCCAAACACCTTTTCTTTTCACGAGTTCGTGCGAGTTGGCTGGGCTGCATCAACACGATCTCTTGCCGATTTGTAAGTTCCGCATATCGAGTAATATCTAAGCTTTAACTTCGGATGCATCGCTGTCGTTTTATTTAGATTTATTCACCAGTTATCGATATTTACTAGAATTATAGGTTTTATCTATTATTTTAGTTTTATCACCGGTTATCCAGCTTAAGACACGAACTGTTAGCTTTATCAATATTTTTATGTACCATCATATAGGCGATTAGATATGTTCCAAGTGTTGTTTCTATAGCATTGTTTAAGTTACTCTAGTAGTTTCTTTTACAATCGCTACACGATCATCGGCTGTTTCATAGCCGGTCATCTCTACACTAATTCGGCCGATTCGCCGATACATCCTTTGAAATAGATCGGAACTTCAGCCGATCGAAACCTCAGAATTTAATACTTTTCTTTCCTTGTCAATCAACATGTCAAATTAATTGGCACGCCGTGCGAACCGCGCTTGGGTGACAACCCGAATAGGAGCTAAGCAGATTCTCTCGGGTCGTGTGTCCGACGCCGAGAGTCGTCGTCTGATTTTAGCGTCAACACACTTTTGGCACGCCCGGTGGGCCGAAACAAGGTCCAACATGTCGAAGGCTGCTGAAATGTCGGAGGACAACGTCATTGAAGTCACCGAGGCAGATCTCAAGGACGACCGGATGGATGAGTTGGCAAATGCTATGGAAGACTACAAGAAGGCATGCCTGCAATCCTACAATCGTACCAGAAGCGGGGAGCCCGTTAGAAAGGCCACTCTTCCAACACCTCACCAGATCATCAACACACTTTGTATATCAGGCTATGATTGATCAATCCAAGGTGATGACTCACATGGTGTACAATGCAGTCATCAGCTCCATGGCCAATGGTGTGCCACAGGGGTATCAAGGACCATTTTACGCACCCCCTATCAGCACACTCGTCAGAAACTTTTTGGCGGCACCCAACATGTTCCAATCAGCTCCATAGCCGACACATATGCAGATCGGGGGTATAGCACCATGTTGCCCCTGGGTTATAGTGGTGCACCGCCTGTCCAATCGCATGTACCATTTCACCCTACACCTTTCCCTTCCGTGCAACCACCGTTGATGACGTCAGCGTAGTGGGGAACGGCCAGTATTCCTGCTGATCTAGATCCATCCACTGGTTACGGGGCGCCTCCAGGAGTTCACGCCCCAAAACCTCCAGTACAGACATCATTTCCATCGGCTCCTCAGTCGACAGTCCTGCAATATCAACAGGCTGCTCCGAAAATCGGCAGGGGGACAGGCGTCCAGAACCCTCTCAGGACTACAACGCCAATAGTGTTGTACGATGAGGCAGCAAATGTGCTACGACACATGGATCCCACTTGTCAACAACCGTCAACTCCTCAGCCGAAGGTCTAGCTGCAAGATCTGCAGCACGCTCCAGCCTTCCACCCAATCACAGTGCCGCAAGTTCAACAACATATGCCGATGACTCAGCCGATTGTGCATCAGCAACAGCAGCAACAGGTGGATTGGACCGCTAAGATAGCTGATATAATACAAGATCAGTTCAGATTGAAACCAAAAGTGCAGACCTACACATACAGGACGCCGTACCCACCCGCTTACGACTTGTTGCCGTTCCCGCATCAGTACAAGGTGTCTGACTTCACTAAGTTCTCGGGCCAAGATGACACATCTACGGTGGAGCATGTCAACAGATTCATCATCCAGTGCGGAGAAGCAGCTGCACAAGATGCTCTGAGGGTACGTTTGTTCTCATCATCCTTGTCCGAATCGGCCTTTCAATGGTTTATGACGCTGCCGCCCAACTCCATCGTCACTTGGGCCGATTTGGAAAAACAATTCCACAAGTACTTCTTTGCGGGGGTCCACGAGATGAAGCTTTCAGATTTAACTGGACTCAAACAAAGAAGCAACGAGTCGGTGGCCAGTTATATATAGAGGTTCAGAGAAGTCAGGAACAAATGCTACAGTCTGATTTTGACTGATGGACAGCTGGCCGATACTACTTTTCAAGGGCTCCTACTGCACATTAAAGAAAAATATGCTTCCCAGGAGTTCGAGAGTATGAGCCAGATAGTACACCGGCTGTCTGGCCAGGAGGTGTGCCCCTTTGACCAACGAAGAAACTTCCAAAAAAAGGTGGCGTTTGTGACGGGGTCCAAAATAGAAGAAGAGGTGGATGTCAGCTTGGCAGAATGGGTCAAAGGCAAAAAGTCGATCTCATGACCATTTGGAAAAAAGGAATCGGAAATGTTCAACTTTGACACATCTAAGCCCAATAAAATCTTCGACTTGCTACTTCAAGAAGGGCAAATCAAGCTCTCACCCTACCACACAATCCCGTCAGTCGAACAACTTAAGAAGATGAAGTAATGCAAGTGGCACAATGCTACATGTCACGACACCAATGAATGTAAGGTCTTCCGTCAACAGATACAATCGGCCTTTGAGCAAGGGAGACTCAAATTCGACGTCCCCACAAAGCCACCCAAGCCGATGAAGATTGACCAGCATCCCTTCCCAGCCAACATGGTCGACATCGGTGGAAAGACTGCACTCCAAACCAAGGTGCTGACGTCAGAATTGGCCAGAAGGAGTGGGGCTATAGACCCCAGGAATCAGGTGTTGGCTGATGATGTCAAAGGAAAAGGCCAAATGGAAATAGAGGATGAGAACTTGGAGAGGCCCCATCGGCCTATCACGTCCCGGGATCTGCTCAACAAGTGCCAAAGGTAACGGGAGGACACGAGGCGCTGGGAAGAAATGATGCGCCGGCACGAAGATCACTAGAGGTGTCCGTTCTTCATCCACTATTGGGAAAATAATCTCAGACTGCCGTCGACCAAAAACTGCCCTGAATGTAACAGCCAGTACCGTAGCAACGGTCCGTTCAAGAGGTCACGCTCCAGCGATCGGGGACAGGAGCCGATCAGCAGAAATAGGCTCGAACAAGAAGATTGGCGTGTTTCAGTGCGTGATCGGCTGGGGGGCAGAGTATATGAGCGTAATCGGCTGGGGGGCAGAGCTAGCGCGCATGATTGGCTGGGAGAAATAGCCGACGCAAGAGTCTTCGATGAAAATCCATTGGGCCGAGAGCTGGATTGGGAACGTACAAGGCCGCCGAAAAAACCGGTGAACCCTAGATGGTGCCCGGATGGTTTGACCAAATCCCAGAAAAGAAGGGTCCAGTGTTTGCACCAATGGGAACAACAAGAAAAAGAATAGAGGCTAGCAGTGAATAGGAAAGATGTCAAATCTCAAGTTTGGCGCCTCAGAAGAAAAGCCAATGAAGAAAATGACGATAAGGGTTTGGCTGCCGATGTCAACATGGTGTTCATCTTACCAATGGAGTTCATGGCTTCCGCCGACCGCGGCGCAACAGAAATAGAAGAACACATGGCACAATTGGCTCTGGAGCCAATGACCGCTACTTTCAAAAAACCTGAAGATGAAAAACGCCAGCACCTCAAGGCTCTGTTCCTCAAAGGGCAAGTTAACGGCCGACTAGTCACTAAGCTGTTAGTAGATGGAGGTGCTGCTATCAACATCATGTCGTATGCCATGTTCCGCAAACTTGGCAAAGGGGAAGAAGATTTAATCAAGACAGACATGACGCTCAAGGATTTTGAAGGCAACATATCTCCGACCCGGGGGGCACTCTGCGTCGACCTCACCATCGGCAGTAAGACCCTATCCACCACTTTCTTTGTCATTAATGGTAAAGGGTCCTATAATATGTTGCTCGGGTGAGATTGGATCCACGCAAACTGCTGCATCCCGTCTACAATGCACCAGTGCCTCGTCAAGTCGATCGGCGACACCATTGAAGTAGTCACCGCCAATTCTGCCTACAGCGTTGCCGTAGCCAACGTTCAACAATGTAGTTACGAGCACATCAGATGCATATCTGGCAGGACCTGAGACACTGATTTCTTGAAGGTGTCCGATTTTGGTCTACAGCTGATCCAAGCAGTCGGCTCAAAAGAATCATCTTAGAGGGATGAGTTTGTCCGAGAAGATGGAAAGCTTGGGCACGGGTTTACATCGGCTGATTCGTTAGAGATGGTAGACTTTGGAGATGGTAGCAAGCCAAGGCCAACGTATATTAGTGCTAGGCTAGACCCTCAGTACAAGCGTGAGTTAGTAGATTTGTTAAGGGAATTTAAAGATTGCTTTGCTTGGGAGTATCATGAAATGCTTATTCTAGACCGATCCATTGTCGAACACCGGTTGCCTATAAAACCAGGATATCAGCCGTATCAGCAGCCCGCACGATGTTGTAACCCAAAAATCTTACTTGATATAAAGGTCGAAATCACAAGATTGATTGAAGCGGGGTTTATTCGGCAGTGTTGATATACCGAGTGGATTTCTAATGTTGTCCCTGTATACAAAAAGAACGGAAAATTACATGTTTGTATTGACTTCAGAAATCATAAGCAAGCTACGCCGATGGATGGATACCCGATGCCGACGGCTGATGTTTTGATAGACGCTGCCGTAGGGCACACAAAGTCATCAGCTTTATAGATGGTAACGCCGGATATAATCAAGTGTTAATGGCCGAACAAGATATCTCCAAAATGGCCTTGAGGTGTCCATGTCATCTCGGTTTGTTCATGACTTTCGGTTTGAAAAATGCTGGAGCTACATATCAACAGGCCATGAATTATATATTCCACAAGCTCATTGGTGTCCTAGTTGAGATTTACATTGATGATGTCATCATCAAGTCAAACGGGAATCAACAACATCTGGCCGATTTGCGCAAAGTGTTGGAGTGCACAAGGAAGCATGGGTTGAAAATGAATCCAAATAAGTGTGCTTTTGGCATTTCGACTGGTCAATTTCTATGTTTCATGGTCCACGAGCGCGGCATCGAGATCAACCAGAAGACTATAGCTGCCATCAACAAAGTTGTGGCCCCACAAGACAAGACTGAGCTATAGTCCTTAATCGGCAAGGTCAACTTCATCCGGAGATTCATATCAAACTTGTCTGGACACATTCAAGATTTCACCCCATTGTCGAAATTAAAGCCCGACCAAGAGTTTGTGTGGGGTGAGGAACAACAAAAAGCGCTAGATAATATCAAACAATACCTGGTGTCTCCTCCGGTGTTGATTCATCCGCAGGCTGATAAACCTTTCAGACTGTATCTATCGGCCGATGAGCAAGCTATCGGCTCGGCGCTAGTCCAGGAGTTTGAAGGGAAAGAAAGGGTGATTTATTACATCAGCAGAAGACTCTTGGACGCTGAAACTAGATATTCTCCAGTGGAACGGTTGTGTCTTTGTCTATATTTTTCTTGTATCAAACTCAAGCACTACCTGTTATCGGCAGAGTGTGTAGTTATGTGCAAAGATGATGTCGTCAATTACATGATGTCACTGCCGATCTTAAAAGGAAGGATTGGAAAGTGGATTCAGGCCCTCTCTGAATTTGATCTGAGATATCAATCGGCCAAGGCGGTCAAAGTTCGAGTAATGGCCGACTTCGTAGCTCAGCACTGTGGTCCAGAAATCACTGTTGTTGAGCCAACTCCGTGGACATTGTACTTTGATGGATCTTCGTGAGGGCCCGGATTAGAAATCGGCATCATCCTCATATCGCCTCAGGGGACAAGTTAAGATTTCTCTCTGCCGATTGAGGCTTCTGCCACTAATAATCAAGCAGAGTATCGGGCTATCTTAAAAGGCATTCAACTGTTGAGGGAGGTCAAGGCTGACGCGGTGAAAATATTTGGGGATTCCATGCTTATTATGGATTAGTTGACTATAAAATGTGAGTGCAAGGATGATATTCTAAGGATTTATTATGAAGAATGCCTCCAGTTATTGATAGAGTTCAAGACCGCACTTATTGAACATATCCCTAGAGATTACAATGAGGAAGCCAACAGACTTGCCCAACATGCTTATGTTGGGTTACGAGGTAGGCTACACTAGCACAAATCAAAATTTCTACCGCATAAAACCAGGAAGAACTGCCGTATAAGGATCACGGGATTACCACTCGATGCATTACTGGTGCGGAAGATGTAGATTTGCGTCGATGCAGTGAAGACGATAAACGTAGTCGTACGTAGTCGATCAACGTAGTTGTACATAGTCGATCACGTCAATGTCCAGCAGCTCCTCAGCAGCTCGTCCACGTGCAGCAAGATCGCCCTCGTGCCGCGGCTCGTCGTCGGCTCGTCGTGGCTCGTCGGCGGCTCGTCCAAGTGCTGCAGGCGCAACACCTCCAAGGTATCCACACGTGCAGGAAGGAAGCGTCGCAAACCGGACTGCTAGATCCGCGAGTTGCAACAGGCGAGGGCATGGGAGGCGCGGCAGATGTGTTTCGCCAAAAAGGTGTAAACCCTAGGGCGCCCCCACCCCTCTATTTATAGAGGTTCCTGATGGGCCTCTGGGTCCGAGGCCCATTATTACTTCTAAACCTAATCCAACTCGGATCAGATCCGAATTGGGCTTCCAGCCCCTTAAGTGTGTGACCCTATGGGTTCGGATACGTATAGACATGGCCCGAGTACTCCTACTCGGCCCAATAGTCGGTAGCGGCCTCTAGCAAGACGTGCCAACTCCTATACGCACACAAAGATCATATCGGACGAACCATCACAACATAATATACATGCTATTCCCTTTGCCTCACGATATTTGGTCTAGCTTCAAGCCGACTGCTCTTTCTTGATCCTGTGATTTGGAATCCCTTTGTAGGTTAACTCTTAACCGTACGTAGCATGGCCATGCATTTTCGGATCCGATCACTCGAGGGGCCCAGAGATATCACTCTCAATCAGAGAGGGGCAAATCCCATCTTGATTGACCATGTCTCATAGCATGCTTCTTGACAAACCCGAAAGCTACCTTTATAACTACCCTGTTACGGCGTAGCGTTTGATAGCCCCTAAGTAGGTCGATCCACATCTTGAATACATGCGACAATCTCAGGTCTAAGGACAAAGTGTATATGTTGTTTAAAGAGAGAACTACTTCTCGTGTTGGGTCAGTCCTAGCACATGTCTCCACATGTGTCCACATTATTAGTTCAACATCTCCATGTCCATGACTTGTGAAACATAGTCATCAACTAATACATATGCTAGTCTAATATTCATGTGTGTCCTCACATGAACTCCGACTAGGGACAACTTTAGAATAACCATACAAGTAAAGAGTTTCACATACAATTACATAATTGCAAATCAATTCAAGTAGCCTTTAATGGATATTCAATGAACACAATATACAAATCATGGATACAAATGGAATATCATCATCTCTATGATTGCCTCTAGGGCATACCTCCAACAGCTTCTAGTTACCGGCCGATTCAAGGGGCTTTGGCTCTGGAGCTTGCGGCCGACGACTGGAGGAGAGAAATCGCCGATTATTTGAGAGATTCGTCCAAGAAAGTCAATCAGCGAATACGCTTTCAGGCTACAAAGTACGTATTACTTGAAGATGATTTGTTTTATCGGACGATTAATGGAGTATTACTCAAATGCCTTGGAGTGGAGGAAGCAAACACTTTAATGGGTGAAATTCATGAAGGTGTATGTGGGGCCCATCAATCAGCTTTCAAGATGAAGTGGATGATTAGAAATAATGGGTATTACTGGCCGATGATGCTTGAGGATTGTTTTAAATATTATAAAGGGTGTCAAGATTGTTAGAAATTCGGCAACGTGCAACGAGCACCGGCCTCGGCTATGAACCCAATAATAAAGCCGTGGCCATTTAGAGGCTGGGGAATTGACCTCATTGGTCAGATTTATCCACCGTCGAGCAAAGGGCATAAGTTCATATTGGTGGCTACTGATTATTTCACCAAGTGGGTTGAGGCGGTCCCTTAAAAATCGTGACATCGGCCAATATGATTGAATTTGTAAAGGAGCATATTATTTATCGGTTTGGTATTCCTCAGACTATTATGACTGATCAGGGGTCAATGTTCACCTCAGGGGAGTTCGAAGAGTTCACTGCTAGTATGGGGGTTAAGTTGTTACATTCTTCTCCGTATTATTCTCAAGCCAATGGTTAGGCCGAGTCGTCTAACAAAGGGGTTATTAAACTAATTAAGAGGAAGATCGAAGAACAACCAAGACGGTGGCATACGACGCGAAACGAGTCCTTATGGGCCTATAGGATGGCTTGCCACGGTGCCACCAAGGTGTCCCCTTACCATTTGGTATACGGGCATGAGGCAGTATTGCCTTGGGAGTTGAAGACTGGGTCTAGACGTACGTCACTTCAGGATCAGTTGACAGCCGACGACTATTCCATTCTCATGAAGGGGGAATTGGAGGATTTGGCAAGTCAGCAGTTGAGGGCCTTGATCAGTATTGAGGAAAATAAAAAAAGAGTTGCTAGATGGTATGACAAGAAGGTCAAGGTCAAGCAGTTTTCCCAAGGGGAGTTGGTTTGGAAGTTGATCCTGCCGATAGGATTAAAGATCCCAAATATGGAAAATGGTCACCTACTTGGGAAGGGCCGTACCAGATTAGTCGATGTGCGTCGGGCAATGCATACATATTGGAGACCTTTGAGGGAGAAGAATTTACAAGGGCTCTGAATGGAAGATATTTGAAAAGATACTACCCTAGCATATGGGTAGATGCTTAGCCGATGATATGGCGTATCGGGTTCTTACGGCCGATACCTATTGACTCGCATTCATATAGCCGATGCCAAGGGCATCGCCTTGAGGATGAAAGAGGCAAGAAAGAGTTTATACGGATTAAGCCGATTATTATTCGGTACATTAACTGGATACATGGCCGACATGGTACAAGTTGCCCTTAGAATAAAAAGCACCAATACACTCAAAAGTCACAGTAATTTAGCGGCATTTCAGTTGGGCTTCATTCATGTCAATCTTTCTCTGAAACCAGCCAAATTCGATCAGAAGATGAGTGTTCTTCTCCTCCACTTTCGCCATTGCGTCTTCAAGGGCAATTTGATAGGGTAGTTGGTGACTCCTTTCGGCCGGTGGCTAGGTTGGCCTTCTAGAGGCGGTGGCTTCAATGCTGTCTACAATCCTTTTGATATGCACAGGAAGGTGATCCTTGAGTTCCTCATGATGAGCTTGGATTAGATCTTTGTCCACCTAACTCAACGGTTCGTCGGAGTGCATAATTTTAATAGCCCGTTCAAGACTTGGGCTGAGCCGGTTTGGCTGAAGAGACAATAGACAATTAATCAATGGGGAAAAATCGGTCGAGGCGTACAAAAGTTAAATTCGTACCTGATTGATGGAAGAGGAGGAAGCCATTCGAGTTGCCTGGTCAATGACTTGGAAATATCTACAGGGGGGCGAGTTTGGTGAGAGCTGTGCGGATGCCTCTAGAAGGATGCGAAGAACTTGTATTTATAGAATGAGAGGACGACGGGCAACGGTTGGTAAAAGAAGGTATTAAAAGCAAGTGACCGTTGGGCCAAAAGGCTGCGAAAAGCTGTCGTAGTTCGCATTTAAGATAGAAACGTTGAATGAGTTAATGTTGTACAAGACATTCAAAGATCATTCAAGTTCAGTACAATTATCCAAGGAGAGTGTTTATGGCCTCGATCGCCCGCAGGCGGACCTAATCTGCTGTGTCTAGTACTCGCTGGTTGTCATCGGCCAACCCTGGGATTATTGGCATATTGCGTTGAAGACGGATAGCCTCATGAAAAAGGTTTTGCCTTTCCTACTTCAAATCAGCAATGGCGGTCAAGAGGTCTTCAAGTCTCTTCTCTTCGACGGTGATGGCCTTTACGACATGCGCCATCTCTTTGGTGAATTCTGCTCTGTGCCGTTTCAGTCGATCTATGGCACTGATGATGCTCGGGTGGGAGGTCTCAAGGACGCCGATCCGCTGATGTACCTCTTGCGCACGATGCTTATAGGATTCTTCTTCCTCACGCGCTTTCTCCAGTTTAGCACGATTGGCCATATGCCACAAGGCTCTAAACACTAGGACCTGCATGGATTCAATGTATGCTGCAGGTGCGAGAGCCTCTTCCGCGTCTTCTGGAACTTGGCCTTTAATTTCATTGAATATTCACAGAATCGGAGAGGCATCCTCCACCAATCAGCCGACGTTGTCCTGTAGAAGGGCTTGCATGTTCTAGAGCTTGGTGCGGACCTCTTCTGGTATTGAGCCCAAAGTTATCTGGCGTGATGCAACTTCCTCATCGTTGGAGACTGCAACCGCGAAGGAGAAGAGGTTGTTGTTGGGCATGTCTTGTTCCTATAAGGAATGGAGAAAAGTGATTAGCCTACAGGAGTAAGAAATTGGTTAGTAGAGATGGGAGGCCCTTACCTCTTTAAAGCGAATTTCCTCCACCTGGGTTGGCAGGATCGCTGCTTCCATCTCAGGAATCGGTGGCGGCAGCTCACCAGAAGAGGAGGATTCAACAATAATCGGTGTAGTGCTTGGGCTAGCCTCCTGAAGTACAAAGGGAAATACTTGTGAATATAAGAGGATATTAGATCTAAATATGGGTCTTGGCCATCTTACTTCCGGAAATCGTGCAGCCGATGGTTGCTCAAAAGGGGTGATCGATGTTCCTGGAGCATCCTGTGCCAAGAATCAGCCAATTTGAGTTAAAAATTGGGGATATTAAGTGAAAAGCATATTCTTTGCTTCAATTTGAAGGCTTGCTGGTGGTACAGTTTCTACTCGAGGATCGGCCGATTGAGGAGCTATTTGCTCCGGAGTTAGTTGTGCTGCCTGATAAGAAGAGACGAATTTAGTATTGGCAGAGCACTTGAAGGAGTTAAAACAGTGAAATTACCTGTATAACTTCCACTAGAAGAGATGCAACCGTCGATCCAGCCTCTGAGGCCGCCTAGGGCTCAATATCCTGAATCATTAGCAGAGTATCTATTGGGACTGGCGCGGCTGAAGGCTTTGCCGATGTCATGGCCGATGGGTTGGCTATCTGAATTATTGCCGATTCGGTTTGGGCTCGCACCCTGCGGCTCGTCTTCTTTGTAGTGGCCATCTTGAGCTTGTGCTTCAAATGGCCGGTAACTATGTCCTCCATCGATGGGGCATGATAGCCGATGAGAGGGTACAACGTGTATGGATGATGGGTCTCTATCAGCCTACCACTCCGGCTGTGTGTTGGGGGTACTTGGCTATCAGACTGCGCAGAGAAAGGAAGACAGTAATGAGAACTCTGTGGCATAAAAGGCGAAAGAGAGAAATCGGCCGAGAAAGTTTCGTTACCTCTGCATTTGGATCAGCATGAGCGGGATCTAGTTGATTGCAATATGTCGCGGGAGCTTGCACAGAAAAGGTGTTGTTTCCACTCAGCTCACCATAATTTGTATTGCTGAGTAAAGAAGGGTGCTACTAGCCAAGTGCTCAAGTCAATAGTGCTGGAGTCCGATCAGATTACATAATCTGTTATAGTCAAATC
Source organism: Setaria italica (assembly GCF_000263155.2). NCBI lineage: Eukaryota > Viridiplantae > Streptophyta > Magnoliopsida > Poales > Poaceae > Setaria > Setaria italica. Next base: position 28,591,949 of record NC_028452.1, read on the forward strand.
CTCTTGAAACCGACTCTCAAAATTTCACCCGGCCGATGAAATAAATTCCAATGGGCATTTGACCTAGGCCAAATTGCCGGGCTGCCACCGACGGGTTGTAGAATTTGTATGTCGAAGAATCTTTCCCAGAGAAGAAGTTTGCTAGCAGAATTTCAGGTTTGATCAAGGTGTCCATAATCCTATCATCAAAATAGTTAGTATTTGAGTCAAAGCAATTAGGATTTTCAAAAAGTGGACTCTCTCTCTGGTATGGGTACCAACTCGTGGTTTCTTCACTGAAGCGGATATAAAAGCATCTAAAGTATTCGGCCGTTCTTGAGGGAGTGAGCTTACCGCTTGGAAAAGATGATACGGCTTCTCCAAAAGAGGTGCAGCAGCGCCTTCCCGATGGGTCAGTTTTCTATTCGACGTTGGGGAAGGTCTAGGTTTCGATCCGTTCTCTGGAAATTTTGCTCATATATAGATTAAGCCAGAGGTTGATAAACCACCAGGGACCACCAGGGTTCCCAATGGGCTCCTGAGACGACAGCTTCACGGCTATCTAATGCATCATATAGTAAACTTACCCCAGCAAATGTTTTCCCAAAGGAACAGTAGCGCCTCTTGCTAGCGCTTCTGCTAAGGCTTGCGTGTTGGAGGTAGGGCCGGCCAATTTGCTGCAGAATAGGTGTTTCTCCAGCCACATCATCCAAAAGGCTGTATGTTCTCTGTTTGTGATGGGCCCGATCTTTATGTTCTTCTTGATGAAGCCTTTCCATCCGCCGATGGCTTTTGTTTCCAACCGATGAGTGGGTTTGATTAGAAGGTCAAAAGGCGTATCAGCAGAGGAGATATCAAGGTTGGTCAGCATCAGAACATCGGCCAAAGTTGGGGTCATCGGTCCATGGCCAAAAAGAACTGCATTAAGGGTGTCGGACAAGAAATAGGATGCCACAATGAGTCATTTCTTTCCATATGAGACAAGGATAGATTTATACACTGGTCAATTTTTCCCTCATCCCAAAGGACTCTCTTGGAGTTTGACATCCTGAAGAACCACTCTCTCCAGCCAGGGGTCTCATTCGGCCAAGACCTGAATGTGCCTGTCCAGTTATCTAGATCCATAGTTGATTGTTTAAATGGGACCCTATGAGTTTCTAGATTGATCAGTTCGGTTGGGTCGGGATTCCCCATGGGGCCAAGCCCGATGAGTTTGGGAGTGTCAGCTATGGCAATGGTGATTCTTTGCCTGAGTTCTTGAGAAGATATGAGAAAGACTAAGAATAGATCTACCAATCATGAAACGATGAAGATTAAAAAGGGGAGAGTTTCAAGAGATTTACCTCTGGGATGAAAGCCATGGTGGCTGAAGGAACCACCATTAGGACTTGAAAGACTGGCGCGATCGATGAAACGATGGGAGAAGGTCACCGGAAAGCACTGGAATACACCTAGAGGCAGAACAAGCAGAGGCGCTGGAGTGCGTCGGAAGATGATTCGCCGGAAACTTTTTCACCTGGAGAAGAAGAAGCGGTGGAGGGGATGAGTATTTAGAGGACGGTTCAAGAGAAGAGTAAATGCGGAATTTTTATTTTACCGCACTGTCCGTGCCAATTTCGAAAATAGCAGTTGCCCACGGGTGTTCTGTTCGAAAAGATGCAATAATCAAAGAGAAAACTCCGGAGCGAATAGGGTTTTGCCATGTTTACTGTTGCACTTTCTTCGGAGGAAAGAGTCGGAGTTGAGAAAAATTTGGAGCAAAATATATGTTTCACACCAAAACTGGGGGGCATGTGTTGACGCCATTTTTGGACACGTGTTAAGGTTGGCGCCAAGGAGAGAAAGGTAGCCGATGCGGATGAGCAAAGAAGCTATAGCTGGGGGAATCGGCCAATAGAGCTACAGTGTTTCGGCCGATTAGCTAAGGGAGTCAATGAAGACTGGCCGATTGGGAGCCGGAGCAGCTTGGCCGATGTGGGCCTAAAATGGGCCAAGACGGTGATCAGATGAAGATGAGGATTGGCCCACGGAAAAGTTGAACAGTGTCTAAATCCGAATACAGGTTATATCTGTGTGTAAATATTTATTTTGTTATTTTGAATTAGAGATAAAAATCGTAGTCGGTTTGGGAATTAGTTGTAGCAGGGTATAAATAGGTGCCTCGTTAGGCTTGTAAAACAATACAACAAACATCAATACAAATCTACTTTTCCACGCAACTTTACTTTCAAGTCGGTGACTTCGCCAAACACTTTTTATTTTCACGAGTTCGTGCGAGATGGCCGAGCTGCATCAACACGATCTCCGGCCGATTTGTAAGTTCTGCATATCGAGTAATATCTAAGCTTTAACTTTGGGCGCATCGCTGTCATTTCATTTAGATTTATTCAGCAGTTATCGATATTTACTAGAATTATAGGTTTTACCTGTTATTTTAGTTTTATCACCAGTTATCCAGCTTGAGACACGAACTGTCGGCTTTATCAATATTTTTATTTACCATCATATAGCCGATTACATCTGTTCCAAGCGTTGTTTTTGTAGCATTGTTTAAGTTACTCTAGTAGTTTCTTTTACAATCACTACGCGATCATCAGCTGTTTCATAGCCGGTCATCTCTACACTAATTTGGCCAATTCGCTGATACACCCTTTGAAATAGATCGGAACTTCAGCCGATCGAAACCTCGGAATTTAATACTTTTCTTTCCATGTCAATCACCAGGTCAGATTGACTGGCAGACCACGCGAACCGCACCAGGGCGACAACCCGAACAGGAGCTAAGAAGATTCTCCCGGGTCGTGTGTCCGACGTTGAGAGTTGTCGTCCGATTTTTAGCGTCAACAGTATCATATTGCTAATAGATAAGGGTGTGGGGGTTTTTCCTCCCTATATATACGGACCACCTCCGTCATGGAAAAGATGCATCATAGACTACCGTACGGGAAGGCCCCAAGTTGTAAATCTCTAGCATTTGTAACCTCACCCAATATAGTGAAGATTTGCTGGCTGGCGCCCGTGGTTTTTTCTCTTCCTCCTTGGAAGGGTTTTCCACATTAAAATCTTGTGTCTCCTATGATTGATCTACTATTCTTCATCGTTTTATTGTCTATCGCTTGTAACAAGTAGTACCAGAGCCTTGTTTTCAGATCAGGGTTCCATGATGGCATCGATGAAGTTTGATCTACCGCTGCTGGATTACAAGACAAGGTTTTCGCTATGGCAAGTCAAGATGCAGGCGGTTCTAGCGCAATCTTCAGATCTTGGTGAGGTGCTGGAAGGTTTCGGAAAGAAGAAGAAGGAGTCTTGGACTGCTGAGGAGAAGTGGAAGGACCGTAAGGCTCTATCTATGATTCAACTTCATCTGTCTAATGATATTTTCCAAGAAGTGCTTCAAGAGACAATTGTTGCAGAACTTTGGCTCGAATTGGAATCGATATGCATGTCTAAGGCTCTAACCAGTAAGATGCATATGAAGATGAAGTTATTCTCACACAAGTTGCAAGAAGGTGGTTTGGTGTTGAACAACATATCGACTTTAAGGAGATCGTTGCCGACCTAGTGTCGACGGAGGTAAAATATGATGATGAAGATTTAGGCCTTCTATTGCTATGCTCACTGCCTAGTTCGTTTGTAAATTTTTGAGACGCCATACTATTAAGTCATGGTGAACTAACCCTTGCGGAAGTATATGAGGCTCTCCAAACAAGGGAGAAGATGAAAGTTATGGTTCAGTCTGAGGGATCATCCTCCAAGGGCGAAGCATTGCAGGTCAGAGGCAGATCTGAGCAGAAAACCTACAACAACAGCAATAATTGAGACAAGAGCTAGAACGGTAGAGGCCATTCAAAGTCTAGAGGCAAGTTGTTCTGTAGGTATTGTAAGAAGAAAACTCATGTCATTGAGGATTGTTAGAAGTTGCAGAATAATGAGAAAAGGAACGGTATGTATCAACCGAAAAATAAATCCGATGGTGATGGTAACGCCTCTGTTGTCTCCAGTGGTGATAATTCTAATTCAGGAGACTGTCTTGTCATTTTTGCTGGTTGTGTTACTGGTCATGATGAATGGATACTTGATTCTGCATGCTCGTTTCATATCTGCCCTAACAAAGATTGGTTCAGTTCTTACAAGTTTGTGCAGAATGGAGATATCATATGCGTATGGGAGATGACAACCCACGTGAGATCATGGGCATCAGCTCTGTTCAGATCAAGATGCATGATCGCATGATACGCACACCGAAAGATGTGAGACACATACTAGGGATGGCCAAAAATCTCATCTCCTTCAGCACACTTGATGACAAAGGATACAAATACTCTGGCTCAGGTGGAGTGTGTAAGGTATCAAAAGGTTCTCTTCTTCATATGATAGGTGATATGAATTCTGCAAAGTTATTTGTCCTTAGAGGAAGTACTTTACATGGTTCTGTTACCGTTGCTGCTATTTCTAATGATGAACCAAGTAAGACCAATCTATCGCATATGCGTCTCGGGCACATGAGTGAACTTGGTATGGCAGAATTGATGAAGAGGAACCTTCTGGATGGCTACACCTTGGGTAAGATGAAGTTTTGTGAGCATTGTGTTTTCAGTAAGCACAAGAGGGTAAAATTCAATGCCTCTATTCATCGCACCAAAGGTACACTTGATTATGTACATGCTGATTTGTGGGGGGCATATCCTAAGCCCTATTATGGTGGTGCTCATTACATGCTTACCATTATTGATGATTACTCTAGAAAAGTGTGGCCTTATTGTCTAAAAAAATAAAGATGATACTTTTGCTGCTTTTATAGAGTGGAAAGTTATGATAGAAAGGCAAACTGAGAAGAAGGTAAAAATGCTTCGTACTGACAATGGTGGTGAATTCTGTTCGGATGCTTTTAATGATTACTGCAGGAAGGAAGGCATTGTCAGGCACCACACCATCCCATACACCCCGCAATAGAATAGTGTTGCTGAGCTCATGAACATCATCTCGAAGGCTCGTTGCATACTGTCTAATGCTTGTATGAACATATGCGTTTGGGTAGAGGCTGCTAACACCGCCTGCTACTTGATCAATAGGTCACCTTCTATCCCACTTAATAAGAAAACTCCCATTGAGGTATGGTCTGGTAAACCTGCTAATTATTCACAGTTGAGAGTTTTCGGTTGCACTGCTTATGCTCATGTTGATAATGGAAAGCTAGAACCTAGAGCCATTAAATGTCTATTTCTTGGTTATGGTTCTGGAGTAAAAGGACTTAAGTTATGGAATCCTAAAACTAAAAGGACTTTCATGAGCAGGAGCGTTGTTTTCAATGAATCTGTTATGTTTAATGACAGCTTGTCCACAGATGTTTCACCAGTTAGTTCTGATGAGGAGCAGCAACATGTTAGCATGCAGGTGGAGCACGTAGATGATCAGGAAGCTGAAATTGTTAATAATGGTGTTCATGATATATTCAGCACTTACCTCCTGTTTTGCAGCCACAAAATCAGTCTATTGCAGAGCGTAGAGCAAAGAGGAATTGTGGACCTCGTCCACATTTAATTGAGGAATGTGATATGGTCCATTATGCCTTTAGTTGTGCTGAACAGGTGGAGAACACTTATGATTCAGCTACATATACTGAAGCTATTGGTTCCGGTGACCGCGAGAAGTGGATTTCCGCTATGCATGAAGAGATGCAGTCACTCGAGAAACATGGCACATAGGATGTTGTGCGCTTGCCTAAACAAAAGAAGAACGTCTGCTGCAAGTGGATTTTCAAGAGAAAGGCGGGTTTATCTCCTAGTGAGCCTCTGAGGTTTAAGGCAAGGTGTTGGCGCTAAAGATCAGCCGATTGAATCTCAGCATCGGACACACGACCCGGGAGAATCTGCTTAACTCCTGTTCGGGTAATCGCCCTGGTGCGGTTCGCGCGGCATGCCAGCCAATCTGACCTGTTGATTGGCAAGGAAAGAAACGTGTTAGATCCCAGAGGCTGCGATCGGCTGAGGTTCCGATCTCGAGGATGCTTATCAGCGAATCGGCCGATTTGTTACAATAAGGAAATCGGCTATGGTGTAGCCGACAACTAGGTAACGTTTGTAAACAAAACTACTAGAGTAAACTAGACAACGCTACATAAGCAACATTTGAAACAGATCCAATCGGCTATGTGAAAGTGATAGATAAGCAATAAAGATAAATAAGTCGAAAGCTCTAATTCCAAGCTGGATAACTGGTGATAAAACTAGAACAGCAGGTGAAACCTAGAATTCTAGTAAATATCGATAACTGGTGAATAAATCTAAACGAAACGACAGCGATGCGTCCAAAGTTAAAGTTTAGATATTACTCGATAGACGGAACTTACAGAATCAGCTGGAGATCGAGTCGATGCAGCCCTACCAACCTGTACGAACTCGTGAAATGGCAAAGTCGCCGACTTGAAAGTAAAGTATGAGGAAATAGTAGTTTATTGTATTGGTTTGATGTTGTTTTTTTTACAGATCTCTAAAGACGGCTATTTATAGCTTGTTACAACCAACCTCTTAACTGACTAGGACTCTATCTCTAATTTTAAACGAAAATGAATATTTACAAGCATAACTCGTATTGGAGTTGGTCGTTGCGCTCCTGTGGGCCAATCCCCCTTTATTTTCTCTTCATAATCCACTTTAAGCCCATATTGGCCCAATTGCCCCAGCCTTTTAATCGGTCGATTTCTACCAACTCCATCCGCTAAAACACTGCAGCGCCAATCGGTCGATCCCCAACTGTAGCACCAATCGACCAATTCCCAATTGTGACCTTTTCATCTCGCCGCATCAGCTAATCCTTTCCTTTCTTGACGCCGATTCCATACGTGTCAAAATCTGGCATCAACACATGCCCCCCAGTTTCTGAGTAAAACATAATCTTTACTTCAAAATTCCTTTCAACTTCCCTTCCGAAACAAACACATTAAAAATATCTTTTTGTTTCGCGGTCTTCTGCCTGATGATTGCAATCTTTTCGAAACAGGCGCCTAAGACAACCACTCCCACCGAAAAATCGCATCGACGGCGCGGAAAAAATCCTGGTTTTACCCCTTCTCAGACCGTTCTTAAATATCAGCATGTCCCGCACTTCTTTTTCACAAGCCCACGTCTTCCTTCTTTGGCACACTGGTTTCCTTCTTCCTCCGGTGCCTCTTTAGCTTCCAATCTCCTCCTCTTGCGACCCTTTCCATCTGCATTCCACTCCACCTCCCCAATGGCGAGACCTTCAGGAACTTCACCAACACCTGAGGCCCTGGCGACGGCTCCACTAGTGGTGGCTCCAGCGGTAGTGGGAGTAGCTCCATCGGTAGGAGCGGGAGCTTCATCGACGACAGAGGCCCCACCAACGGCTTCAACGTTCGTAGCTCCGCCAGCAATCCCGCCAACCATGATGAGCTTCATCTCAGAGGTCCTTACTGAAACTTTCTTCTTTTTATTTTTCAACGCCAAGGCATTTATCTTAGATCTGTTCTTACTTTCCTCCCTTTTTTACCTTTTTTAGGCGGTTAGGCACCAGATCACCATTCGCCTTACCGAAACCCCCGGTCTTATCTGTCTTGGTCCTATGGGAAACCCAGATCTACCTGATCTAATCAACCTGGAAACCCATAGAATTCCATTTAAGCAGTCAACCATGGACTTAGATCACTGGTCAGGCACCTACAGATCATGGCCAAATGAAACCCCTGGTTGGAAAGAATGGTATCAAAGGATAGCCGCCTCTAAAAGGGTTCAATGGGATGAGCAAAAAATCGGCCAGTGTATCGACTTGTCCTTGTCCCAGATGGAAAGGAATGAGCCTTTAGTGATAGCAGCCTCCTATTTTTGGCCCGACGCTCTCAACGCATTTCTCTTCGGACATGGGCCTATGACTCCCACTCTGGCCGATGTAGTAATGTTGACCGGCCTTGACATCTCCTCTCCTGACACCCCTTTCTGATACTTGGTCAAAACGTCTCATTGGCTAGAAACAAAAGGAATCGGTGGGTGGAAAGGGTTTATTAAGAGCAACAAAAGGACCGGGACAGTCGCAGAGAGGGAGCACGCGGCCTTCTTGATGATGTGGCTGGAGAAACACCTCTTTGCGGGAGAGCAGCTGGTCCATCTTCTAATACATAGGCTCTGGTCGAGGCATTATCGATAGGAGCTTCTATTCCTCTCAGAAAACATCTACTAGGATCGGGCTATCATATGCTGCATCAGATCGGCGTCAAGTTATCCAAGGGAGAGCCGATTGGAAATCCAGGTGGACCTTGGTGGTTCATCAACCTATGGCTCAATCTGTACATGAGCAAGATCTCACAGCAGCGAGTGGAGCACATGACCTTTCCCAATATTGAATCAGCGGAAAATCTCACTGTATGGCGCCGGTGCACTTCCTTCGGCGAAGCAGCATCAGCTTTCTCTGGTTGCCAGTATTCTACCACCAAGGTAGCCGAATATTTTAGATGCTTCTACAATGGCTTCAGCGAAGAAACAACTAGCTGGTTCCCGTATCAGAGGTCGGAACCACTTTTAGAGCTCCCTTCTTGCTTCGACTCAACGACCAACACATTTGATGACGACCTCACGGATGAGCTGATCAAGCTAGGGATCCTGCCGGTGAATTTCTTCTCGGGGAAGGACGCCCCTACCTATGAATTTTATAATCCATCTGTCGCAGCACGACAATTAGGGTTGGGCCAACTGCAGATTTATGCATATTTCGCCGGCCGGGCAAAGTTCCGAGATGAGCTCACCAAAGGTCTTGATTACAGTCGGCTGTACGATCGGATCCCAGATTCCAGTACCATAGACTTGACCAATTGGATAGTGGCCCCTTTTGCCGTTCAACAGTTCAAGTTATGGTGGGCAGAATGGAAACAACATCTCTTCTGTGCCTCTCTGGTGATATATTGCAACATCCTGGACCCCGACAACATTGATCCAAATGTAGAGGTATCGCTCCTTCCTTAGCTGATTTTTTATTCCTTTTTCTTCCTATACCACTGACTCTTACTTTTTCTTTAAGTTTGAGAGTCGAGCCCCTCCAAAGCGCAGCCGGAGTGGTCGGCCGATAGCGGACCGTTATCCGTACACGGAGTTCCCCCTTATCGGCTATCATGCCCCCTCCGTTGACGACATCACCGGCCGATTGAAGCAGGCGCCGAGGAAAATCATAAAGAAAACAAGCCGCCGGGTGCGCGCCCGCACGGAATCGGCTGATCCATCCGCGGTTGCATCGGTGGAGTCTTTGGCTGCTCTGACTCTCCCGATCTTTGAGGAAGTTGACCCCCAAGCTGCTAGTAAACCTGGAGCGGCTGCCGCATCGCTGTTAGTAGAAGCCATTCAGGTAAACTTGTTATTTAATTCCTCCGATTGTTCCTCCAAGACTGACTCCTCTCTTATACCAGGCCACACAAACCGCCCTGATGGATCCACAGCAATCGGCAACACCCCAGGCAGAAACTGGAGTGCCAGTGCTTCCTCCCACTGAGGTACAGGGTCTCTTAACTTAATCCTTTAACATTTAAGCAATGGCCTAACCACTTTTGATGTAGGTTATCGGCACGCTAACTGTACCTTCCGAACAGCTGTCGGCCAGAAAAGTTCCACAAGAGGCCGGCCCCGAGCAAGACGCCGATAATAGTCGAATCCTCCTCCTCCAATGAGCCAACCGCACCAGCCCCTGAACCGAGGGTAACAATTCCGCAGGTGCAAATAGAGGAAATCCACTTTAAAGAAGTAAGAAGTTTTATTACCCGAATTGGCCGATTCGCTATCATCGTCGGCTAACTTATTTTTCCTTCTATTTATTCTTTTACAGGAACAGGACACTCCCAATAATAGTCTCTTCTCATTTGCGGTTGCACTCTCTGATGACGAAGAAGTCGCCTCTCATCAAGTTACCTTGAGCTCCACCCCGGACGATGTCCGTGCCAAACTTGAGAGCATAGGAACCCTTCTCCAAGAAGACATCAGCCGATTGGTGGAGGACACCTCGCCGATTCGACAGCTCTTTGGTGACATCAGCGACCAAGTCCCAGAAGAGGTGGAAGAAGCCTTGGCGCCCACCGCATACATTGAATCGATGTGGATCCCGGTGTTTAGGATCTGCGCCATATGGCCGATCGTGCCAAGCTGGCCAAGACTCGTGAGGAGGAGGATTCGTACAAGCACCGGGCCCAAGAGGTACACCATTGGATCCACTTCCTCAAGAACTCCTGCTCTGGAATCGTCAGTACCATAGATCGCCTCAAGCGTCGAAGGGTGGAACTCGCCAAAGAAATGGAGCAAGTGGTCAAGGAGATAGCCATCGAAGAGCAGAAACTTCAAGATCTCCCCTCCGTCATCGCCGATCTGAAGCAGGAGAGGCAGCACTTGGCCCACGAGGCTCTCAGACTTCATCACCATATGCCAGAGGTTCCGGGATCGGCAGAGGATGACCAGCGGGTTTTAGACTCGGCCGATCAAATCAGGTGACGAGCGATTGCGGCTATTAATGCCCTTCTGGGATGAATTGTAAAAGTACTGGCTGTTTTGTAAGAACATTAATACCCTTTGACCGTTTGATGCCCAAACTCAATCTTGACCCATCCTTCATGGTGCCCCTTTATTTATTATCTTTTTACTCTGACGGGATGTGTCTTACCAAACCCTCGCCTTCTCTCTTCCTATAAGTACCAGCCCTGGTATTGCTTTCAAGGGTACTTGCTCCACTCAATCTTTTTTCCTCCAATTGCTTTTTCCATTGGAATACTTGCAGAGATGTCTTCTTCATCCTCTTCCTTTTCCTCCTCTTCCGTCAACCAGGTACAAAATCCATCTTCGTTTTTCCCCTCCAGTTTGATCTTTTTAAACCAATATAACTTTAGGCGGTTACGTGTTAATTTTTTCAGCCGAGACGCCTTAGCCCTGAACTCGAACGGGCGGTCGAACTCATGCACTCTGACAAGCCGTTGACGCAGGAAGACAAGGACTTGATCAGGGCACACCGTGAAGAACTCAGAGATCACGTCCCTACCAACGTTCAACGGATCTGGGATTACATCGATGACAACTGTTATAGGTGGCCGCGAGTCAATAGGAGCCACCCACTCCCTCACCCGGTTGCCCTTGTAGACGCCGCGGTAGGAACATCTCGCCCGGTGCTGGATCAGAGCAATCCTCTTCATCGCCAGGTCGAGGCGGAGGCCGTGATGAAAGATGTGGAAGAACGAAGCGCCCGCCTTCTGATAGAATTAGGTCGGATTGAGAGGGAGCTCGAGAAGAAGCGTAGTTGAGTATTTTTGTTCTAAGGGCAACGTGTACCGCGTCAGCCGTGTAACTTATCGTCCGTACCAAATAATAAGTTGGCCAACCTGAACGATTACTTTTCTCCTCTGGGCGATTCCTTTTTGTGTATCGGCTACATGATTATCCAGGAAATAACCGCTCTGTCCTGCCATGCCCCATAACGATTCTTATGCATCGACTCATATACTGGGCTAATATCTTTCCAAGTACCTCCCATTCAAGGCCCTAGTAAATTCTTCCCCTTCGATTGTCTCCAGAATGTATGCGTTTCCCGGAGCGCATCGGCCGATTCTATACGGCCCTTCCCAAGTGGGAGACCATTTACCGAACTTAGGATCTATAGATCCAATTGGCAGCACCAACTTCCATACCAGATCCCCTTGGGAGAACTGCTTGACTTTGACCTTCTTGTCATACCACCTGGCTACCTTCTTTTTATTCTCCTTAATGCTGATCAAGGCCCTCAAATGTTGACGTGCCAAATCGTCGAGTTCCCTTTTCATGAGCGAGGAGTGGTCATCGGCCGCCAACTGATCCTGAAGCGATGTACGTCTTGAGCCCGTTCTCAACTCCCATGGCAATACTGCCTCGTGACCGTACACTAGTTGATAAGGAGATACCTTGGTAGCCCCGTGGCAGGCCATCCTGTACGCCCATAGAACTTTGGTCAAACATAAGTGCCACTTTTTGGGCTGTTCCTCGATCTTCCTTTTGATCAACTTAATTATCCCCTTATTGGAAGATTCAGCCTGGCCATTGGCTAGAGCATAATACGGAGAGGAGTTTAGTAGCTTGATCCCCATATTGGCAGTGAATTCCTCGAATTCTCCCAAAGTGAACATCGTTCCCTGATCGGTTGTGATAGTCTGAGGGATGCTGAAGCGGTAGACAATGTGGTCTCTTACGAAATTGACCATAGCGGCCGATGTTACGGCCTTTAGTGGAATCACTTCCACCCATTTGGTGAAATAGTCCATGGCTACTAAAATGAATTTATGCCCCTTACTTGATGGAGGGTAAATTTATCCGATGAGGTCTATTCCCCAACCTCTGAATGGCCATGGCTTGATTATTGGATTCATGGCCGATGCGTGTGCACGCTGCACGTTTCCATATTTCTGACAGTCTTGACATCCTTTATAATATTTGAAACAATCCTCGAGGATCGTCGGCCAATAATATCCATTATTCCTAATCATCCACTTCATTTTATGAGCCGATTGGTGAGCTCCGCACACGCCTTCGTGGATTTCTCCCATCAGGATTTTTGCCTCCTCAGTGCCCAGGCACTTGAGCAGAACGCCATCAATCGTTCAATAGAAGAAATCATCTTCTAGTAATACATACTTCGTGGCTTGAAAACGCACTCGCCGATCCACTTTCTTGGACGGATCTTTTAAATAATCGGCAATCTCTTTTCGCCAATCATCGGCCGCGAGTTCCGGAGTCATGGCGCCTTGAATCGGTTGATACCCGGATGCGTGCTAGGCAAGCCTGTTGGCCTCCTCGTTATAGTTCCTGGGAATATGCTCAATAACCGCGGACTTGAATTCCTTCAAAAGTTGGAGGCAATCCTCGTAATAAATTCTCGAAACATCATCCTTGCACTCGGATCTTCCTGTCAATTGGTCCACGATGAGCATGGAATTCCCAAAAATTTCCACAGCGTTGGCCTTAATCTCTCTTAACAATTGTATCCCTTTTAGGACAGCCCGGTACTCTGCCTGGTTATTAGTAGCGGATGCTTCTATCGGCAGAGAGAAATCATAACTTGCCCCCCGAGGCGATATGAGAACAATGCCGATTCCTGATCCGACCCCACATGATGAACCATCAAAGTATAGAGTCCACGGAATCGGTTCCATGACAGCGACTTCTGGTCCGCAGTGCTGGGCGACGAAATCGACCATGACTTGGCCTTTGATGGCTTTTGCTGACTCATATCTTAGATCAAACTCCGATAATGCCAAGATCCACTTTCCAATCCGCCCTTTCAAAATTGGCAATGACAGCATGTACTTTACTATGTCATCTTTGCATACGACTACGCACTCTGTCGACAACAGGTAGTGTCTGAGTTTGGTGCATGAGAAGTAAAGACATAGGCACAGTCGCTCTACCGGGGAGTATCTTGTTTCGGTGACCAGAAGTCTTCTGCTAACATAATATATCACCCGTTCCTTTCCTTCAAACTCCTGTACCAGCGCCGGTCCGATAGCTCGTTCATCGGCTGATAAGTATAGCTTGAATGGCTTATCAGCCTGTGGTAGGACCAATACGGGTGGCGAGACTAGGTATCATTTGATGTCTTCTAGTGCCTTGCGTTGTTCTTCTCCCCATATGAATTCTTGGTCGGGTTTCAACTTCAGTAACGGCGTGAAAGCTTGGATACGTCCGGACAGGTTGGATATGAATCTCCTGATGAAATTGACTTTGCTGATCAAGGACTGCAACTCGGTTTTATTTTGTGGGGCCACGACTTTATTGATAGCCGCTATGGTTTTCCAGTTGATCTCTATCCCACGCTCATGAACCATGAATCCTAAAAACTATCCGGCGGATACGCCAAAAGCGCATTTGTTCGGGTTCATCTTCAACCCATGCTTTCTCGTGCATTCCAATACCTGCTGCAAATCGGCCAGATGTTCCTGGTGTCCCTTCGACTTGACCACGACGTCGTCGATGTAAATCTCTACCAGTACGCCGATGAGTTTGTGAAATATGTAATTCATGGCTCGTTGATATGTAGCGCCGGCGTTCTTCAACCCAAAAGTCATTACTACCCACTCGAACAAACCGAGGTGGTCTGGGCACCTGAAAGCCGTTTTCGAAATGTCTTCTTCTGCCATTAATATTTGATTGTACCCGGTGTTTCCGTCCATAAAACTAATGACTTTGTGACCTGCGGCGGCATCTATTAACACATCGGCTGTTGGCATCGGGTATCCGTCCATCGGTGTAGCCTAATTAAGGTTCCTGAAGTCGATGCACACGCGCAGCTTCCCGTTCTTCTTGTATACGGGGACAATGTTGGAGATCCACTCGACATAACGGCATTGCCGAATAAATTTTGCTTCAATCAGCCTTGTGATCTCGGCCTTTATATCAGGTAGAATTTTAGGATTACACCGCCGTGCGGGTTGCTGATATGGCCGATATCCCGGCTTTATGGGTAGCCGGTGCTCAACTATGAACCGGTCTAGACCAGGCATCTCATGATATTCCCAAGCAAAGCAATCTTTAAACTCTTTCAATAAATTTGTCAATTTACATTTGTATTCCAGATCCAAATTAGCACTAATGTACGTCGGCCTTGGCTTGGTGCCATTGCCTAAATCTATCATTTCTAACGAATCGGCCGATGTAAACCCGTGCCCCAGCTTTCCGTCTTCCCAGACGAATTGATCCATTTAATCTGAATCTTCAGAGCCGACTGCTCGGATCGGCTGTAGGCCAAAATCGGACACCTTTAGGAAATCGGTGTCCCAAGTCCTCCCGGATATGCACTTGACGTGCTCGCAGCTCCATTGTTGTGCATCGGCCGCCGCAACACTGTAGGCAGAATCGGTGGTGACTATTTCGATGTTGTCGCCGACCCATTGTACGAGGCATTCATGCATTGTAGATGGGACGCAGCAATTTGCGTGTATCCAGTCACGACCGAGTAACATGTTGTAGGACCCTTTGCCATTAATAATAAAAAAAGTGGTGGGAAGAGTCTTACTGCCGATGGTGAGGTCGACGCAAAGCGCGCCGCGGGCGAGAGACATGTTGCCTTTGAAGTCCTTGAGCATCATGTCCGTCTTGGTCAAATCATCGTCGCTTTTTCCCAACTTCCGGAACATGGCGTACAACGTGATGTTGACTGCAGCGCCTCCATCTACTAGTAGTCTGGTGACAGGTCAGCCGTTGACATGTCCTTTGAGGAACAACGCCTTGAGGTGCTGCCGTTTTTCATCTTCGGGTTTCTCGAACGTGGCCGTCATTGGCTCCAAAGCCAATTGCGCCATCTATTCTTCTATCGCTGACGTGTCATGTCAGTCAGCGGGAGCCATGAAATTCATCGGCAAAATGAAGACCATGCTGACATCGGCCGCCGATTCCTGGTTGTCGTCGCCTTCCCTGTCATTTCTTTTGGGGCGCCAAACCCGAGACCTGTCGTTCCTCTTGTCTATCATCTGTTGTTGCTCTTCCTCCTGTTGTTCCCATTGGCGGAGATGTTGGATCCTTCATTTTTGAGATTTGGTCAATCCATCAGGGCACCACCTGGGGTTCACTGGTTTAGCCGACGGTTTGGCGTGCTCCCATTCTGGTTCCCGCCCCAAGGGATTTTCGTCTGACACCCGAGCATCGGCCATCTCTTCTAGCCGATCGTGTGCACTGACTCTGCCCTCTTGTCGGTCGTGCCAATCGGTCCTGCCCCCCGGCCTATTGTATCGCTCACGTCTGCCTCATGGCTGATCATATTGGTCACTCCTGCCCCCCAGTCGATCACGCACTGAAAGGCGCCAATCTTCTTGCTCGCGCCAGTTTCTGCTGATTGGCTCTGGCCTTCCATCTCTGGAGCGAGACCTTCTGAATGGGCAATTGTTGCAATATGGACCGCTGCATTCTAGGCAATTATCGGCCAATGGCAACCTAAGGTTATTTTCCCAGCAGTGGATGAAGAACGGGCATCGCCAGTGATCCTCATGTCGTCGCATTATCTCTTCACAAAACCTTGAACTTTCTTGCTGCCGCTGGTACTTGTTGAGCAAAAATTAGGAACTGATGGGTCTGCGTGGTTCTCCCGATCCTTCGCCTTCATCATCCATCTGTCTTTTCCCTTTGACATCTTCGGGCGCAGCTTGATTCCTGGGGTCTACGGCGCCGCTCTTTTTAGCCGATTCTGATGTCAGCACCTTGGTCTGGAGTGCGTTCCTTCCTGTATCAACCATGTTGGTAGGGAAAGGATGCTGATCGATCTTCATCGGCTTCGCTGGCTTTGTCGGAACCTCGAATTTGAGCCTGCCTTGCTCAATGGCCGATTGTATTTGCTGACGGAAGATTTTGCACTCGTTCGTGTCATGGGACGTGGCATTATGCCATTTGCAATACTTCATCTTCTTCAGCTGTTCGGCCGATGGGATCATATGGTAGGGTGAGAGCTTGATCTGTCCTTCTTGGAGGAGTAGATTGAAAATTTTGTCAGCCTTTGATGTGTCAAAACTGAATGCCTCTGGTTCCTTTTTCCCGAAAGGACACGATATCGGCTTTTTTCCCTTAATCCACTCTGCCAGGCTGATTTCTGCATCTTCTTTGGATTTAGATCTTTCTAAGTATGCCACCTTCTTCTAAAAATTCCTCCGTTGATCAAAGGGGCGTACCTCCTGACCAGACAGTCGGTGTACGATTTGACTCAGTCTTTCAAACTCCTGTGAAGCATATTTTTCTTTGATGTGCGGCAGGAGACCATGGAAGGCTATATTGGCCAACTATGCATCGGTCAGGACTAGGGTGTAGCACTTGTTCCTGACTTCCCTAAACCTTTGCACATATGTGGACACTGGCTCGTCACTCCTTTGCCTGAGGCTGGTCAGATCTGAGAGTTTCATCTCATGCACTCCCGCGTAGAAGTACTTGTGGAACTGCTTCTCCAAGTTGGCCCAAGTAACTATGGAGTTGGGTGGTAGTGTAGTGAACCATTGGAAGGCCGATTCGAATAGAGATGTTGAGAAGAGACGCACCCGTAGAGCATCCTGTGTAGCCGCCTCCCCACATTGGATGATGAATCTATTCACGTGCTCCACAGTTGAGGTATCATCAAGCCCCGAAAACTTGGTGAAATTGGGAACTTTGTACCGATGGGGAAATGGAAGTAGATCGTAGGGAGGCGGGTACGGCATTCAGTATGTGTAAGTTTGTACCTTCGGCTTTAAACCGAATTGATCTTGAATTACTTCTGCTATCTGTGCTGTCCAGTCTGCTTGTTGTTGGTGGACTACCGGCTGGGGAGCCAACACATGTTGGTAGATCGGCGGAGGGATGACTGGGTGATGAACGAAAGCGTGCGGCGGGTTCTGTAGTGATGTGGCCGGCTGTGTAGTCAGCATCTGGTGTCTCAGCGAACCGGCCGTTTCATCATACAGTATAATCGGCATAGCGCCACGAACCGCTTCTGCAGTCTCTACCCCTCTACCCATTTCCGACATGGCTGGTTGATACTGTGGAGCTGTCGGCCGCACGGCCGATTGGAAGGGTACCTGGGTCGGAGAGCCTCCATAGTCGACCGATTGATCTTGGACGGCCGTCGCCGATGGTGCCTCCCAAGGCACTGAATTTAATGATGACAATTGCGCGGAGGAAATCTGAACTGATTGAGGTGGCGCCTATGACTGGAGGTATGGTGCGCCATTGTATCCCGGATGCATTGATGGCAAAAGACTGCTGGATCCTCCATGCTGAGCTTGGATTGGCTGAGGAGCCGAGTAGGGTATGCTTGGAAAACTCCCGACCGGGGCTGTGATAGGTGGGGCGTACGCTGGCCCCTGGTATCCTTGAGACATGCCATTGGCTAGGGAGCTGATGATGGCATTGTATACCGTATTGGTTATCACCGGGGATTGATAGATGAAAGCCTGGTAGACAGACTGTTGAACCATCTCGGACATCTTGCCCGAGTCCTCGGCGATTGTAATCTGGCGAGGAGTTGGAAAAGGAGCTTTCTTGATAGTTTCCCCGCTCCTGGTATGACTGAAGTTAAAGCTTAGATATTACTCGATAGACGGAACTTACAGAATCGGCCGGAGATCGAGTCGATGCAGCCCGGCCAACCCCTACGAACTCGTGAAAAGAAGAAAAGTACTGGCGAAGTCGCCGACTTGAAAGTAAAGTACGAGGAAATAGTAGATTGTTGTATTGATTTGATGTTGTTTTTTCTACAGATCTCTAAAGACGGCTATTTATAGCCTGTTACAACCAACTAGAACTCTATCTCTAATTTTAAACGAAAACGAATATTTACAAGCATAACTCGTATAGGAGTTGGTCATTGCGCTCCTGTGGGCCAATCCCCCTTTATTTTCTCTTCGTAATCCACTTTAAGCCCAAATTGGCCCAATTGCCCCAGCCTCTTAATCGACCGATTTCTACCAACTCCATCCGCCAAAACACTGCAGCGCCAATCGGCCGATCTCCAACTGTAGCACCAATCGACCAATTCCCAATTGTGACCTTTTCGTCTCGCCGCATCAACTAATCCTTTCCTTTCTTGACACCGATTCCATACGTGTCAAAATCTGGCGTCAACACAAGGTTAGTAGCAAAAGGTTTCAATCAAATTCCTAGTGTTGATTATAATGATGTGTTCTCTCCAGTTGTAAGCATAGTTCAATTCGTATATTTTTCGGTATTGTTGGTATGCGTGATCTTGAGCTTGAGCAGTCCGATGTGAAGACTGTGTTTTTACATGGAGAGCTTGAGGAGGAGATATACATGGACCAGCCAGAAGGGTTCATAGTACCTGGTAAGGAGGATCTTGTTTGCAAATTAAAGAGGTCCTTATATGGTTTGAAATAGTCTCCTCGTCAGTGGTATAAAAGGTTTGATTCTTTTATGTTGTCACATGGCTTTAAGAGTTCTGAATTTTATAGCTGTGTGTACATTAAATTTGTTCATGGATCACCTATATACTTGCTGTTATATGTTGATGATATGTTGATTGCTGCCAAGAGCTAGAAAGAAATGTCTATGTTGAAGAAACAGTTGAGTAGTGAGTTTGAGATAAAGGATCTTGGTGCTGCTAAGAAAATTCTAGGTATGGGGATTACGAGAGACCAAAATTCTAGTTTGTTATTTCTTAGTCAGCAAAGTTACATTAAGAAAGTTCTTCATCATTTTAACATGCATGATGCAAAGCCTGTTAATACTCCTATAGCACCTCATTTTAAATTATTAGCTTTACAATGTGCTAGTACGGATGAGGATGTTGAGTACATGTCAAGAGTTCCATATTCTAGTGCTGTTGGTTCTTTGATGTATGCCATAGTTTGTTCCTGTCCTAATTTATCTTATGCTATGAGCTTGGTTAGTAGATACATGGCTAATCCTGGTAAAGAACATTGGAGGGCTCTTAAGTGGATTTTCAAGTACCTTCGTGGCACAACAGATGCTTGCTTGAAATTTGGTAGGACTAATGAGGGACTCACTGGCTACATGGATTCAGATTTTGCTGCCGATTTGGATAAGTGGAGATCCCTCACAGGTTATGTGTTCACTGTTGGTGGTTGTGCTGTGAGATGGTGGGCAACACTATAGCCCGTTGTTGCCCAATCTACCACTAAAGCAAAATATATGGCTATTGCTGAAGCATGTAATGTTGAGATACGAGGTAGGCTACGCTAGTGCAAAAAAAAATTCTACCGCGTAAACCAAGAAAACTGCCATATATGGATCAAGGGATTACCACTCGTCGCACTGGTGCGGAAGATGTAGAATCGCGTCGGGGCATCGAAGTCGATCAGCATAGTCGAACACATAGTCGATCACGTCGACGTCGAGCAGCTCCTCAGTAGCTCATCCACGTACAGTGAGGTCGTCCTCGTGCCGCGGCTCGTCGGCGGCTCGTCGTGGCATGTCGGCAGCTCGTCCAAGTGCTGCAGGTGCAACACCTCAAAGGTATCCACACGTGCAGGGAGGAAGCATCGCATGCCAGACTGCTAGGTCCGCGAGTTGCAACAGGGCGATGGTGTGGGAGGCACGGTGGCTGACGTTCGACCAAAGGTGTAAACCCTAGGGTGCTCCCACCCCTCTATTTATTGAGATTCCTGACAGGCCTTTGGGTCCGAGGCCCATTAGTACTTCTAAACCTGATCCAACTCGGATCACATCCAAATTGGGCTTTCATCCCCTTAAGTGTGTGACCCTCTGGGTTCGGATACGTATAGACATGACCCGAGTACTCCTACTCAGCCCAATAGTCGGTAGCGGCCTCTAGCAAGATGTGCCAACTCCTATACACACACGAAGATCATATCATACGAACCGTCACAACATCATGTACATGCTATTCCCTTTGCCTCACGATATTTGGTCTAGCTTCAAGCCGACCGCTCTTTCTTGATCCTGTGATTTGGAATCCCTTTGTAGGTTAACTCTTAACCATACGTAGCATGGCCATGAATTTCCGGATCCGATCACTCGAGGGGCCCAGAGATATCACTCTCAATCAGAGAGGGGAAAATCCCATCTTTATTGGCCATGCCTCATACATACTTCCTGACAAACCCGAAAGCTACCTTTTTAACTACCCTGTTACGGTGTAGCCTTTGATAGCCCCTAAGTAAGTCGATCCACATCTTGAGTACATGCGATAATCTCAGGTCTAAGAACAAAGGATACATGTTGTGTAAAGAGAGAACTACTTCTCGCGTTGGGTCAGTCCTAGCATATGTTTCTACATATGCCTACATTATTAGTTTGTCATCTCCATGTCCATGACTTGTGAAACATAGTCATCAACTAATACATGTTCTAGTCTAATATTCATGTGTGTCCACATATGAACTTCGACTAGGGATAACTTTTAGAATAACCATACAAGTAAAGAGTTCCAGATGCAATTCACATAATTGCAGATCAATTCAAGTAGCCTTTAATGGATATTCAATAAACACAATATACAAATCATGGATACAACTAGATATCATCATCTCTATGATTGCCTCTAGGGCATACCTCCAACAGTCTCCCACTTGCACTAGAGTCAATCTAGAAGGTATCTAATACCCATAGCTCTTACATGCGCATCATGCTTCGCCTACGGGAGTGGTTTTGTTAAAGGATCAAAAATATTCAGATCCATGTGTATTTTGCATATCTTGATCTCACCCCGATTATCGAAGTCTCGAATGAGATGAAATCACCGCATAACGTGTTTGTTTTTCTGGTGGTTCCTTGGCTCCTTTGCTTGCGCAATTGCCCCATTGTTATCACAGTAGAGATTCAATGGGCTGGACGTATTTGGGAACACACCAAGCACAATAAGGAAATTTCATATCCAAACACCCTCCTTCGCGGCTTCCGAAGCCGCAATGTACTCGGCTTCTATCGTAGAATCGACCACCGTCTCCTGCTTGGAACTCTTCCAACTTACAGCACCACCATTTAGCGTGACCACAAATCCTGATTGTGACTTTGAATCATTTATGTCGGTTTGGAAACTAGCATCAGTGTAACCTGTCTTTCCACTCTTTTCTCCTTTGAGAAACTCTTTCTCTAGGAGAACGCCATTCCGAGCGACAAACACTTTGCCCTCTGACTAGTTGTAGAAATAATATCCCAAAGTTTCTTTTGGATATCCCACGAAAATGCACTTATCCGACTTGGGTGTGATCTTGTCCGACTGAAGTCGCTTGACAAACACTTCACATCCCCAAATCTTTAGAAAAGACAAACTGGGAACTTTTCCAATCCACATCTCATATGGTGTGTTAACTACGGATTTATATGGTACCCTATTAAGTGTGAAAGCTGCTGTTTCTAGAGCGTATCCCCAAATTGACAATGGTAGGTCCGACTGGCTCATCATTGATCGAACCATGTCCAACAAAGTTCGATTACATCGCTCGGATACACCGTTTCTCTAAGGTGTTCCAGGCGGCGTAAGTTGTGGAACAATTCCGCAACTCTTTAGATGATTGCTAAAATCGTGGCTCAAATACTCGCCTCCACGATTAGATCGCAAGGCCTTAATTTTCTTGCCACGCTATTTTCAACTTCATTCTGAAATTCCTTGAACTTTTCAAAGGTTTCAGACTTGTGCCTCATCAAGTAGACATATCCATATCTACTAAAATCATCAGTAAAAGTTATGAAGTATTGGTACCCTCCTCTGGCTGTCGTGCTCACTGGTCCGCATACATCGGTATGTACAAGTTTCAACAAGTCTAATGCTCTCTCAAGAAAACCTGTGAAAGGTGCCTTGGTCATCTTGCCTAGTAAGCAAGCCTCACATGTCTCGTATGATTCAAAATCAAACAAAGTTAAAAGTCCATCAGTATGGAGCTTCTTCATGCGTTTCTCACTTATATGACCCAAACGACAATGCCACATGTAGGTGTACTCAATTCATTAGGCCGAGGCCTTTTAGCACTTATGTTACACACAGGTGAACAATCCATTCACAATGGGTGCAAAAGCCATATAGAGATCACACAACCATTGTTTTCACTCGCAAATGAATAACCATCCGTTCATCAAGCATGAAGGAGACATAATGTTTCGACTTAAACTAGGAACAAAATAACAATTATTCAATTCCATAATAAATCCTAACGGGAGGTGGACTTGCATCGTCCCGACGGTCAACGCAGCAACTCTTGCATTATTGCCCACGTGGAAATCAACTTCTCCCGTTTCAACACTTCTACTTCTTATCATTCCCTGCATTGAATTGCAAATATGAGCAACCGATCCGATATCAAATACCCAAGAATTAATAATTGTATCAGCGAGAAATATGTTGTTTATAATATTAACAATAAGCGTACCTGAGGTGGAAGTACTCTTACTTCTGCCATTCTTCAACCAAAGCTACGTACTGCTTGCAATTTCTCTTCCAGTGACTAGGTTCGTGACAATAAAAGTACTCTTTATCTAGAGCATGTCCAACTTTAGCCTTGGGCACTGGGTTTGGCTTGGACACTCCAGCCTTGCCCTTCTTCTTCCAAGAATTGCCCTTCTTCTTGAAGCTAGGCTTGTTCTATATAGCCATCACATGGCTGCTACTTGCGCTTTTCTTAATGTCAACTTCTGCTATTTTGAGCATACCACACAGTTCATTCAGATCCTTCTCCGTTCCATGCATATGGTAGTTTGAGATGAAGTTCCCACAGCTAGGCGGAAGAGATGAAAGAATGAAATCAGTAGCCAACTTCTTGCCCATTGGGAAGCCCAGCTTCTTCAATCACTGAGTGTAACCAACCATCTTGATTACGTGTGGTCCTACTGCTGCTCCTTCTGCTACCTTGCACTCCAGAAAAGCCTTGGACACATTGAACCTTTTAGTCCTGGCCTATGTGTGGAACATATCCTTGAGCGCCACGATCACATCGTGGGCATCATGATTTGTTTCGAACTGAATCTGCAGCTCAGGTTCCATGCAAGTGAGCATAAGGCAGCTTACCTCAAGATTGGCATCAAATGCTTTCTTGTAAGCAGCCTTAACGGCAGCAGATACATCATCAATAGGTACTTGTGGTAATGGGGTGTCTTGAACATCTTCCTTTTTATCGGCCCTGAGAACAATTCTCAGGTTATAGATCCAATCCGAGTAGTTTGTTCCATTCAACTTGTCCTTCTCAATGACCGAACGCAAAGCAAATGGTGTGGTGTTGCTAGGTGCCATTTAATCTACAACAAAAGTAATGCAAAATACACTAAGACAAATGTATCCATAATAGAGCAAATCACATTAAACTATTTAAAAGAATCTACTCCCACTAAAATCAATATCCCTCTATTGATACTTAGTGATTCAGGATCCATAACTAACAAGTCTACTAGTGAGCTTTAGCATCAACGCTAGCAAACAAGGTAGATCGTTAAGCAACTTCTTGCTAATCATATCACATATGACTCCTGTTGTTGGGTGACATCTCCATGTCTCAGAGCCCAACCTTTATGCCCCATGGTCATTAACCGTTAAGATGACCTTATTAAGCAAACCAACCCTTATGCGTGTAAGTGTCCGACACAAACCTGTCTAGTCAAGGAAAACTAGTGGCACCCTAATTTCATGGACCCACCACCAATTGTACAAGACATGGGACGGTGCAAGTTTTAGTTGGGAGGGCATATAAACTTAAACTTTGCGAGGGATCGTTCTACTTCTAACATCACATCATGCGGAAAGTAAAACATAAGGAATAGCACTCACACAGTTGTGACACAGTATGGCCTGTTTTCTTATGGTGATCTCCAACTCCATAGAACCTGTTCACCATGGTGATCTCCATCTCCATGTTCCATGTGTGCCATCCTCCTGGTAATGAGTCCTCCAAGAACTAGAACATGCTATTACACCTAATAGCTAGTAATGTAGATTACATGGTTTCTTGGATCATCACAGATTGGTACGCAGACCATTAAATACATTAAGGTGACAACACATATGGCTCCAGCCGTGTTGCCGTACGCGTGACACGTAGGTCACAAATCAGTTACATACATGCATTGCATACACAAAGGGGCCATACTGATCACAAGATCCATCCATCCTGCAAAACAGAGTTAGGCGTTCTAACATTCCAAACATCAGATGCCCGAGACTCCAGCTTCCAAGCTAAATTTGAGAAATCTAATTTCACCAAAAATAGTGAAGCGGTTGAAATTTATGTGTAACTTTTTCTGTAGTTCAATTTTCATATAAAATTTGCCCCGATCCGAGATCGTACCGAAAAATTACGGTTGTTTTACCGAAGCATACGCATACGGCAAAATTCCAACCCAGTAGTAGATCCAATCTACTATTGCGCATCTCATGCGCCTGGCGTATGAACCTAGATTTCGATTCGACCAATCACATTGATCTTCGCTTGCTGTAACTGGCATTACTTGTATCACTTAACTCCGATGGTGGAAATCCGACCGGTAGGATTATGACATTACATGACCATCGCAGCAAGAACACGAAAACAGGCCATAGATCTATCTGAAAACTCGCATATCTCCATATGTACACATCCCGAATCCATAACAAAACAGCTACAGCTCTGATACCACTGTTGGAATACGAGGTAGGCTACGCTAGCGCAAAACAAAATTTTTGTACCGCATAAACCAGGAAAGCTGCCATATATGGATCACGGGATTACCACTTGACGCACTGATGTGGAAGATGTAGAATCACGTCGGGGCAGCGAAGTCGATCAGCATAGTTGAACACGTAGTCGATCATGTCGACGTCGAGCAGCTCCTCAGCAGCTCATCCACGTACAACAAGGTCATCCTCATGCCGCGGCTCGTCGGCGGCTCGTCGTGGCTCGTCGGCGGCTCGTCCAAGTGCTGCAGGTGCAACACCTCTGAGGTATCCACACATGTAGGGAGGAAGCGTCGCAAGCCGGACTGCTAGGTCCGCGAGTTGCAACAGGGCGAGGGCATGGGAGGCGCGGCGGCTGACGTTCGGCCAAAGGTGTAAACCCTAGGGTGCTCCCACCCCTCTATTTATTGAGGTTCCTGACAGGCCTCTGGGTCCGAGGCCCATTAGTACTTCTAAACCTGATCCAACTCGGATCACATCCGAATTGGGCTTCCATCCCCTTAAGTGTGTGACCCTATGGGTTCGGATACGTATAGACATGGCCCGAGTACTCCTACTGAGCCCAATGGTCGGTAGCGGCCTCTAGCAAGATGTGCCAACTCCTATACGCACACGAAGATCATATCAGACGAACCATCACAATATCATGTACATGCTATTCCCTTTGCCTCATGATATTTGGTCTAGCTTCAAGCCGACCGCTCTTTCACGATCCTGTGATTCGGAATCCTTTTGTAGGTTAACTCTTAACCATACGTAGCGTGGCCATGCATTTCCGGATCCGATCACTCGAGGGCCCCAGAGATATCACTCTCAATCAGAGAGGGGCAAATCCCAGCTTGATTGACCATGCCTCATAGCATGCTTCCTGACTAACCCGAAAGCTACCTTTTTAACTACCCTGTTACGGTTTAGCCTTTGATAGCCCCTGAGTAAGTCGATCCACATCTTGAGTACATGCGATAATCTCAGGTCTAAGGACAAAGCGTACATGTTGTGTAAAGAGAGAACTACTTCTCGTGTTGGGTCAGTCCTAGCATATGTCTCTACATATGCCTACATTATTAGTTTGACATCTCCATGTCCATGACTTGTGAAACATAGTCATCAACTAATACATGTACTAGTCTAATATTCATGTGTGTCCACACATGAACTCCGACTAGGGATAACTTTTAGAATAACCATACAAGTAAAGAGTTCCTCATGCAATTCACATAATTGCAGATCAATTCAAGTAGCCTTTAATGGATATTCAATAAACACAATATACAAATCATGGATACAATTAGATATCATCATCTCTATGATTGCCTCTAGGGCATACCTCCAACATGTAAAGAATCGGTTTGGTTGAAAGGTTTGTTTGTTGAGCTTTGGGAGATGATTCTTGCATTAAATTGTTTTGTGACAGTCAAAGTGCTATATACCTCACGAAAGATCAGATGTTTCATGAGAGAACAAAGTATATTGATGTCAAATACCATTATGTCCGCGATGTTGTTGCGCAAGGTAAGCTGAAGGTATGCAAGATAAGCACTCATGATAATCCTGCTGATATAATGACAAAGTCAGTTCCTGTTGCTAAGTTTGAGCTTTGCTCAAGCTTAGTTGGTCTAACTGTTTAGCCCAGGAGGCTATTTGGCGCCCAAAGTGTTCTCTTTGTTGTTTCAGGGTGAAGGTTCGTATTATGCTACAAGAGGGAATTTGTCTCAAGGTGGAGTTTGTTGAGTTATGATGCAAATTCTTGGGCCGAAGTGAAGCGGGCTGAAGCGAAGCGGCCCATTAGCGTTTAGAGGGACCACACCATCTATTCGTACCATATTGCTAATAGATGATGGTGTGGGGGGGTTTTCCTCCCTATATATACGGACCACCTCCCTCATGGAAAAGACGCATCATAGACTACCATACGGGAAGACCCCAAGTTAGGGTATCCCCAAGTTGTAAATCTCCGACGTTTGTAACCTCATCCGATATAGTGAAGATTTGTTGGCTAGCGCCCGTGGTTCTTTCTCTTCCTCCTTGGAAGGGTTTTCCACGTTAAAATCTTGTGTTTCCTGTGATTGATCCACTGTTCTTCATCATTTTCTTGTCTATCGCTTGTAACATAGGTTGGTAATAAGAAGAAGTGGTCCGACCACCCAGGTGGGTAGGGGTGGATAACGAGGTTTGCAGTGGCCCATGAGCAGTCTGAAGAGGTTGTGCAGCCACAGCTCCGAACTGGGTTTCGTCGACCCCGCTTGGGCCTCCTCGGAGGGGTTGCGGCATGGAATCAAAAGGCCAGCTTGGCCTTGGGCCGACGAAGAAAGTTCCCAAAATGAAAATCTGAGCTCCGAATCGATTACGAAGGGTCTTGAAATTTTGCTGATGAGTTATGTCTTGACTGTGTTTAAGGATAGATATATTTATAAAGAGTCTTGTGTAAACACGTCAAATGAATGTGATGGCATTGGATACTTAGATGCATTGGTTAAACTTTAGCTACAGATAAATCTTGTATAGATAGAGAAGGTTTAAACCAAGTGTATCTTGTATCACAAGTTGTAATCAAACTCATGTAATCTGTTGGGAATTCACCCTATATAAAGATGCAACCATGTGCTAGCCTAGGCAGGCAGGCATGTTCACCCAATTACCATTTTCTCCTACATGGTAAGTAGAGCTACTTCCTCAATGTCATGGCCTCCAGCTCCTCGTCCTTGTGAAGCGCTCTCGAGCTGCCGATCTCCAAGAAGCTCACGCGAGAGAACTTCATCGTTTGGAAGGCCTAGGTGGTGCCAGCAATTAGGGGTACTCACCTCCTGGAATCCTTGATAGCTCAATTTCAGCATCGCCAAAAACAATCCAAGATGACAAGAAGAATGACGTCTCCAACCCAGCGTATGAGATTTGGTTCGCGCAAGACCAGCAGGTACTCGGCCATCTCATCAACACCCTATCATTCATAGTGCTAGCAAAGGTAGCTACGTTGATGTCATCATCCAAAGTTTGGGCAGCATTGGAAGACATGTACTCGGCACAATCACGTGCACAAGTAACCAATCTACGGATGCAGCTTGCAAGCCTCAAAAGGGAAGCATGAACATGGCAACGTACTTCAACAAGATGAAGGCCATAGGAGATGAAATTGCTGCTGCGGGGAAGCCCATTGACAATGATGAGATGATATCCTTTAGTTTGAATGGTCTTGATTTTGAATACAGTTCCATTGTCTCCTCAGTCTTGGGCCGGTCAGATCCCATCTCGATCAATGACCTTTATGCTCAAGTCATGGCATATGAGATGCGTCTAGACATGTTTGATCAGCGCTCAGGTGGTCACTACCAATCCTCTGCCAATTCAGCTTCCAAAGGTGGGGGAGGTTGCAACCCTCATGGCCGTGGTGGATCTAGTGGAAATCGTGGGCGAGGTCCAGGCGGCCACAGCTCTAGAGGGTGCAGCAACTTCCCCAACAGTAGCAACTCCTCCAACAACATCTTCAAACCTGGAGACTAGTCAAGTAGGCCTCGGTGCCAAATCTATAGCAGGACCAATCACACCACCCTTGAGTGTTGGTACATATTTGAAGAAGATTACCAGCCACCAAGCAACAACAAGTCAAGCTCAACTGCCTATGGTGTTGATACTAACTGGTATGTGGACAACAGTGCAATGGATCATATTACCACTAAATTGGATAAGATGATGGTACGTGACAAGTACCGCGGCCATGATCAAGTCCACACAACAAATGGTTCAGGTATGAAAATTATAAGTATTGGTCATTCAACTTTACATACCCCAGTTTGCAAACTTTTACTGAAAAATATATTGCATGTTCCTAGCGCTCATAAAAGTCTTGCTTTAGTTCATTTTCTTACCTCTGATAATAATATATTCTTTGAATTTCATCCAGATCTTTTCCTTATCAAGGATCGGGCAATGAAGAAAACTCTTTATCAAGGCAGGTGTGAAGGAGGCCTTTATCCGAGATCAAGCTCTTCTGAAGGAAGATAAAATAAAGTAGCGTTTGAGTCAATAATCCATCCATGTATAGATGGCATAGTCGTTTGGGTCATCCATAGTCGTTTGGGTCACCCATATTCTCTCTCTTCATTTTGTTCCTTGAGCGAAACACATGGTGGGCGCCAATTGTTGGGGATGTCACTCCTCCGAATAGAGAAGAGAGAGAAGAAGGAGGATCGAAGGGTAAAAATGAGAGGGATGAAGGTGCAAAAATATGGGAGCAAGTGGGAAGAGCTGAAGTGAGTCCCCTTCTCATGACTTTTTGGGTCCTTTATATAGAGAATGGAGGGGTATTTACTAGTAGGCCATTGGGCTTTCACACAAGGCCCATTTTAGACATGGTTGGGCCATTCCCCCAACTCAAAGGCTGGGGAAAATTCCATTTGCATGAAGGATTTCTATTTCGGTCTAACAAACTTTGCATTCTAGATTGTTTTGTTCGTCCTTTGCTTTTGTAGGAAGCTCATACCGAAGGATTGATGGGCCACTCTGGTGCTATGAAAATAGAGCAAGTGCTGGCTGATCACTTCTTTTGGCCGAAGATGAGAAGAGATGTGGAGAGATACATTCTTTGCTGCGAAACCTACCACAAAGCTAAGTCACACTTGAACCCTCATGGTTTATACACTCCTTTGCCTATTCCTGGTGTTCCATGGGAAGACATTTCTATGGACTTTGTTCACAGTTTACTTCAAACAAAGAGGGGGAGAGATTCAATATTTGTTGTGGTTGATTACTTTAGCAAAATGGCTCATTTTATTCCATGTCATAAGAGCAATGATGCTTATTGTTGAATTGTTTTTTAGGGAAAATTTAAGGTTACATGGTGTGCCATGAACCACCGTGTCTGATCATGACACCAAATTTTTGAGCTACTTTTGAAAGACCTTGTGGGGAAAACTCGAGACAAGATTGTTGTTCTCCACAATGTGTCATCTGCAAACTGATGGGCAAACAAAAGTCGTGAACCGCACCTTGTCAACATTGTTGCGGGCTGTTCTCAAGAAGAACTTGAAACTTTGGGAAGAAAGTTTGCCTCATGTGGAATTTGCATACAACAGGGCGGTACAGTCAACCACAAAATTTTGTCCATTTGGGATTGTATATGGTTTCAAACCTACTGCTCCCATCGATCTTTTGTTGTTGCCTATGCAGGAACGTGTGAACTTTGATGCAAGCAAGCGTGCTGAATTTGTAAAGAAAATACATGATCAAGCAAGAGCCAACATTGACAAGATGACTAAGCAATATGACCAGCGTGCCAACAAGGGTCGCAAGAAGATGTTGTTTGAACAAGGAGACTTGGTCTGGGTGCACCTACGCAAGGATTGCTTCCCTGACCAATGCAAGAGCAAGTTGCAGCCACGCACCGATCGACCATTTAAAGTGTTTCGAAAGATCAATGACAATGCCTATGAAATTGATCTTCCAAAAACATACGGTGTCAGTACGACCTTCAATGTGGCCGATCTTTCTCAGTTCTTTGGATTGGACAAGTCGAGGACAACTCCTTTTCAAGAGGGGGAGGATGATGTGCACATCCCATCGGTTACACAAGACCACGCATTGGGTACATAAGCTCATGTGTATGAAGGACCAATTATGCACTGCGGTGTTAAGAAACTCCAACAAGAGGTGCATGCTTTCCTTGCTGAAATTAACTTCAACATACATGAGAATTTTATACTACCTAAATCCTTTACATTGGTTGTGATTAGGTATACACATGAAGAGAAGGGTACTGCACTACAAGGAGATGAGACACAGCAATCAGATCAAACTACAAGAAACGGACTAGCAAGGAACGTTTGGATACGAGCGGACCAACCTAATGAAGCCAAATGTCCAGATTGTTCCCGTTTTGATCTATTTGGACATGCATAATGAATCAGTCATAACTCTTGATTCTCGATATCTATGGAGGTGAATGAGAATTTGATGGAACGGGCTTGAAGTTTAGTTTCCAATGCAACAAACCTCATGTCTATTAGACTTCCCAATAAGGAGTTATGACCGATTTAGTGAAGACTTCACAAAAGCTGAGAAGACACGTGAGATTCAAAGGTCACCTCGTGAATGCTTCACCACTTGACCTTACACCTTCCAACATGGAGAGTTCAGTTCATACCTATCTAGGAGGGTTGTTTCTAGTATAAATAACACCTATGTACTACTCGAAAAATAAGTTGAATTTTGATGAATATATAACCTCATATGGTTTTGCAGCCAAGCTGCTGAGTGCCTTGGACATCCTTGTTCTTCCTTGTTCTTCGAGGACTTGTGAAGAAGATCTCTTTGAGGTCCCCTAATTCATGCACTATGGCTTCCAGTTAGGCTGCACCGTTTTGTGTGGATTAGTCCTTTATTGTGGTTCTACGATCGTTTGGTGATCGAGTTGAAGTCTTCAAGGTTTTGGTGCCTCTCACCCCGTCCCTTGGTCGCATTCACCCCAGATTGTGGTTTTGTGGTTGTTCGGAGTTCGAGTCGAAGCTTACTTTGGTGCCTCTCTCCCCGTCACTTGGTCACACGAACCTTTGTCAGGTATAAAGCTACTTACCCGCTACTTGAAGCAAGTTATCCTTATTATGAAACCTACTGCTGTGAAGATCAGGCCATCCCAAGGACCTTTCTTGTAACGGTCCATATCAAGGTTCCAAAGGCGGGAACCACCCAGGCTGATCAGCCTGAGGGTGTTTGGTTGATTGAGGCATATGGGTACCCCACGGGTCCCTACCGACCAAGATACTAGCCGGACCTAACAAGTGGGATTGCCCGACTAGAACATGTGGGCCAAGGACGTGAAGATACTTGGAACGCAAGTCAAGGAGGCCAAGCGATTCAAATCAGCCTGGATATTGCGGGATACTTGTTGTAATCCGACTCGGGTTGCTTTCCATGTAACAACCGACAAGGATTAGATTCTATCGGATTGTAACCCTAGGTCATCAGCCTATATAAGGTAGCAAAGGGCACCTCCCGAGGGCATCCAATCCAATCTATTCTTTGCACTCGAGTGCAGGGCGCAATACAATCCGGCAAAACATAGGACGTAGGGTATTACTCTCTGGAGGCCTGAACCTATCTAAACCTTCATGTTGTTGTGATTACCTTCGAGTTCTTGGTTGCAATCCTCCCTGCCTACAAATCAACCACTTGGGATAAACCCCTGATGGACTACCGGGCTACAAAATCCGACAGTTGGCACGCTAGGTAGAGGCGATTGTGAGATCCTCCCCAGCGAGCTTGATGGTATTTCACCCCAACGTCATCTTCCCCAAGAGCATGAAGGACATCCTCGCCAACCCGATCCAGCTTCGCTTTGGGACCATGCCAGCGGATCCCATTTCCACCGCTTCCTTCATCGACTCAGCGTCCATCGCGAGGCCGACGTTCATTGGATCTACGCCAGCAAAACAAGACCTCCACCCGGAGGCCTTTGTGCCACTTGCCCAGCAGATCGCTGACCTCTCCCTCTCCGAGATGATTCCCAGTGTCCTCGCTACGACTTACCCACCCACGCCCTCCGACCTAATTGTGGGGCTAGATCACATCAACAATACCACTGCTAAGTGCATTAACCTCTCCGAGATGGCACTACACCCAACAAGTTCGGCGCAGGCTCCTTCCCACAACCCCTTTGGTCTAAGGAACTTGGCTACCGTGTTTTCCACAAAACTCGTGTGGTCTCTTCAGATCCAATTTGAAGGCCCACCTGAACCCGTGCAGTTTCCGGACTGTGGTGAGTTCTAGATTCCCTACATCATCCTAACTCCAAACCCTTATGGAAGCGACATCAAGAGCAACTCCACCATGCCAGATCCTGAAGCCTTCATAGCCTCCATCGATGATCCACCCATGGATGGCGAAACCTCTTCTCAGGAAGAAGGTCGCAATGCCAAAAACCGGGACCATGCAGTATGGCACCAATAGGAGCAAGCCGATGACCAACAATGCCAACATCCTACGGGTAACATGGGAGCTGAGGCAGCAGGCGACCAGCACCGACCACCGCTCGCTGCCAACGCCAACCCACCGCACTCCAACAATGGTGACAACACCGATCAGGATGGTGCCCGGGGTAGAGCAGGCGCCCTATGCGCGCCCGCAATCTACAAGCCGACCTCGAGGAGGCCAGCCATAACATCTTCACTACACCCAAGGCTAACCTGGGGGCTGCCTTCGCCAATCTGGAAAACCTTCCAGCCTTAGAGCCACTCACACGCATCCGGGCACGTATCCTCGTCACCAACGCCCAGATCGAAGAGCAGGCCCAAAACTGGTCAACACACTCCTGGTCCACATCTACCCGGCACTCTTGAAGCTGATCCGCTCATAGTAGATCCGGCCACGTCTGAGTCGACAATGGTAACCGTGTGGGAGGTCAGCTAGAGCCTATCCGTGAAGAGGAGGTGGAGCAACCTGCCAAAAACGCCCATCAACTCGACAACCACGGCAACCACCACCGTGGCAAGAGAGGCGATGGTGAGAATTGTGGCAGACAAGATCAGCAACATGACCTCCGTGAACAATTACTTCATCGCCACGACCTCCGCACTGACCTCAACAACCACCACCAAGAGCGGGAAGAGGCCGAGCTTCACCGCCGGCTTGAGTATGACCGCGACTACAGTGCTCCTACACTCGACAGCAAGATAAACCGCGATGTGGAACGGGAGGACCACCAACACCAAGAAGAGGAGATGTGTCACTATGCCGACTATGACTGCATGTACGGTGCCCTTGAAGATGCCTACGTCCCCCCAAAGCACAACAACGGCGGATACCCCAGGGCACCACCCGTCGAAAACAACCTCGAGGACGACGATGACATGGCAATTGATGGTTTCGCTGCCTTCCCTCCCCACCTCAGGGCCATTGAGTGGCCTGCCTCATTCAAGCTGGCTATCAATGAAAAGTACGATGGCTGCTCTGACCCCACTATATGGCTCAAAACGTACAGCACCGTGATGAAAGCCGCCAACGGCACCTACGACCAGATGGCCGCCTATTTCCCAGTGGTCATAGGTCCCGCCCCTCTCCTGTGGCTAGAGAACCTCCCGTCGAGCAGCATTGACACTTGGGTCAGCTTGCTAGGGCTTTCACGCAAAACTACTAGGCTACCTACAGCCGACCTAGAAACACGGAGAATCTTGGGTAAGTTTGCCAGCGGAAGAACAAAACTCTCCAAGAGTACGTGAACTGCTTCTTCGAGAACCGCAATCGGTTGGTTGGTGTTGAGGACCACGACATCATCTGGTACTTTCGCTCTAGCCTAATGAACTGCAACATGTTCTGCAAGCTGTATGAGGCTACCCCCAAGACGGTCGGGCAGATGAAGCAGGTCGTCAACCTTCAAGCCGACACAGAGGAGGCGGGGCAAGTACAGTTCCAGGGTGGCAAGCATCACCAAAATGATGACCACGAACTGTTGACCTATGAGGAACACCAAGCACGACCGGAGTCCTCCCAACTTCAAAAAAGAGCCCCCGAGGTCCTCACCACCAAAGCCAATCCCGCCAGACCAACCACCTTTCTGCGGGAAGAGTTTGATGACACCCTTAATGCTCCATGCCTCTTCCATTAGGACGCACATCACAATCTTCGGGACTGCACTGTCCTCAAGGAAGAGCTCGGCGCCCCAGTGGAGTACAAGCGACCTCGCCACAACGACTACCGTAGGGATGACAATCATCACGACAATCGCCACCGCAATGACCGTGATGACCGCGGCGACCGTCACCGCGACAATCGTCATGACCGCC
Source organism: Setaria italica (assembly GCF_000263155.2). Classification (NCBI taxonomy): domain Eukaryota; kingdom Viridiplantae; phylum Streptophyta; class Magnoliopsida; order Poales; family Poaceae; genus Setaria; species Setaria italica. The sequence continues at coordinate 28,626,787 of NC_028452.1, forward strand.
ACCGCGACAACTGCAACCACTGCTGTGATGATCACGATGATCGTGATCGCCGCCATGATGACCACGATGACTACTGCAACCGCCAATGCGATGACCACAATGATCAACACAGAGAGGAGCGCTGTGACCATCCAAACTTAGACACCCACTGGGCCAGCGCCGACTAGAATGGGGAGTTCCAGTGACCGAACTGTCAAGTCAACGAATGAATAAAGGCTATGTATTCTACCCTTTTTATTGAATGAATAAAAGATCCAAGGTTCTCTGAGTACCTACTTCCTTCTTGTTCCCTTGCCTGAGCTGTTCTTAACACTCGAGGGCTGTCCAACCTGTTCGACAGACCACTCACTTTCAAGCTCAGGGCCTTCCCCAAGATGCCGACATCTGGGTCTCTCATCCTCCTCCACCTCTCAAGGCAATATGACTAACTCATGTGGTCGGCATCCTAGCTCGCGAAACCTAGACAACCTTGTTTTCACCCCTTCTACAAGCTCGAGATCCGTTCTCCATAGAATGCTGGTCAGGCAAGGTTGGGTGCTTAGCGGCTACAGGCCTCAGCTACACGCTATCCCATTGAATACACCAAGGGAGGGGTAGAGCCCATTCTTTCCGCATACGTTAAATCAATTAGATCACTTGTCTTATCATACAATTCGATACACCGCAAGTTTTATTTTATAGGTCCAGCTCCTTAACGATGTTTTCCACTACACCACTAAATTCTTCAGCTAATCTTAGAAGCTTCTCTATGTTGAAGTCCGACGCAACCCTTGCACCAGCATGCTCCAAAGGAATCTGCGGGAAGTGCGTCTTCAACGCTGCCAAGACATTCTTGATGCACTTCACCGCAGTGTCCTTCAACAGCTCTTTCAGCTGACCAAGTGCACTCTTAAGGCGATCGAGAAGTGGCGTTGGCACGGTCAGGTCGGCTTCCGGTTCGACCATGTCCATCACATAGCTGGCCGCCCTGCGCAGATCTTCCAACTCCACCTCCAGCCCTGCAATCACCAATTGGTCACGCTGAAGACATTGCATTGCAGCTTCTAAGCAGCGGTCAGTATCTTTGCGCAAGCTGGTCTTGTAAGCCAGCTTCTGCGACACAGCGTACTCACGGTGAACCACCTTGTCGTGATCTGCCAGGAGATGAGCATTTGCAGCCTCACATTCTTTGAGGTCTTGTTTTAGCCTCTGTTCCCTCGCTTCGGCATCTACTCATTCGAACCAAGACTTCAGGGACAGAACCGAGTTGATAGGTCAGCACAATGTACCTTTCACCTGTGCAACAAGAATGTGTTTCTGCTCGGCATGCTCCAGGTATTTTTGCTTAAGTTGCTCTGGGGCATCCTCTTTGGCCTTCTGGAGGTTGGCCTCAAGTCGTTGTGCCTTGAGGCGATATTCCTCAGCTTGCTGAATCGCGTCTACCCTCTTCTGAGCATGCACGGCCAAATTCTGTTCACACTCTAAAAGTCAGAGCACTGCAAATTGTTGACGCCAAATTTTGACACGTGTTTACATCAACGTCAAAGAGAGGAAGGCGGTCGATGCGGCAAGAGAGAAGCTACAGTTGGAAATCGGCCGATTAAAGCTACAGTGTTTCAGCCGATGGGCTGAGGGAGTCAATGAAGACTAGCCGATTAGGAGCCAGAATGGTGTGGGCCGAAAGTGGGCAAGGATGATGATTAGTCGAAGATGAAGATTGGCCCGTGGGAGGATAATAACCAACTCTGATGCGGGTTGCGTTCGTTTGTAAATATTTGTTATCTTTAAATTAGAGATAGATCCTAGTCGGTTAGGAAATCAATTGTAACGAGGTATAAATAGCTGCATAGTAAGGCTTGAAAAGAACAACACATCAATCAACAAAACAAATCTACTTTTTCCTCACACTTTACTTTTAAGTCGGCGACTTCGCCAAACCCTTTTCTTTTCATGAGTTCAAACAAGTTGGCAGCACTGCATCAACATGACCTCGGGCCAATTTGTAAGTTCCGCTTATTGACTAATATCTAAGCTTTAACTTCGGGCGCATCGCTATTGTTTCATTTAGATTTATTCACCAGTTATTGATATTAACTAAAATTATAGGTTTTTTCCTGTTGTTTTAGTTTTATCACAAGTTATCCAGCTTGAGACATGAACTGTCGGCTTTTTATCAATATTCTTTGTATATTATCATATAGCAAATTAGATCTGCTCCAAGTGTTGCCTTCGTAGCATTGTTTAGGTTACTCTAGTAGTTTCTTTACAATTGCTACGTGATCATCGGCTGCTCTATAGCCGGTCATCTCCATAGTAATTCGGCCGATTCGCTGATACATGCTTTGAAATATATTGGAACTCTAGCCAATCGAAACTCTGGAATTTAACACTTTTCTTTCCTTGTCAATCAACAGGTCAGATTGACTGGCACGCCGCACGTACTGCACCAGGGCAATAACCCGAACAAGAGCTAAGAAGATTCTCCCATGTTGTGTGTCCAACGCCGAGAGTCCTCGGCCAATTTTCAGCATCAACACACTTTTGGCATGCCTGGTGGGACCAAAAAGCAAGATCCAACATGTCAAAAGTTGCTGAGGTCTCGGAGGATAACATCATCGAAATCACCAAGGCAGATCTCTAGGATGACCAGAGGGATGAGGTGGCAAAGGCTATGGAAGCTTACAAGAAGGCATGCCTCCAGTCCTATAGTCGCACCAGAAGCGGGGAGACCATCGGGAAGGCTACTCTTCCAAATCCTCACCATATAACCATCGCCGAAGACTCAGGGAAGATGTATGAGATGATTTAGCAGTCTGTTTATCAGGCTATGATCGACAAGTCCAAGGTGATGACTAACACAGTGTACAATGCCGTCATCAGCTCCATGGTCAACGGCGTGGCTCAGAGGTATCAAGGACGAGCTTACGCCCCTCCCATCGTCGCACCGGTTAGAATCTTCTCAACGGTGCCAAATTTGTCTCAGTCGGCTCCTCAGCCGATGCAGATGCACAGTTGGGGATACAACACTACAATGCCCCTGGGATATAACGGTGCAACGCCCTATCAATCACAAGCGTCATTCTACCCTGCACCAGCTCCCCCCGCACAACCGCCGTTTGCAACCTCGGCGCCGTGGAGGATGGCGGGACTGCCTGCTGATCTGTATCCGTCCACTAGTTACTAAAAATCTCTGGTTCAGGCATCGTTTCCTTCGGACTCCCAGCCGATAGCCCCGCAATACCAGCAGACTACCTTGGAAATCAGCAGGGGGGCAAGCGCTCCAGACGCACTCAAAACTATGGCGCCGATAGTATTGTACGATAAGGCGGCGAATGCACTACGTCAAGTTGACCCCATGCGATAGCAGCCATTGGCTCCTCAGCCGACAGTCCAGCTGCAAGATCTGCAGCATGCACCGGCCTATCACCCAATTGTTGTGTGCTGCAAGTCCAACAGCACGTGCTGATTCCCCAACCAATTGTGCATCAGCAACAGCAACATCAGCAACAAGTGGACTGGACCGCAAGAATAACGGATCTAATACAGGACTAGTTTGGGTTGAAGCCAAGGATGCAAACTTATTCAAACAGGATGCCCTACCCACCCACTTATGATCTATTGCCATTCCCTCATTCGTACAAAGTGCCTGACTTCACCAAGTTCTCAGGCCAGGATGACACATCCGCAGTGGAGCATGTTAACAGATTCATCATCCAATGTGGAGAAGCTACTGCATAGGACGCTCTGAGGGTGCGTCTGTTCTCGTCATCCCTATCCGGATCAGCCTTCCAATGGTTTACGGCATTGCCACCCAACTCCATAGTCACTTGGGCCAATCTGGAAAAGCAATTCCACAAATACTTCTATGCGGGGGTCCATGAGATGAAACTCTCAGATTTAACTGGCCACAAATAGTGAAGCAACAATTCGTGATCAGCTATGTATAGAGGTTTAGGGAGGTCAGGAACAAGTGCTACAACCTTGTTTTGACCAACGCCCAGTTGGCCGACATTGCTTTCCAAGGACTCCTATCGCACATCAAAAAGAAATACGCTTCCCAAGAGTTTGAGAGTTTGAGCCAAATCATTCACCGACTGTCCGGAGAGGAGGTGCGCCCCTTTGACCAATGAAGAAATTTTCAGAAAAAGGTGGTGTACGTGGAAGGGTCCGAATCGGAAGAAGAAGCAGAAATTGCCCAGGCAGAGTGGGTAAAAGGGAAAAAGCCGATATCATGCCCGTTCGGTAAAAAGGAACTGGAAACGTTTGGTTTCGACATATCTAAGGCCGATAAGATCTTCGACTTGCTACTACAAGGGGGACAAATCAAGCTCTCACCCTACCACACAATTCCATCAGCTGAGTAGCTCAAGAAGATGAAATATTACAAGTGGCACAATGCCATGTCTTGCGACACCAATGAGTGCAAAGTCTTCCGTCAGCAGATACAGTCGACTATTGAGCAAGGGAGGCTTAAATTTGAGGTCCCCATGAAGCCAAAAAAGCCAATGAAAATTGACCAACACCCCTTCCCTGCTAACATGGTCGACGCAGGAAGGAACACGCTCCAGACCAAGGTGCTGACATTAGAATCAGCTAGAAGAAGCGGCGCGGTGGACCCCATAAATCAAACCTCAGACGAAGATGGATGGAAACCAAAGGCGAGAGCTCGAAGAGGCCACGTCGGTCTATCACGTCCCATGATCTGCTCGACAAGTACCAGAGGCCATGGGAGGACACAAAGCGCCAGGAGGAGATGATGTGCCAACACGAGGATCACTGGTGATGCTCGTTCTTCATCCACTGTTGGGAAAATAACCTCAGGCTACCATGGGCCGATAACTGCCCTGAATGCAATGGTCAAGATCGCAGCAGCCGCCCATTCAGAAGATCATGCTCCGAGGATCGAGGATGAGAGCTTATCAGCAGAAACAGGCTTGAGCAAGAGGATTGGCGCGTTTCAATGCGTGATCGGCTGGGGGTAGAGTAGACTAGCGTAAGGCTGGGGGGCACAGCCAGTGCACATGATCGGCTGGGAGAGATGGCCAACGCAAGAGTCCAGGATGAAGACCCTCTAGGGCAGGAGCTGAACTGGGAATGTGTTAAGCTGCCAAGAAAACCAGTGAATCCCAGATGGTGCCCACATGGTCTGACTAAGTCCCAAAAAAGAAGAGCCCAACGTTTGTGCTAATGGGAATAGCAAGAAGAGGAACAAAGGCAAGCGGTGGATAGGAGAGGAGTCAAATCTCAAGTTTGGCGTCCCAAGAGAAAAGCCAACGAAGAAAATGACGATCAGAATTTGGCTGCTGATGTCAACATGGTGTTAATCTTGCCTATGGAATCCATGGCTCCCATCGACCGCGACAATGCAACAGAAGTAGAGGAGCAGATGGCACAATTGGCTTTGGAGCCAATGACCGCCACTTTTGAGAAACTCGAACACGTAAAACGCCATCATCTCAAGGCTCTATTCCTCAAAGGGCAGGTCAACGGACGACCGGTTGCTAAGTTATTGGTAGATGGAGGTGCTGTCGTGAACATCATGCCATATGCTATGTTCCGTAAACTGGGCAAAGGAGAAGAAGATTTAATCAAGATGGATATGATGCTCAAGGACTTCGAAGGCAACATATCTCCGGCCCAGGGGGCACTCTGCGTCGACCTCACCATCGGTAGTAAGATCCTACCCACCACTTTCTTTGTTATTAATGGTAAAGGGTCCTATAATATGTTGCTCGGGCAAGATTGGATCCACGCAAACTGCTGCATCCCGTCTACAATGCACCAATGCCTCGTCCAGTGGATTGGCGACACCATTGAAGTAGTCACCGCCGACTCCGCCTACAGTGTTGCCATAGCTGACGCGCAACAATGGAGCTACGAGCGCGTCAGATGCATATCTGGTTGGTACTGGGACACCAATTTCTTGAAGGTGTCCGATTTTGGTCTACAACCGATCCAAGCAGTCGGTAGAAGAATCAAATTAAATGGATCGATTCGTCCAAGAAGACAAAAAGCTTGGGCACGGGTTTACGTCAGCCAATTCATTGGACATGGTGGACCTTGGAGATGGTAGCAAGCCAAGGCTGACGTACATCAGTGCTAGGTTAGACCCTGAGTATAAGCGTGAGTTAACAAATTTGTTAAGAGAGTTTAAAGATTGCTTCACTTGGGAATATCATGAGATGCCTGGTCTAGACCAGTCCATTGTTGAACACCGGTTGCCTATAAAACCAGGGTATCAGCCATATCAGCAGCCTGCATGACGTTGTAACCCTAAAATTGTACCAGATATAAAGGCCGAAATCACAAGATTGATTGAAGGAGGGTTTATTCGGCACTGTCGGTATGCCGAGTGGATTTCTAATATCGTTCCTGTATACAAGAAGAATGGAAAGCTACGTGTGTGCATGGACTTCTGAAACCTTAACCAAGCTACGCCGATGGATGGATACCCGATGCCGACAGTTGATGTTTTGATAGATGCTGCTGCAGGGCACAAGGTCATCAGTTTTATGGATGGTAATGCTGGGTATAATCAAATACTAATGGCTGAAGAAGATATCTCAAAAACGGCCTTCAGGTGCCCTGATCATCTTAGTTTGTTCGAGTGGGTAGTCATGACTTTCGGTCTGGAAAATGCTGGAGCTACATATCAACGGGCCATGAATTATATATTCCATAAGCTTATTGGTGTCCTGGTGGAGATTTACATTGCTGATGTCATCATCAAGTCAAAGGGGCATCAACAGCATCTGGCCGATTTACGCAAGGTATTGGAGTGCACGAGGAAGCATGGGTTGAAAATGAATCCAAACAAGTGTGCTTTTGGGGTTTCGTCTGGTCAATTTTTGGGCTTTATGGTTCACGAGCGCGGCATCAAGATCAACCAAAAGATTATAGCCGCCATCAACAAAGTTGTGGCCCCACAGGACAATACTGAGCTACAGTCCTTAATCGGCAAGGTAAACTTCATCCGGAGGTTCATATCGAACTTGTTTGGGCGCATTCAAGCATTTACTCCATTATTAAAATTAAAACCCAACCAAGAGCTTGTCTGAAGCATAGAACAGCAAAAAGCATTAGATGACATCAAACAATACCTAATCTCCCCTCCGGTGTTGGTCCCTCCACAGGCTGACAAGCCTTTCAGACTGTATCTATCGGCCGATGAGCGAGCTATCGACTCGGCACTGGTCCAGGAGTTCGAAGGGAAAGAAAGGGTGATTTATTACGTCAGCAGGAGACTCTTGGACGCTGAGACCAGATACCCTCCAGTGGAACGGTTGTGCCTTTGCCTATATTTTTCTTGTATTAAGCTCAGGCACTGCCTATTATCGGCAGAGTGCGTAGTCGTGTGCAAGGATGATGTCATCAAGTATATGCTATCACTGCTGATTTTGAAAGGGAGAATTGGGAAGTGGATTCTGGCCCTCTTAGAATTTCACCTGAGATACGAATCGGCCAAGGCTATCAAAGGTCAAGTAATGGCCGACTTCGTAGCCCATCACTGTGGACCAGAGAATGTTGTCGTTGAGCTAGCTCCATGGACGTTGTACTTTGATGGATCTTCATGTGGGGCCGGATCAGGAATCAGCATCATCCTCATATCGTCTTGGGGGGCAAGTTATGATTTCTCTCTACCGATTGAAGCATCCGCCACTAATAATCAAGCGGAGTATCGGGCCATTTTAAAAGGAATCCAGCTATTGAGAGAGGTCAAGGCCAACGCAGTGGAAATATTTGGGGATTCCATGCTTATTGCGGACCAGTTAACTGGGAAATCTGAGTGCAAGGACGATATTCTGAGGATTTATTATGAAGAGTGCCTCCAGTTACTGAAGGAATTCAAGACTGCACTTATCCAACATAGTCCTAGGGATTATAACAAGGAAGTTAATAGGCTTTCCCAACATGCTTCCAGTTACCAGCCGATTCAAGGTGCCATGGCTCTGGAGCTTGCGGCCGACGACTGGAGGAAAGAGATTGCCGATTATCTAAAAGATCTATCCAAGAAAGTCAATCGATGAATACGCTTCCAGGCTACAAAATATGTATTAGTTGAAGATGATTTGTTTTATCGGACGATTGATGGGTATTACTCAAATGCCTTGGACTAGAGGAAACAAAAACTCTGATAGGAGAAATTCACAAAGGTGTATGTGGGGCCCATCAATCGGCCTTCAAGATGAAGTGGATGATTAGAAAAAATGGTTATTGCTGGCCGACGATACTCGAAGACTGTTTTAAATATTATAAGGGGTGTCAGGATTGTCAGAAATTTGGTAACGTGCAACGAGCACCGGCTTTGGCTATGAACCCAATAATAAAGCCATAGCCCTTTAGTGGTTGGGGAATTGACCTCATCGGACAAATCTATCCACTATCAAGTAAAGGGCATAAGTTCATATTGGTGGCTACCAATTATTTCACCAAGTGGGTGGAGGCAATTCCATTAAAGATCGTGACGTCGGCCAACATGATTGAGTTTGTGAAGGAGCATATTATCTATTAGTTTGGTATTCCTCAGACTATTACAACCGATCAAGAGACAATGTTTACCTCGGGAGAGTTTGGGGAGTTCACTGCCAACATGGGAATTAAGTTGATAAATTCTTCTCGATATTATGCTCAGGCCAATGGTCAGGCTGAGTCGTCCAACAAGGGGGTTATCAAATTAATTAAGAGAAAGATCGAAGAACAACCAAGGCAGTGGCACATGACGCTGAATGAGTCCCTCTAGGCCTACAGGATGGCTTGCCACGGTGCCACCAAGGTGTCTCCCTACCAGTTAGTATATGGGCACGAGGCAGTATTGCCTTGGGAATTGAAATCTGGGTCTAGGCGTACGTCACTTCAAGACCAGTTGATGACCGATGACTATTCTGCTCTCATGAAAGGAGAGCTGGAGGATTTGGCGAGTCAGCGGTTAAGGGCCTTGATCAGTATTGAGGAGAATAATAAAAGAGTCACCAAATGGTATGACAAGAAGGTCAAGGTCAAGCAGTTTTCCCAAGGGGACTTGGTTTGGAAGTTGATCCTGCCGATAGGGTCTAAAGATCCCAAATATGGCAACTGGTCGCCTACTTGGGAAGGGTCGTACCGAATTAGTTGATGTGCACCGAGAAATGCATATATATTGGAAATCATTGAGGGAGAAGAGTTTACAAGGGCCCTAAATGGAAGATATTTAAAAAGATACTATCCCACCACATGGGTAGATGCTTAGCCGATAATATGGCGTGTCGGGTTCTCACGGCCGATATCTATTGACTCGTGTTCATACAGCTGGTGTGGAAAGGCATCACCTTGAGAATGAACAAAGTAATAAAAGCATTCATAAGGATAAGCCCATCTCTATTCGGTACATTAATTGGGTACATGGCCGACATGGTACGAGTCGCCCTTAGAATAAAAAGTACCAATACATCTGGAAGCCGCGGTAATTCAACGGAAACCAACCTAATTCGAGCAGGATGCGAGTGCTCTTCTCTTCCACATCTGTTGGAGGTATGCCCTAGAGGCAATCATAGAGATGATGATATTCCATTTGTATCCATGATTTGTATATTGTGTTCATTGAATATCCATTAAAGGCTACTTGAATTGATTTGCAATTATGTGAATTGTATGTGAAACTCTTTACTTGTATGGTTATTCTAAAGTTGTCCCTAGTCGGAGTTCATGTGAGGACACACATGAATATTAGACTAGCATATGTATTAGTTGATGACTATGTTTCACAAGTCATGGACATGGAGATGTTGAACTAATAATGTGGACACATGTGCTAGGACTGACCCAACACGAGAAGTAGTTCTCTCTTTAAACAACATATACGCTTTGTCCTTAGACCTAAGATTGTCGCATGTATTCAAGATGTGGATCGACCTACTTAGGGGCTATCAAATGCTACGCGTAACAGGGTAGTTATAAAGGTAGCTTTCGGGTTTGTCAAGAAGCATGCTATGAGACATGGTCAATCAAGATGGGATTTGCCCCTCTCTGATTGAGAGTGATATCTCTGGGCCCCTCGAGTGATTGGATCCGAAAATGCATGGCCATGCTACGTACGGTTAAGAGTTAACCTACAAAGGGATTCCGAATCGCAGGATCGAGAAAGAGCGGTCGGCTTGAAGCTAGACCAAATATCGTGAGGCAAAGGGAATAGCATGTATATTATGTTGTGATGGTTCGTCTGATATGATCTTCGTGTGCGTATAGGAGTTGGCACGTCTTGCTAGAGGCCGCTACCGACTATTGGGCCGAGTAGGAGTACTCGGGCCATGTCTATACGTATCCGAACCCATAGGGTCACACACTTAAGGGGCAGGAAGCCCAATTCGGATGTGATCCGAGTTGGATTAGGTTTAGAAGTACTAATGGGCCTTGGATCCAGAGGCCCGTTAGGAACCTCTATAAATAGAGGGGTGGGGGCGCCCTAGGGTTTACACCTTTTTGTGAAACTCATCTGTCGCGCCTCCCACGCCCTTGCCTGTTGCAACTCGCGGATCTAGCAGTCCGGCTTGTGACGCTTCCTCCCTGCACGTGTGGATACCTTGGAGGTGTTGCGTCTGTAGCACTTGGACGAGCCGCCAACGAGCCACGACGAGCCGCCAACGAGCCGACGACGAGCGCGGCACGAGGGACATCTTGCTGCACGTGGACGAGCTGCTGAGGAGCTGCTGGACGTCGACGTGATCGACTACGTATGACTACGTTGATCGACTACGTACGACTACATTGATCGTCTTCGCTGCATCGATGCAAATCTACATCTTCCGCACCAGTAGTGCGTCGAGTGGTAATCCCGTGATCCTTATACGGTAGTTCTTCCTGGTTTTACGCGGTAGAAATTTTGATTTGCGCTACTGTAGCCTACCTCGTATCCCAACAACATCTGCCATTGCGTCTTCAAGGGCGGCTTGGTGAGGCAGTTGGTGGCTTCTCTTGATTGGCGGCTGGATTGGCTTCCTGGAGGCATTGGCTTTGATACTGTCTACAATCCTCTTGATGTGGGCAGGAAGGTGGTCTTTGAGTTCTTCACTATGGGCTTGGATCAAGTCCTTGTCCGCCTGTGTCAGCGGTTCGTTGGAGTGCATGATCTTAATAGCCCATTCAAGACCAGAGCTGAGCTGGTTTGGCTGGAGGGACAATAGACAGTCAAGTGATGATGAAAATCAGTCGAGGTGCGCAAAGGTTGATTTTGTACCTGATTGACGAAGGAGGAAGAGGCCATCCGGGCACCTGGCTGGAGATCTGGAAGCGTCTAACGGAGGGCGAGTGTATGGATGTTGTGCGAATGCCTCTGGAGAGGATGCGAAGATCTCGTATTTATAGGATGAAGGGATGAGAAGCAACGATTAGTAGAAGGAGCCATTCAAGGCAAACGACCGTTGGGTCAAAAGCTGCGAAAACAGTCGTTCAGATTCGTATTCACATAGAGACATTGAAAATGTTAATTCTTTACAAGGCATTCAAAGGGCATTTAAGTTCAAATACAATTATCCAAGGAGGGTATTAATAGCCTCAATCGCCCGCAGGCGGATCTGATCTGCTGAGTCTAGTACTCCCTGGTCGTCATCGGCCAATCCAGGAACTTCCGGCATGTTGCGGTGGAGTCGAATGGCCTCGTGAGCTATTATTATGAGGAATGAAGAAAAAAGAGGCTGCAACCGCGAAGGAAAAGAGGCTATTGTTGGGCGTGTCCTATTATTATGAGGAATGAAGAAAAAAGAGTACCTCAGCCAACAAGATTAAGAAATCAGCCAGTGGAGGCAGGAGGTTCTTACCTCCTTAAAACGGATTTCCTTTGCTTGGGTTGGTGGGAGTGCTGCTCTTGTCTCAGGAATTGGCGTAGGTGGTTCATCAGAAGAGGAGGATTCGACAATAATTAGGGCGGTACTTGGACCAGCCTCCTGGAGAATGACAGGAAAAGTCTCTATAAGCATGAAAGGATAATTGGATCTGGAAATGGGTGTCAGTTATCTTACCTCTAAAAATCGCGTGGTCGATGGCTGCTTGAAGGGTACAATCAATGTGTCCGGGATGGCCTGCGCCAAAGATCAGTCAGTTTTAGTTGAGGGTTGGGAAAATCAAATGAAAGGTACATTTGTTACCTCGACTGGAATGCTTGCTGGTGGTTCGGTCTCTGCCCGAGGGTCGGCCGATTGATGAATAGTTTGCTCCGAGAGAATTTGCGCAACTTGATAAGGAGTGGAGTTTAATGTTGACAGTAATCTTAGAGGGTTTGGGGTTTGTAGCATATGGATTACCTATACAGCTTCTACCAGCGGGGATGCAGCCACCGATCCAGCTTCTGAAACTCCTTGAGGGTCAACCTCCTGTATGGCCGGTAGCACTTATGACTGAGTTAGCACAGCTGAGGGCTCGGCTGGTAGCGTCGCCGATTGATCGGCTGATTCTATACGGGCGCGTACTCGACGACTTGTTTTCTTTGAAGAGGACATCTTCAGTTTGTACCTCAATCGGCCAGTGGCTATGTCCTCCATCGATGGGGCGTGAAAGCCGACAAGTGGGAATGATGCATATGGATGGTGGTTCTCTATCGGCCTACCGATTCGTCTACGTGTTGGAGGAGCCTGGCTTTCGGACTGCGCAAAAAGGGAAAGTTAGTAATTAGAACCCTGTGGCAAGAAAAATACAAGAATAAGAAATTGGACGAGAAGGTTTGTTACCTTTGCATTTGGGTCGACATGAGCAGGGTCCAACTGGTTGCAATATACTGCAGGTGATGCGCAAAAAAGATGTTGCTTCCATTCACCCCACCCTAATTTGAATTGTTGAGTGGAGAAGGGCGCTACCAGCCAATTGTTCAAGTCAATAGTGCTGGAGTCTGGTATCAAGCAGCACAGCCGATTATATTCGAAACCTCTGGAAAGCCACTCTCGAAACTTCACACGGCCGATGAAGTAAATTCCAATCGGCATCTGTCCTAGGCATCAAAATTCAAACTGAATTAAACTAAAGATAAACCTAAGTAATTGGCGTTCTGTCAGACCATAATGAAAACGCAATTTATGTTTTTCTTGGGTTTGAATGAGGAGAGGATGGATCCGACCTCTTGGTTGGATTAGCCCACTTTTCCGTGGGTTAGATAATTTCGTATCTAACTCGATAAAGGCAGGCGTAGATCTATGAATAGGGAATGTTGCACTAGTATCTACAAGACCCAAATTGTCAATAGTGAATCTTTTAAGAAATGAACATCTTTTTTCGTAGCAGGATCGTGGCTAGGAGGATTTGAAAGGCATTATGGAATTAAGATTTCCCATGTTTAGCCAAGGCTTAGCTCAGGTGCCCTTTTCTTCATTTTTGCATTTCTTATTAATTTGCATTGAATGAGCATTCCCCGTAGAAGTATTCTGAAAATCTGCGCTTGGCGAGTGCTTATTATTTGGCAAGGACACCAGAATTTTTACTAACCATTATATGGGAAAAAATTTAGGAATCCGCTTATTCCATATTTTTTTATCTTCCTGTAGACCTTCAGAATAATTTTTTGGTTGTGCGAACCAAAAGGAATGGTGATTTTGGGTTGTACCAAGTCTGAAACCGAGTGGATTTATTTTTTGTCCCATATTTTTCTATTCTATTTCTTTTTTTATTAGGAATCGAAATCTTGGATTGATCTAAAGATTATTTAGATTTCTTTACTATATTTAGCAAATTGCCGGGCCGCCACCGATGGGTTGTAGAATTCATACGTTGGAGAATCCTTTCCAGAGAAGAAGTTTGCTGGCAAGATCCCGAGCTTGATCAAACGTCCATAATCCTATTTTGAAAAGAACTGGTGCCCGAGTCAAAGGAGTCAGGGTTCTCAAAAAGTGGCTCTTCTCTCTGGTACGGGTACCAGCTTTTGGTTTCTTCATTGAAGCCGATATAAAAACATCTGAAATATTTGGCTATTTTTGGAGGGGTAAACTTGCTGCCAAGGAAGATGATACCGCTTCATTGAAGGAGGTGCAACGACGTCATGATGATGGATCATCCTCTGATTCAATGTTGGGGAAGGTTTTGTCTTCAACTCGTTCTTTGGAAATTTTGCTCATGTATAAGTTAAGCCAAAGGGTGATAAACCACCAGGGACCACTAGGATTCCCAATAGGCTCCCTAGATGACAGCTTCACAGCAATCTGATGCATCATATAATAAGCCGATCCCAGCAGATGTTTTCCTAAAGGGATGGTGGAACCTCTTGCTAACGCTTCAGCCAAGGAGGGACCGACCGATCTGCTGCAGAATAAGTGGTTTTCTAGCCACATCATCAAGAAGGCCGTATACTCTCTGTCAGTAATGAGCTCGGTCTTCATGTTCTTTTTGATGAAGCCTTTTCATCCGCTGATGCCCTTTGTTTCCAAACGGTGAGAGGGTTTGATTAGAAGATCAAAGGGTGTGTCAGCGGAGGAGATGTCAAGATCGATCAACATCAGGACATCAGCCAGAGTGGGGGTCATGGGCCCATGGCTGAAAAGGAACGCGTTGAGGGCGTCAGACCAGAAATAAGATGCCGCTATAACCAAGGAGTCGTTCCTCTCCATATGAGATAGGGACAAGTTTATAAAGTGGCCGATTCTCAGCTCATCCCAAAAAACTCTCTTGGAGTTTGACATCCTCAGGAACCATTCCCTTCAGCCAGGGTTTCATTCAGCCAGGACCTAAATGTGCCTACCAAGCTGTTCAGATCCATGGACGATTGCTTGAAGGGGATTCTATGCGTTTCCAAGTTAATCAGCTTGGTTGGATCTGGATTCCCCATGGGGCCAAGACCGATAAGGCCAGGTGTGTCGGATATAGGGATGGTAATTCTTTACCTAAGCTCCTGAGAAGATAATAGAAAAAAATTAAGAACAGATCTAAAGATTCGTAAAATGGTGAAAAGTGAGAAGGGGAAAGTTTTGAGGTATTTACCTCCGGGATGAAAGCCATGGTTGCTGACAGAATCACCATTGGAGTTTTGAGGGACTGATGAGAATTGATCAAAAGACAAAAAGGAGTCACCTGAGAAATGGAGCTGGAAGCGGAATGTGCGCCGGAGTGCGTCGGAAGATGATTCGCTGGAGAAGAAAGCTTTTGAGCTCGGGGAAGAAGAAGCGGCGAAAGATGCTAGTATTTAAAGGACGGTTCGAGAGAAGGGTAAAGGCGGGATTTTTACAGCACCGTCTGTGCAAAATTCGAGAAGAGCAGTTGCCTGCGGGTACTTTGTTCAAAAAATCGCAATCATCAAAGAGAAGACTCCAGAGAGAAAAGGAGTTTTGCCGCATTTACTATTGTGCTTTCTTTGGGGGGAAGAGCTAGAGTTGAGAAAATTTCGGAGCAAAAGATATGTTTCACTCCGAAACTGGGGGGCATGTGTTGACGTCGAATTTCAACACGTGTTTAGATCAGTGTCAAAGGAGAGGAAGGCGGCCGATGCGACAAGAGAGAAGCTACAGTTGGGAATCGGCCGATTAAAGCTATAGTGTTTTAGCCGATGGGCTGAGGGAGTCAATGAAGACTGGCCGATTGGGAGCCAGAACGGTGTGGGCCGAAAGTGGGCCAGGATGATGATTAGTCGAAGATGAAGATTGGCCCGTGGGAAGATAATAACCAACTCTGATGCGGGTTGCGTTCATTTGTAAATATTTGTTATCTTTAAATTAGAGATAGATGCTAGTCGGTTAGTGTCGTTGTCAAGATCAGCCGATCAAGACTTAGACTAGTAAATTTCTTTTATGCGCGTAAGCCTCAGATGGTTGCGTGGGAGGCACGGGTTTAGACTGGTTCGGGCAAAGGAAGCCCTACGTCCAGTATCGAGGATGCTCGTGTTGCCCACGCGGGGGTTCTGTAGTAGAGGGTTACAGATTGGCGAGAGAGGGACAGGTCCCAAGTCTCTTAGGTGCTAGCCTTCTCAAGGAGAGTCGTTGTGTGCTATGGCATGTGGGAGAAGAAGCCGATCCCCCCTCCGGCCCTGGGCTCCTCCTTTTATATCGCAAGGGGATGGCCGGAGTTACAATTGGGATTGGGTAAAGAGGACCGTAAAGAGTAAAACGTAGAGAGGTAAAAGGCACGGCAGGAAGAAGGAGCAAGATCCTAGGCGTCCGATGCCTCTGCCGGCCCCGGACACGCGCCGGCGCGCATGCCAGAGGGCGATGCCGCCGTGTGCCAAGTGTTGTTCCTCCCTAGAGGTAGCTCCTTCGATGTTCGTAGGTATCAGATCATGATGAGAGTGCTCCGTCGTTACCCCAGCGTCCATTAGGGAGGACGGTGGATGCCGCTGCTCAGGTGATGGCTGCTGAGAGGGAGAGCGTCACATCCACGCTGCTGGGTGCGCGGGACCCGAGGGTGTGTGGGGCCTGAGGACAGGCCGCTCTCTCCTTTGCTCCGGTCGGCGCAGGCCATAAGTGCCCTGTGGCGAATGGGAGCCGGCCGCCGGCACTGTAGCCTGCACAGGGCGGTCGTGCACGGGTACTTGCGCCGGGTTGCGTGAGGGGCGCGGTCGCCCTGCCCTCTGCTAGATCTGCGGCGCATTTATGGCGAGGCTGTCGGGGGGACCCATAGGATTTTGTCTGTCTTGCCCACGTGGACCGCATCCGAGGGGGATCCCGGCCCCAGAGGCCACAGCGCGCCCGACTCCTTCGCTTGGGGTCAGACGAGGCGGAACTTCCGTGGCAAGGGGTCGGGCACCCCCGACCCTGGGGTCGCGGTCGGGCGAGACGGAATCCTTGCGGAGGGGGGTCGGCCGTTCCCGATCCTGGCGTCTTGATCGGGCAAGGCGGAGTTTTGATCACGTCTTGGTGGGCCTGGACCTTCTGCGTTTGCTTCCTTAAATGGTGTCTTAGGGGATCGTTAATATTTCCCCCCAACAGTAGCCCCCGAGCCTGTGGTGGAGCAGGAGTGCTCCTCCGGAGGCTTCTTTCGCTGTTTTGCCGCGGGTTCTGTGTTATGGCGTGCTTGTTTTATTTTGACCTGGCTGGGGGAACCTGTAGTTTGTGACCACACGCGTGGTAGTTGGTTGCGAGTCTAGCCCCCGAGCTCCTGCTCGTTGTAGGAAACCGATCGGGAGGCTAGGTCGACTTTTTGATCGTTGCCCCTCAAGCGTCCGTTCGCTAGGACGGAGGGGTTGAGCCGGGCCTTGTTATCC
This sequence comes from Setaria italica, assembly GCF_000263155.2. Classification (NCBI taxonomy): domain Eukaryota; kingdom Viridiplantae; phylum Streptophyta; class Magnoliopsida; order Poales; family Poaceae; genus Setaria; species Setaria italica. Next base: position 28,643,906 of record NC_028452.1, read on the forward strand.
GCGTTGGACGAACCGTGGTGCTCGTTTGAGCTGCAAACGGGTAAGCTCGAGTGGAGTCCCGGTCCCCGTTCGGGGGGGTCCGGCTCGGGCCAAGCTGGTGGCGTACTCCAATTTCCCGCCGGCCAGTTCATATAGTTCCCGAACCCGTTCGACCAGATCCGGGGGCTCGTTGCCTTTCCCCGTGGAAAAACCATGAACTTTGTACCGGGCGGGACTCGAACGTGAGGTTGGGGCGCCCTTGGCTTTCGCTCGCCTGGGTATTGGTCGCTAGCGGACCCGTCCCTTCTCACCCCTTGCTCGGGGGATGTCCTGAGGCAGCTGTCGAACCTGTGTTGGGCCAGCTTTCGAACCTCTGGACTGTATTGAGCCGTAGGGGCGTTTTCAGCCCCGTATCCCTTTCTTACCTCCCTGTGGGCCTTGGGCCGGAGCGGAGCGGTTATTGCGCCTGGGCCGAACGTGGGGGGCATCGTGGGCGCGTTACCCAGGAAGTGGAGTTATGGAGGCGCCATCCCGCGAATCGAGGAAGATAGGATGTTTTCGCGGCCGATCGTGCGTGCGGTTTTCGAAAAGGAAACGGGCGTGGCAGGGGCGTACCTGGCGCCGCATTTATGGCGGCCGGGGCGTCGATTTGGCTTCCCCGGTTCCTTTCTTATAAAAGCAGGAGCCTGCCGCGCCGGTTCCTCTCTCCTTTCGCATTCGAGCCTTCTTGCCTTCCACTTAGTTCATCCGTGCTCGCCTCGTTTCCTTCGCTCCAAGCCGCGCGCCCCTCTTCCATCTCCGTCGATCTCCTCCTTCCTCCGGCGATGGCTTCCTGGGGAGTTTCTCACTTCACCTCCTCCCGCGCCGAGGGCCTGGTGTGGAAGGGGCTCCTCTGCGAGAGGACGGAGGCGGACGAGTGGGTGCTGCCAGGGCCGGAGCAGGTTCCGTCGCCTCCCGCCGGCTACGTCGTCTCCTTCGCCCACTTCCACGAGCGGGGATTCGCCTCCCCCCCAAGCCGCTTCTTCCGCGGGCTCCTCCACCACTACGGGCTCGAGCTCCAGCACCTCAACCCCAACGGGATCCAGCACATTGCGGCGTTCGTCGCGTTGTGCTAGGGGTTCCTGGGCATTGAGCCCCACTTCACGCTGTGGAAATACTTCTTCACAATGAGCCTGTACCAGAAGGCAGGGAAGGTCGGGAGCCAGCAGCGGTCGCCTCCGGTGCCAATCGGGTGCGCCGGGATCCATCTCCGTCACACTCGCTCCAAGGAGTACATGACGGTGAAGACCTCGGTGTCCCACAAGGGGTGGCACAATCAGTGGTTCGACGTGAAGAACCACCCGGACTCCCCCCTGCCAACCTTCACCGGCCGCACCATCGACGCGGCGCCCGAGGTATGGGCGTACGGGTCGGTGGAGAAGGAGAAGAAGAAGATCTCCGACTTGCTGCAGGCCATTGAGCAGCTGAAGTGGAGTGGGCTCACCGGTGCCGGGGTCATCGGCGCGTACCACGCCCGGCGGGTGGCGCCGCTGATGCTCCGGGCTCGGCCGCTTGGCGCCATGACCCCCGACGCGCCGCCCGAGGGCACCACCCTGGCGAAGGGTGCGCTCGCCACCTCCGAGATCCGGCAACGGCTCCGGGAGGCGCTGGAGGACAGGGACGTCGACTACCAGATTCCCGGGCATCCGCCGATGCGCCCGGAGCCGGGCTTCGTAGACCTGGTAAGGAGTTTGGACATCGTTTCTCTTTCCTTGTGTCCCGCTGTTTGTTGTTCTAACGCGGATCTGCTTTACGTTTGCAGGGCATGCTGACCCGGGTCGCGGACTCCCTTCCGCCGGTGCCGGAAGATGCCGAGCGGAGGGCTCGCAACCGTCTCCAGGCCGAGGAGCAGAAGCGCTGCAAGGACAAGGAGACGGCGAGGAGGCGGAAGAAGGCTGCCAAGGAGCTCCAGCGGCGGCGGAGGGGGGCGGTCGTGTCTGACGACGATGACGATGAAGAAGAAGAAGAAGAAGAAGAAGATGATGATGAGGAAGAGGAAGAGGAGGAAGAGCTGGTTCCCCCCCGATCGGGGGCTTTGGTGATTCGCAATGCGCCCCTGCAGATGGCTGCGGGGGGTGAAGCGGCGGAAGCGTCCGCCTGGGCTCCGGCTTCCCCGGGCCCTGGGGCTGTGCCTCAGGGGCCAACACAGCACGCGCCCCAGGAGCCGGCGCGGACCGCCCCTCAGGGGTTGGCGCAGGGCGTCCCCCGGGAGCAGGTGTGGGGTGCCACCCAGGGGTCGGCGCAGGGCGTCCCCCAGGAACGGGCGCGGGGCGCCCCCCCGGGGTCGGCTCAGGGCGTCCCCCAGGAGCGGGTGCGGGCCGCTCCCCCGGGGTCGGCACAGGGCGTCCCCCAGGAGCGGGCGTGGGGCGCTCCCCCGGGGTCGGCAAGGGATGCCCTACCGACGTCAACACGGAGCGCCCCTCGGGGGTCGTCAGAGCCTGCCCCCGCCGCCGCCTCGGGTCCGGCGCGAGGCGTTCCCCAGGAGTCCGCTCGGGGCGCTCCTCGGGGGTCCGTGGAGACTGCCTCCACCGCCATGCCCGCTGGCAGAGAGCAGCGAGGCGGCGACAAGCGGCCGCTGCCAGATGCCCCGGGGTCGGCGTCTGGCTCCGAGTTGAAGCGCGCGCGCCGCCCCTGCGCTTTGAGGGCGTAAGTTGGCTTTCCCTATTTGTAACTCTTCTCCTCTTTTTTCGTTTGTTTCTGCTGACGCCTGGCCGTCGATGTGCAGCACTTCTCCCCGCGGCCTTACCCTGCAGCTGGCGCCCAAGAAGGCGCTGCAGACGTCGACCTCCTCCGGGGGGTGGGCCGTGGCCCCGTCAGCCGCGGGAGGGGGAGCGGACTCCACTCCGCCTTCGGACCCTCCGATCGGCCCTTCGGCTCGGGGCGTGATCCCCCCGGGCCCTCAGGCCGGGGAGGTGATCGACCTGGACGCCGACGAGGCGGAGGAGGTGGTGGCGACGGGAGGCAGGGCGGATGCCCCCACTGCCGTGGCGGGATCAGAGGCGGGGGGGACGCCTGCTCCCGTAGGTGCGGCGGCGGCAGAGGCAGCGGTGACGGAGGCAGGGACCTCCGCCCCGGTCACCACCGCGGGAGTGACTCTGGCGGCTAAGGTGGAGGTGCCCACAGGGGTACCGTTGGCGGCCTCGGCGGCGACAAGCGTGCAGGCGCCGGGGCCGTCGGCGGATCCGGCGGCCTCTAGCATCGTGGTGCCGTCCTCGACGGCGGCGTCGGGGTCGGCCCCTGTCCCGACCTCAGCTTCCTCCGCCCTTAGGGCGTGGAGAGGGTCCGTCCTCCGCTGGTCATCCCGCGATGACCCGCCGAGGCACCTCTACGCGCTGGATGACGCCGCCGAGTGGCATAGGTGGCAGGCGATGCATGGTGGCGTCGCCCAGGTTCAGGCGGTGCTGACTTCGACGCTGGAAGTTCTGGCCAACACCGTGGTCCCTGGTGGCCAGGTATGTTATTCCTACCGCTTGGTGATGAATACCTCCTCTTTGCTTTTTTGCTTTAACGGCATGTTGCTTTGCAGGCTCTCCAGGAGGGCAGCCTGGGGAAATCTGATTTCCTCCGGCGGCAGCAGGGTCTCTGGGAGCGCTTCAACACCGAAAGGGAGCGCACCAGAGACCTGTCACTACAGCTCAGCGCCGCCCAGGGGGCCGTCCGCGACCTGGAGGGGCGTGAGCAGGCGGCGTTAGAGGAGGCACGGCGTGCGGAGGCCAGGCTCCAGGCCGTCGCCGAGAAGGCCCACCTCGACCTTGTGGAGTTCCAGGCCGTCGTGGAAAGGGCCCGCCGCGATGCCGAGGGGCTCAAAGCCGCTGCTGCTGAGAGGGCCCGCCACGACGCCGAGGAGCTGGCGCGGCTGAGGGGGGAGGGTGGAGCCCTCCGCACGGAGAACGATCATCTCCGTTTGCAAGTGCAGGGGCTTCAGTCCGCCTTGTCCCACAGTGCTGACCGGGAGCGCGAGCTGAAGGCCCAGGCCGACGGTGAGGCTCTTTCCGCTCCTGCGTTTTTGTGTCGTTTGTCTTCCGCTCTTTTGACTCGGTGGGGTTTTCCGGGTGGCTCAGGTGAGATCGCCAAGTTGCAGGCTCTGCTCGACGAGGAGCGCGGCGAGCATGGCGCCCTGCGAGATGCGGTCCACGTCATCTGCGAGGACTTCGATGACACTCCGGAGGAGGGATCGAGCTCCCTGCCGGCTCGTGTCCTCGAGGTGCGCCGTCGCCGTCGCGAGATCACCGTGGACGCGCTTTGCCTTGGCGTGCGGCGAGCCTTCGGGGTCTTCGGCTCTCACTATTCCGGCATTAACTTTGCCGGGATGAGTGAGGGGTACTGCGCCGGCTACACCGAAGCCGAGCTGGACGAGATCGACGCCGGGGTGACCGCGCCGGCGGAGGCCCTCGCGAAGCTCCTGGAGGTCAAAGCCGTCCCTCCTGCCGACCCTGAAGCTGGCCCTTCTGCCGACCCCGAGGCCGCTGCTGCTGGCGACCCTGAAGCTGCCGCTCCTGCCGACCCCGAAGCCGCTGCTCCTGCCGACCCCGAAGCCGCCGCTCCAGCCGACCCTTCTGCGAATTAGCTGTACCGGGCTCGCGCCCAAAAAAGTTTGTACTTATGTTAGTCCTTTGAACTCGTTTGCGTTGGTCATACGAGCCTGTTCTTATGACTCTTTGTTTGCGCAAAAGAACCTGATTCCCTTTGTTATTCCTTTGGTCTTGAAAGCTTTAGGATGCGTTGCTGGGTGCGTCAGGAGCGAAGGTACCGTAGCCGCTGGGGCGTAGGTTTTTTCGCGGTCCGATCGCAACTTGCCTGAGTACCGTTCACGCACCCTTATCTTTTTTGCATCCAAAGGTTTTCGAAAGGGAGTGTTCGGTTTTGAAAAAAGAAAAAGCGTTTCCTTTTTAGATGGCGCCCAGCGGCTGGGGTCGGGACCCCTGATAGCCCCCGAGGGGTATGCGGTCCTGGAGCCAGGGCCAGGGTCGGATACCCCTGAGCTTAAAAGAAAAGGCCTTCTTTTTTCGTAGAAGAACAAAACTGGTAGCCCCCGAGGGGTATGCGACCCTAGGACGAGGCCAGGGTCGGATGCCCCTGAGCTTAAATGAAAGGACCTGAGCCAAGGTGGCTCAGGGTTTCTTTTTTCGCAGAAGAACAAAACTGGTAGCCCCCGAGGGGTATGCGACCCTGGAACGAGGCCAGGGTCGGATGCCCCTGAGCTTAAATGAAAGGACCTGAGCCAAGGTGGCTCAGGGTTTCTTTTTTCGCAGAAGAACAAAACTGGTAGCCCCCAAGGGGTATGCGACCCTGGAACGAGGCTAGGGTCGGATGCCCCTGAGCTTTAAAGGAAAGAACGGAAAAGACGGCCAGATTATGCATAACTTGGAAATAAAAGCTATGGGTAAAAGCGCCTTAGCTGTTCTATGTTCCAGGCGTTGCTGATGATTTGCCCGTCGGGAGTTGCCAGCTTGTAGGTGCCTGGCCGTAGCACTTGTGCGACGATGAACGGGCCTTCCCATGGGGGAGTCAACTTGTGTCGACCCCTGTTATCTTGGACGAGGCGGAGCACTAAATCACCGACGTTGAAGGTGCGGCCTTGTGTCCTGCGGCTGTGGTAACGCCGTAGGGCTTGCTGGTACTTAGCTGAGTGTAGTAGGGCTACATCTCTCGCCTAGTCGAGTTGATCTTGTGCGTCCTCGAGTGACGCCTGGTTTCCCTGTTCGTCGTATGCTTTGACCCTCGGCGACCCATACTCCAAGTCGGTGGGCGACCCGTAAACCATGAAGAACGGGGTGAATCCTGTCGCCCGGCTGGGGGTCGTCCTCAAGCTCCAGAGGACTACTGGGAGCTCCGCAACCCACCGTCCGCCGAACTTTTTAAGGCGGTCGAAGATCCGTGGCTTGAGACCCTGAAGTATCATGCCGTTGGCTCGCTCGACTTGCCCATTCGTGCGGGGGTGCGCCACTGCCGCCCAATCCACTCGAATGTGGTGGTCGTCGCAGAACTGGAGGAATCTCTTCCCGGTGAACTGCGTGCCGTTGTTGGTGATGATGGAGTTTGGGATCCCGAAGCGGTGGATGATGTCGGTGAAGAACTGTACCGCTTGCTCGGACCTGATTTGCGCCACTGGCCTTGCTTCGATCCATTTGGAAAACTTGTCGACAGCGACGAGCAGATGGGTGAAGCCCCCGGGCGCCCTTTTGAAGGGTCCGACGAGATCCAGCCCCCAGACCGCGAACGGCCACGTGATGGGGATGGTTTGCAACGCCTGCGCGGGCAGGTGAGTTCGGCGGGAAAAGAACTGGCACCCTTCGCAGGTTCGGACTACCTGGGTAGCATCCGCGACCACGGTTGGCCAGTAGAAACCTTGTCGGAAGGCGTTGCCAACAAGTGTCCTTGGCGCAGCGTGGTGACCACAAGCCCCGGCGTGGATATCCTGGATCAGCGCCTTTCCCTGCTCGATCGGGATGCAGCGCTGGAGGATCCCAGTGTGACTTGTCTTGTAGAGCTCCTGGTCGATGATGGTGAAGGATTTCGCACGGCGCGCGATCCTGCGGGCTTCGGTTTTGTCTGCCGGGAGCGCGTCGTGGACAAGGTAGTCGAGGTACGAGGCTCTCCAGTCGGTCGGGGGGTCGGCCCCTACCGTGGGGCCCGCCTCGATTTCCATAACCACGGGGTCGGATGGCTTGGCTTCCAGGGCTGGGTCGGGTAAGGCAGCGTTGATTCCCTCGGGACCGGCGCTCAGGCCCGGGACAGGTGGCGCGCTGCCGACCTCCCCCGGCTCGGGTCCCGACCCCAGGGCTGGGCATGCCTCGCCGACCCCTGCTGGCTCCTGATAATGGATTGAAGGCTTCAGCTGGTCGCTAACGAAAACGCCGTCGGGGACGGGCATCTGGCCGGACGCCGCCTTTGCCAGCTCGTCAGCGACCTCGTTGAAGCGCCTTGCGACGTGGTTGAGCTCCAACCCGTCGAACTTGTCCTCGAGCTTACGGACCTTGTTGCAGTAAGCCGCCATTTTAGGGTCGTGGCAGCTCCACTCCTTCATGACTTGCTCGACGACCAACTGGGAATCGCCCCGGACGTCTAGCCGACGGATGCCCAGCTCGATGGCGATGCGGAGCCCGTTGAGCAGGGCTTCATACTCAGCGACATTATTGGATGCAGGAAAATGGAGGCGGATCATGTACCTGATGCATACACCTAACGGAGAGACGAAGACGAGGCCTGCTCCAGCGCGGGCCCTCATCAGTGACCCGTCGAAGTACATCGTCCAGTACTCCTGCTCCTCTGTCGCCGATGGTGCTTGTACCTCTGTCCACTCGGCCACGAAATTGGCAAGTACCTAGGACTTGATGGCGGTGTGGGGGACGTAGGTGATACCCTGATCCATAAGCTCAAGCGCCCAGTTCGCGATCCTTCCTGTTGCATTTGGGTTCCGGATTACTTTACCAAGCGGGAATGAAGAGACGACCGTTACCGGGTGGGAGGTGAAGTAGTGACGCAGCTTCCTCTTTGTGATGAGGACGGCGTAGACGAGCTTCTGGATCTGCGGATACCGTGCCTTGGACTCGGACAATACTTCGCTGATGAAGTACACCGGGCGTTGCACCTTAAGAGCGTGCCCCTCCTCCTCCCGCTCCACTACTAGGGCCGCGCTGACCACCTGGGTGGTTGCCGCGACGTAGAGCAGAAGGGTCTCGCCGTCGGCGGGCGGGACTAGAATTGGGGCCTTCGTTAGGAGGTCCTTGAGTCGGTCAAGTGCCTCCTGGGCATCGCTGGTCCATTCGAAGCGGTCGAACTTCTTCAGGAGCCGATAGAGAGGAAGACCTCGCTCGCCAAGGCGTGAGATGAAGCGGCTTAGGGATGCTAAGCATCCCATGACGCGCTGTACTCCCTTTATGTTTCGGATCGGCCCTATGTCGCTGATGGCCGCTATCTTCTCTGGGTTTGCCTCGATGCCGCGCACAGAGACGATGAAGCCTAACAGTATGCCTCTTGGGACACCGAACACACATTTCTCGGGGTTAAGCTTAATACGCTTATCCCTCAGCCTTTCGAAGGCTAGTTCCAGGTCGGGAACGAGCTGGTCGCCCTTTCTGGATTTGACAACGATGTCGTCGACGTAGGCCTCAACGGTCCGCCCGATGAGATCTCCGAAGCACTTCAGCATACATCGCTGGAAGGTAGCCCCCGCGTTTTTGAGGCCGAACGGCATCTTAACGTAGCAGTAGGGACCAAAGGGGGTGATGAAGGAGGTAGCGAGCTGGTCGGCCTCTTTCATCGCGATCTGGTGGTAGCCGGAATACGCATCGAGGAAGCTGAGGGTTTCGCACCCGGCGGTTGAGTCGACTATTTGATCTATGCGTGGCAAAGGAAATGGATCCTTTGGACACGCTTTGTTGAGTCCGGTATAATCGACACACATCCTCCATTTCCCGTTCTTTTTCGGTACAAGAACAGGATTGGCCAACCACTCGGGGTGGTGCACTTCCTTGATGAACCCGGCCACCAGGAGCTTCTGGAGCTCTTCACCAATGGCCCTGCGCCTTTCTTCGTCGAAACGGCGCAAGCCTTGCTTCACTGGTTTTGAGCCGGCCCTGATGTTCAAGGAATGCTCGGCGACTTCTCTCGGGATGTCTGGCATGTCCGAGGGCTTCCACGCGAAAACGTCGCTGTTCGCGCAGAGGAAGTCGACGAGCGCGCTTTCCTATTTGGGGGATAGGGCCGCGCTGATCCGCACGACCCCCCCATTGGAACTGCCAGGATCGAGAGGGACTTCCTTGATACCTTCGGTGGGCTCAAAGGAGGTACCTGACTGCTTGGCGTCGGGCTGGTCCTCGCTCGCCTCCGCAAGCTGGACCGCCACGTCACTCGAGAGGGTGACGGCCGCAGCGTACTCGCAGCACTCCACGTCGCACTCGTATACCTTCTGGAAGGTTGTGCTGATGGTGATGACCCCGTTGGGCCCCGGCAGCTTGAGCTTGAGGTAGGTGTAGTTGGGGATGGCCATGAACTTCGCGTAGCACGGCCGTCCCAAGATGGCATGGTAGGTACCACGAAACCCTACCACCTCGAAGGTGAGGACCTCCTTCCTATAGTTGGAAGGGGTCCCGAACGTGACGGGCAGGTCGATCTGCCCGAGAGGCGTCGCCTGCTTCCCTAGCACGACGCCATGGAAGGGTGCCTTGCTAGGACGTAGGCGGGAGCGATCGATCCCCATGGCGTCGAGGGTCTCGGCGTAGAGGAGGTTGAGGCCGCTGCCCCCATCCATAAGTACCTTGGTGAGACGCGTCGTGCCGACGATGGGGTTGACGACGAGAGGGTAGCGCCCTGGATGCCGGACGCGTCCAGGGTGGTCGGACCTATCGAAGGTGATGGCCGGTCCGGACCAATCGAGGAAGGCCGGAGTCACAGGCTCGACCGCGTAGACCTCCCGGCGCTCCAGCTTTTGCTGGCGTCTGGTGTCGTACGCTGCGGAGCCCCCGAAGATCATGAAGCAGCCGTCAACTTTAGGGAAGCCGTCTTCCTTCTCTTCGTCGCCCTTCTTTTCCTCGTCGGGCTTCCGCTTCCGATCACCTTTCACCGGATTGCCCACAAAGAACCTCTTCATGAGATTGCAGTCTTTGTAGGCGTGCTTGACGGGGAACTCGTGGTTCGGGCACGGTCCCTCAAGCAGCTTGTCAAAGAAGCCGGGAGCGCCTTCGGGGGGCGGCTGCCCCCGCTTGCGTTCGACCGCGGCCACGAGGGGGGCCTTGCGCCGCTGCTTGCCCTTTTTCTTCTGCTGGCGGTTGGAGGTGCCTTCGTCGGTGTCCTCCTCCCGTTTCGCCTTGCCCTTGGAACGATCGAAGATCGCTCCGACAGCCTCTTCGCCAGAGGCGTAGCTAGTGGCGATGTTGAGGAGCTCTTCCGTAGTTCGCGGGCCTCGGCGCCCTAGCTCGTGGACGAGGGGCCGGCAAGAGGTCCCTGCTAGGAAGGCTGCTATGACGTCGGCGTCGGCGACGTTGGAGAGCTCGGTGCGCTTTCTGGAGAAGCGCCGGATGTAATCCCGGAGGGACTCGTCCGCCCCCTGGCGGCAGCTCTGGAGATCCCAGGAGTTGCCAGGGCGCGTGTACGTCCCATGGAAGTTTCCTACGAAAACTTCTTTCAGGTCATTCCAGTTGCGGATGCGTCCTGAAGGGATATGCTCTAGCCAGGCTCGCGTGGAGTCTGCCAGAAAAAGGGGTAGATTGCGGATGATAAACAGGTCATCGTCCGCCCCGCCGGCTTGACATGCAAGCCGGTAATCGCTGAGCCATACTCCAGGATTTGTCTCCCCCGAGTATTTGGCTACACTCGTGGGTTGCCTGAAGCGTGGCGGAAAGGGTGCATTTAGGATGCGCGCGGAGAAGGCCCGAGGCCCTGCCGCTCCGGGGCTCGGGCTGCGGTCTTCCCCGCTGACGTAGCGCCCGCCACGGTGAACGTGGTAGCCTCGATCTGCCCCGTCCCCCCTATCCGCCCAGGAGCGTCTCCGCGCGTTCAGGGTGTCGCGGGCGTCGCGAATGGGACCGACGCGCTGGTAGACGGATCGAGCCTCGCCTACCGCGGGTGGCGGGGTTCGTCGGGCGGACGCGGCCTGATTTGCCCCCGGAGGGGGTTGATGGACAGATTCCCCCCGCCGTTCCGGGGGTGCGCCATGCGTTGCCCGGCTGGCGTTCTGCCCGCGTCACCGAGACGCTGAACTTTCCGCCTGCTGGACGGCAGTGCACTCGAGCAGGTTGCGCATCTCTTGGCGTGCCCGTCGCTCCTCGGGCGTCGCTGGCTCGGGGAGCTGTCGGAGCAACACCGCCGCGGCGGCGACGTTCTGGCTAGCGCGGGCAAAGAGCAGCGGACGCTCTCCGTCCGCACAGATGCGTTCCTGGACGTCGCGCGCCCGTTGTCGCGCTCCCCCCTCGTGGTGGGGGTGTTCTACTTCTTGGCGAGCGCCCACGTGCGCTTCCGGTTGCTGAGAGCACTCTGGGGCCCTGGGTGAGGCCCCAGTTGTAGCTGCGGCGCGCGAGGGGGGAGCCCGTTGCCTGCCCTCGGCACCATCGCCGTTGGACCCCTCGGAGTGTGCATCAACCATAAGGCACTCGCGCGAGGGGCGGGAACTCCCGTTACTGGAGCCGGTGTCGGAGATTGTCCTCGCCACGCCTACGAGCTCGTTGCCCGTGGGCGACGTGGTCAAGGACCGCGCTAGGAGGCGACCGTAAGCCCCCGTGGCGTTGCGTAGCCCGAAGAGCTGTCCCTCTGGTGAGGTCCTTCTGGTAGGCGACCGGCCGCTCGCCACCGTCCTGGCGGCGGGGCTGAGGTCAGCGGGACGAGCGGGCAAGACGAGGACAGGGATCAGCTCGATCCCTTCCTCGGTGGCCAGGAAGTCCAGGCTCCCGAAACAGATCAGGGAGCCCGGAGCAAAGCTGCTATCACGATTGGCCATCTGAGGCTGGAGATGTACGCGCAAAGGCCCCCTACCTGGCGCGCCAACTGTCGTTGTCAAGATCAGCCGATCAAGACTTAGACTAGTAAATTTCTTTTATGCGCGTAAGCCTCAAATGGTTGCGTGGGAGGCACGGGTTTAGACTGGTTCGGGCAAAGGAAGCCCTACGTCCAGTATCGAGGATGCTCGTGTTGCCCACGTGGGGGTTCTGAAGTAGAGGGTTACAGATTGGCGAGAGAGGGACAGGTCCCAAGTCTCTTAGGTGCTAGCCTTCTCAAGGAGAGTCGCTGTGTGCTATGGCTTGTGGGAGAAGAAGCCGATCCCCCCTCCGGCCCTGGGCTCCTCCTTTTATATCGCAAGGGGATGGCCGGAGTTACAATTGGGATTGGGTAAAGAGGACCGTAAAGAGTAAAATGTAGAGAGGTAAAAGGCACGGCAGGAAGAAGGAGCAAGATCCTAGGCGTCCGATGCCTCTGCCGGCCCCGGACACGCGCCGGCGCGCATGCCGGAGGGGGATGCCGCCGTGTGCCAAGTGTTGTTCCTCCCTAGAGGTAGCTCCTTCGATGTTCGTAGGTATCAGAACATGATGAGAGTGCTCCGTCGTTACCCCAGCGTCCGTTCGGGAGGACGGTGGATGCCGCTGCTCAGGTGATGGCTGCTGAGAGGGAGAGCGTCACATCCGCGCTGCTGGGTGCGCGGGACCCGAGGGTGTGTGGGGCCCGAGGACAGGCCGCTCTCTCCTTTGCTCCGGTCGGCGCAGGCCATGAGTGCCCTGCGGCGAATGGGAGCCAGCCGCCGGCACTGTAGCCTGCACAGGGCGGTCGTGCACGGGTACTTGCGCCGGGTTGCGTGAGGGGCGCGGTCGCCTGCCCTCTGCCAGATCTGCGGCGCATTTATGGCGAGGCCGTCGCGGGGACCCACAGGATTTTATCTGTCTTGCCCACGTGGACCGCATCCGAGGGGGATCTCGGCCCCGGAGGCCACAGCGCGCCCGACTCCTTGGCTTGGGGTCGGACGAGGCGGAACTTCCGTGGCAAGGGGTCGGGCGCCCCCGACCCTGGGGTCGCGGTCGGGCGAGACGGAAACCTTGCGGAGGGGGGTCGGCCGTTCCCAATCCTGGCGTCTTGATCGGGCAAGGCGGAGTTTTGATCACGTCTTGGTGGGCCTGGGCCTTCTGCGTTTGCTTCCTTAAATGGTGTCTTAGGGGATCGTTAATATTTCCCCCCAACAGTTAGGAAATCAGTTATAACAAGTTATAAATAGCTGCCTCGTAAGGCTTGTAAAGAACAACACATCAATCAACAAAACAAATCTACTTTTTCCTCACACTTTACTTTCAAGTCAGTGACTTCATCAAACCCTTTTCTTTTCACAAGTTCGAACAAGTTGGCAGGGCTGCATCAACATGAGCTCTAGCCAATTTGTAAGTTCTGCTAATTGACTAATATCTAAGCTTTAAGTTCGAGCACATCGCTGTTGTTTCGTTTAGATTTATTCACCAGTTATCGATATTAACTATAATTATAGGTTTTTTGCCTGTTGTTTTAGTTTTATCACAAGTTATCCAGCTTGAGACACAAACTATCAGCTTTTTATCAATATTCTTTATATATTATCATATAGCTGATTAGATCTGCTCCAAGTGTTGCCTTCATAGCATTGTTTAGGTTACTCTAGTAGTTTCTTTACAATTGGTACGTGATCATTGGCTGCTCTATAGCCAGTCATCTCCACAGTAATTCGACCGATTCGCTGATACACGCTTTGCAATAGATCGAAACTCTACCCGATCGAAACCCTGGAATTTAACGTTTTTCTTTCCTTGTCAATCAACAAGTCAGATTGACTGACACGCCACGTGAACCGCACTAGGGAGATAACCCAAACAGGAGCTAAGCACATTCTCCTGGGTCATGTGTCCGACGCTGAGAGTCATCGGCCGATTTTCGGCGTCAACACAAATAAAGGATTTAAGATGTAGGTTCTTTGAGTTGGTCGGCATACTTACAAATAACAACGTGGAAATCCTGGAGGATGACTGCCGCAACTCAGACATATCTTCTTGTCCTCTGCCACATCCCCAGCAAGGTTAGTCCTAGAAAAGTCCAGGGTATCAGGATCATCTCCTCCTCGCATGCCCACGCCAATGTCCCCGGTGGATGTTTCCAGGTGAGACTCAGCTCCAGCTCTCTCAACACCTACTCAGCCCCTGAGCCGACCACAGCAGCGTCCGCAGCAACTACACTCAAAGAAGCAATATCCCCAACTATGCCTTGCTGTGGCACTAGATTTGGTACATCTTCTGCTCTGGCGTGACTATCTTGATCGCCCAGCCTCCAAAGGTGAGGACTTTTTAAGGGCGCGGCCGCTCGCTCCTTCGGCATGGGACGAGCCACCAGTGAGCTACGTACCAGAATCGTCATCTAGCACGACCTTCCTGTATCGTCGGTGCGAGAGGCAACTTAAGCAAGATAGGCAGCAAAAGAACCACCAGATAGATTATATAACCAAATTGCACTTACATGGTGCTCTGCTTCACCCGGAGCTTGGGGTGCAAGGACAGTGGTGGTGACAGCACATCTTTGCTCGGCTCGCTGCGGATTTTTGCCTTCAGCGTCTCCTTAATCTACTCCACGTCGGCCGCGATCGTCTCAAGGAGCTCAGCCTTCTTCTTCTTGGCGATCGTCTCTTCATCTGCTTCGCTTGTCGATCTGCCCACGGAGGCTATGCTCTAGGTAGCCTTCTCTTTCTTAACTGCTGCCTTCTTCCTCTTGTCGCTCGGCTTCTGAGATTTGGAGGCGGGAAGCTTTTTCATGGTCTACCGTGTTCGGCGTCCAACTAGTGCGGAGTCGTCAACTCGGCCGACCACATCTGACACATCCTCGTCCAACCTAATGGAGGAGTCCGACTCCCAATCAACGGCGGCAGGCGGATGGTGGGACTCAGTGGTCGGGCGGACCTTGGGTCATTGTTGCTTGGCCCCTCCAGGAAGTGGAGCCGGGCAAAAGAACTCAAACTCGCAGCTCTGGTCAGTCAACAAGATTAGTCAGAGACAGCACAAAAGTAAAATGGGAACATCAAATCTATGTAATTAAGATCATACCGGGTCACCTTTCACTCCGCCTCTTGGGTTGGATCTAGTGGTCCTGTGTATTCATATGCCGGATGGACCCTGTTCTTGATCGACTGCGTTAACCTCCGACAGAAGTTGATGCTCACAGCCCCGACTGTGAGCCCACACCTTTTCAGGTCAGCGATTCCCTACAACAGCTAGTTGATCTGGACCATCTCCTCCGAGGTTGGCTGGTTTGACCACTCGAGCATAGTAATTGGGGCGTATCCGGTACACGGCAGGAGCTCGGGCTTCTGATTGGCGATTGTAAACCACTCCTTGTGCCAGCCCTTGTTGGATTCCTTCAACTCGAGGTCGAAGTACTCCTTCACTCTCTTTGGCCACAGCCAAAATCCACACCCACCAACAATCCTTTGTTTCTTGCCCTTCGTCACTACTATCTTCAGAGTTACAGATACCTCCAGAGATCAAAGTGGGGGGGGGGGATTCTGAGGTATGACTCACACAGATGAATGAAGACAGCAATATCCAAAATCGAGTTGGAATTGAGATGTACCAATTTGATCTTGTAATAGTTGAGAAGACCTCGGAAGAAATCACCTGTCAGGACCCCGAACCCACGCTCGAAGAATGCCATGAAAACAAATGCCTCAATCTGGTCCTCGGACGGGAACTCTTACCCCGCGCAGGCCTTCCACTCCAGGAGGGACATGTTCCCGAGGAGGCCCCGATTGACGAGTGCTTAGATGTGCTCCTCCATCATTACCATCCAGAATGTGGATGGATTCAGTGCATTCCCCGCTACCATCTCTTCAGTTTCTACTCCTTGAGACTTGGATCTAATAACTGTGGGGCTCTTGATTTGCATACGATGGTATGGTGGCTGACTTGGGTGGCAGTGGAGGAGTGTGCATGAGTAGATTAAAAAGCACGGCGGTGCAGCCTAGGGTTCACGAGTACGGCGGCATTGTGCTCTGTGGATTGCGGTGGTGGCAACGTGAGTGTAGCTAATAGAAATGAAAATGGAACCACGCCCCTTCGACTTTTGAAGATGACGGCGTGACAAGAGACGGAATCTGTGGGTTTTCCATTATTGCGGCGCACATGCTGGATGGAGTCCGTGGGTTTTCCGTTATGTTTTTCACGGTGTGCCTTCGTGGCTCGGCCAGTCCTTGTGCTCACACATGGGGGCTAGGTGCCTATTTCAGGTCGGCGTGCCTCTGTGGCTCCACTAGTCCTCGCGCTCACACTCGAGGATTGGGTACCTATGGCGTGCCTCTGTGGCTCTATCAGGCCTTGCGCTCACGCTCAGGGGCTGGGCGCCTATTTCAGGTCGTCATGCCTCCGTGGCTCCGCCAGTCCTCGCTCTTATGCTCGGGGGATGGGCGCCTATTCTAGGTCAGTGTACCTCTGTGGCTCTGCCAGTCCTCGCGCTCAGGAGCTGGGCACCTATTTCTTGTCGGCGTGCCTCCGTGGCCTCACCTATCCTTGTGCTCGGGCACTAGGACCTACTTCTAGGATCAATTTTTTCTTCCTTTCTGACAATTGGACTGATTATACTAATTGCTTCAATGCTCAAGGGCTACTCCATATGGAGTGTGTCTTGTGACGCCCTCCATGTCCTTCGCTTCGACTTACTGGATGCCCGCCATCAATCAACTCGGCACTCAACTTTGCTCTGCACGTATGGCTCTATGTTCACTCAATTTTTCTTCTTTTTGAGCACTGCACAGCCTCTCTATCACTATGACGCCATCACAACTTCCGCTAACCACATTCAAAGCTTTGCTACGACGCCGTCAGGTTCCTGTTTGACTACACATCGCTCAGGAGCTTGAGGAATATGGCTACCCCATGGGTCCCATCTACCAGGATACTAGCCGGTCCTGACAAGTAGGCCCACCCGACAAGAACGTGCAGGCCAAGGATGTGAAGATACTTGGAGCGCAAGTCAAGGAGGCCGGGCGATTCAAATCAGCCTGGATATTGCGGGATACTTGTTGTAATCCGACTCGGGTTGCTTTCCATGTAACAACCGACTAGGATTAGATTCTATATGATTGTAATCCTAGGTTGTCAGCCTATATAAGGCGGCCAAGGGTGCCTCCGGAGGGCATCGGATCCAATCTATTCTTCACACTCGAGCGTAGGGAGCAATACAATCTAGCAAAACACATGACATAGGGTATTACTCCTGGAGGCCCGAACCTATCTAAACCTTCGTGTTCTCATGATTACCTTCGAGCTCTAGGTCTCACAATCCTCCCTACCTACAAATCAACCACTTGGGTAACCCCCTGGTGAACTGCCGGGCTACAAAATCTGACACCGATTGGTCTGGCCCTTTCTTGCCTCTTTTTTCCTTTGATTTTTATTATGCACATAACTGACTGCATCCAAATCTTATTTATCATGAAAAGGTGCCATTGTATCTTCTGAATAGACGTCGAGAATTTATTCCATACTCATATTGGTTTATGGTCAAGGAGGGTAATCACAAAAGGATATTTGGGTTTTTGGTTGGATGCCCAGCGAGATTTGCGAAATTTCTAGTGTAAAAATGTCACAATGCATGGATAGAAAGTTTAGCAAGAAATGGTTACACAAAGGAATCACTAGCTTCTAAGTCTCATACCATAGAAATGAATCCTAATCCAATTCATCTAAAATATAAACTTGCAATCTAAGGTTTATCGTGAAGGTATAAACATGCCTTTGGATAGAATAAAGCTATTGCAAGAATTATTACTAAAGTGACCAGCATAAAGAATTTATTTCATGAAAATAAAAACAAGCCTTTAGTAAATTTAAACAAGAGAGCAACAAGAATTATGTGGGTCTTAATAAAATTTATTTAACCTCCACAAAAATTAGCTGGCATTTAATTCATTTTATATCATATTCAGGGAGCTCATATCAAGCTATGCATAACTAAATACAACAATCAACAAGGCGGCAACATCCATCATATTTCATAAAGCATAAAAAACATCATCAATATTAATCATATGAAATTAAGCTCAATGTGATGAACGTTTCATTTGACACACATGCTAAAAACAAAATTGAAAACATGCTGACATTACCACATCTTGCGCATTTGAATAATAAGGGAAGAAAGATAAGCAAACCAAGGATGTGATGTTTCTATTTAATCCATCTGCTTCTCCCTTCTTCAATGATCGTTTTGTCCGTTACCCGGCTATTGTTGTTCCTTATCATGTCCTTGTGTCAACTCAAAGAGTGGTTTGGCACTGATCCTCCAATTGGGAACTTTCATGACGTGCACTTTAACATGCTCTTTTTCATGACGTTCTCATCACTTTATTGCTGCCTCTTCTTCATGAATTTTCCCCTACATGCAGAATAGAATATGTACCAAAATATGGCTCTATTGACATGTTTATGAAATTTTCTTTCCAACAAGTGATCATTCATCTAAACCGGAGTTCAAATGACAGAGTTATGCCCATTTTTTTTCAGCACTGCGTGCAGTCCAGAACTAATTTCAGAACGCACGACATTCGATGATTTGGCCATAACCGCTTCTAGGAATCTCCAATTGCCTTACTTCTTGATTCCTTGGAATGTAAACTTCATGGAGGTTTTCAATATCCCAAAGTATTGTGTTGTTTACTTCTGAGGTCATGCAAAATCTTGATGACAATAGTGGCTTCTTGTAAATTGATCCGAAGATCTTAATGATCTTAATCTTGTGGTCTTTGGGGCATTACGTCGCGCACCCTTTGGCTTCAAGGTCATCCCCATTGCTGCACCAGCGAGTAGCATGGCAGCAATCATGCATCTTCTCCATAATTCTTGCTTTAGCCAAGGTGCTAGGATTATAGGAGGCTCCTGTGCTTTGTGTCGATGATCTGAGTAGTCTTCTTCCTTGGTTGCATCAGTCAATTAGAAGCTCTTGATCATCCCACTGAGGAAGATTGGTAGTGTCATGGTGCTTCTAATCTTATTGCCTCCAGTCCTTATCACCTCCAGATCATTTCCTTTTGTGCAGAGAGGTTCTTAAATCTTCCCTCTTTTCTTGATACGGTTGTTTCCAACACCTGTTACTTGAACAAACAAATCTCCAAGAAACATTAGTCCTAAAAATAATTGACACAACGGCATACCTCGTTTATCGATTCTTAAAAAATTCTTGGACAGGCTCTCCCAATTCTAAACTGTTGATGCTTGCAGAGTGTAAAACCATTGATGTTCCTCGTCCAACAGCGAGTACGGGAAAAGCCTTCCTCGTAGCTGATTGTCATCGACACTGTCCAATTTTAAGGTGTTGCATATCTGTAGGAAGGACTGCAAATAGAGATTCGGCATCCTCCTTACTAGTGAATGCATTGTGCTGCACCATCTCATTGATTGAAGTGTTTGTCTCGAACGGGCCTTCAACTTTAGCTATGTTCAGGATCGGTAGATCTTTGATGTTTGGTGTCCATAGCTCACTAAGCTTGTGCTCGAGTTGTTCTCCCATTGCTACTTGTTATTGAGGTTCTGCTAAATTCTTTAATGGAGTATGTGTGGTGGTTTTTTGTCCTTGACTGTTGATGTTCCTGTTGTAACTGCTCACTTGATTTTGCTTGCAATTTTTATTTTTTTCCATGCACAAAAAGAAAAGAAACTATTTGTTTGCTTTTTCGAGAGGCGCAAGTCCATCTCATATTAGGGTTAGAAAACATATACGAGAACTATACAAGATCAAGAATATACAAGAAAAATATTCACTATAAAATTCTGAACAAGAAAAATATCTACATATGCAAAAGTTAATGTAAAACTTGATCACTTGTTTCCCTGGCAACGACGCTAGAAAAGCTTGTTGACGGCAGTTAGCACGCCAATTTGTGAACCACAAGTGCACAGATCAGTTGTAGCTTTTTTCTTAGAGTATTCCCCTAAGTTTTATCAATCCGTGGAAATAAGGTCATAGGATCTAGACTAACTAAGTATCAGGAAATATGATTTTGGTTGCAAGTTAGTTGTGAATACGGATAAATAGACATGAGTAGATACGAAGCATGAGCAGATATGAACAAGAGTTAACTCATCTAGAGCAAACCCTAGACTATGCATACATTATAGCTCTAGCATGATGGCAAGTAAACACATGGTTCTCATTCAAAGCATCTTTAAACACCACTTCTGGTCTGACTCCTGAAAACCAACACCATACACAGTATCAGATTCTGTCACGATGCTACCTAAGGGCATGAACATAAAGCACATGTTTAGCTGTTATGATTGATCAGGCAAGAAAATCTAGTCACCATGACTATAAGAACACCCTATGCAATCTACAAGATTTATAGATTGGAATAAGCAAACTCATAACAGTAGAAATCATAGAAGGAGGCATATGGATTGCTAATCATAGAAAATCATAGATTGGAATAAGCAAACACCATTAATGATTGTTCATCAAAAGATCTCCACCAAGGCCATACCCGCGAATTGTGAATCCTAGCTCTATAACTACGGCGTAGATCTTCCTCGTTGGGTGATCACGCCGGCCACAACATAGCCTAAGCTAGCCTCTAGATAATTGCACGGCCCTCAACTCTCCGTCAATGGGTGTCCCTCATGTTCCTCGGCTCCTTCGGCATTGAATCTCCCCTCCAATCCCGGTGTTCGATGGAATTTTAGGGTATTTATAGTCTGGAGGACCCGTGGTTTAAATTGGAAGGTGAACGGGCAAAGGAAAAGGCTGGACCAATCAGCCTAGGAGGGTCCAGGCCGATCGGCCTGACCCTTCCTTCACTACAAGAAATCTTCCAACTAGTGATGAACCAAAAAGTTTCATAAACACGTTTTTTGCGTCATAACCGTGATTTATGACGCCTGAGTGATGAAAACCCTTCGTCAGTAGTCGAGCATCATAAATTGCGACTAGTGACGTTCCTTATTTCGGTACATCACTAAGATAATGATGAATGAAAATTCATCCCACATGTCATCATAAAACTGTTTCGGAGGTTGCGCCATGTTGGACAAGAATCCAACGTGGCTCCGACGTGGTAGGGTGTTATGATGATTTCGGTTCATCACAAATTGAAGCCCAATCCACGTAAGAGCCTTTATGAGCCCAATTTTGTTAGGCCATTTTTAGCCCATTTTAGGTTTCTGCGCTATTTTATGGGTCGAAAAATGTTTGTTGAACGCCAAATTGGGCTTTTTTTTGGACCCTAGCCCATCTAATGAAGAGCCATTATTGCATTTCGTAGTAGCCCATTATTGCATGTCGCAATAATATATTCAATTTTGGCTGTTGATCACCATCACAAACATAAAAACATGTCATTTCCAACTTTCATATTGTTCACATCACAATCAATGAATAGTTCACCAGCAACAATAATGCAACATACAACAAGTTAAGTATCAACAATGCCATATTCAACAAAAGTTCATCAGCAACAAACAAAAACTTCACCAGCTTGTATTGGTGTTGAAGTTTATCAGGCTAGAAATCAGAGAGTGCAACTCATTTGTAGTGTTCTTCAAAGCTTGGAGTTCTTCTGTTTGAGACTTCAATGTTGTTTCTTGTGTTTTAGCCCTCAATCTCAGTGCACCCATCACAGACTCCTGTTCAACAATCTTTTATCGAAGTTGTGCCCTCTCTTGATTCTCACTCTCAAGGTCAGCTTGTATTTCTTCTACTTGCAGTGCAGTACCAACCCTCATCCTTTTCTTCGAGGGTGGGTGAATGCCAGCAACCTCCCGAAATATTCTAGATTGGACAACTTCAGCCACTGCTTTAGCAGTAGTCTTTGGTTGGTTGTCCCCAGGTTGGGTGACTATTTGTTCCATCCGAGCCTAATAAAAGAAAGAAAATGAAAGGTCTCACAAAAGTATTCACAAATATTTCTAGTGTTGTTGTTGCAAAGAAGAATGCAAAGTAAACAAGTACATACAATGGCTGCCTGTACTGGAGCGGTGTAGCCATTTTTGATGCAATGGAACTTCTTGAAAAGATCTATTGGAGTTAGGTCTCCTTCAGCATGCTTCTCCCTCTAATATGATGTGAAAACAAGCATAAACTGTTAGCTTGCAACAAGGAGCATGAGCAAGTTCATCAAATAAAGTACACAGCAAAAACATGACTTGTTCAGTTGCTTACCACAACATAAGCCTGTGCAACATAGCTTCTAGATCCTGTGTGCTGAGGGTACCTGACCATCCCATGATTACCGGTGTTTGTAGTACACCTCTCCTTTACAATAATGAACTCTTGTGTAAGATACATGAATAAGAGGAACAGATTAGTACATGCAAATATGCTAGTGGCAAGTTGAAGTTCTATCATACCCTATGAGGTCGGCTAGACCACATCATAACTAGAGCTTTCCACTAGTCGTCACTCAGATTGGTCACAGGAGTTTTGGTTGGGACTTCATTTGCTGGAACATCATTTGAAGAACTTTTTCTTGAGCCGGTACCCCCTGTCTCTATTGTGACTTAAGCATGTCAGTGTATGCCTCTATGACAGGTTGACTAGTGGTGTCAATGTCAAATTGTCCCTATATGAAGCACAACACAAGAGTAGTTAGAAAAATCAATGAAAAGAAAGGATGCAAAGAACTATGGTAGTAGATGAGTTGAATATACACACCACCAGTTTGACAATGTAGTTCTTGAGATGTTTTTCATCATCGGTCTTGTAGTCCTTCTAGCAAGTAAGGATCGGTATATGCTGACGCAGTATGATCCCACCCTCTAATGCAAACTTTGTAACTTGCAATGGTGTCTCTGGCCGTTTGAGCCCTTCACGAACATGGATTGGAAGCTTGGTGTGTAACCCTATGCTTATCCTGTCTAGATCTCTACCCAACCTTCTTGAATATAGTGGCACTTGTGCTCTTCTGGAAAGGCGTGCATCACCTAACAATTTTGTTTAGGTCATACAGGTGGTGTGTGTTAATAATGATTTGGTTGGTAATGAAGACATTCCAATTTTTTGGCGTTGGGAAAAAGAGATCAAATGACTTGCCTTCGCCAATCGTCATGTCGATGATGTCCTTACTGTGGGTGGCTGTTGCTTGGCCTTTGGTTGGCAAGTCTTGTGAATCAGGAGTCGTCCCATTCCAAACTCCTACCTAAGCTAAAGCTAATGCCTTTGCCTTGGTCCTAGTCACTCTAGGAGGCATACTATCAGAGGCATCAGGTGCCCAAATTCTCTTGGACAACCCTCTTCCCCCGCTGACAGGTATGCTATCACTGACCTGATTAGACAAATTGCATAAACAAAATAATGAGAAGCAATCCTGCATAACTGATACAAGAAATTTGGTAGGCAACAACAAATACCTCGTGTTGCATGTCTCTTGGTTAGATTCAGGTTGTTCCTAATATGGGTCATACTCTGGATCTAGATCTTCACTTCTTGTTTCATTGCTATCCTTTCTTTTTTTTCCTTTTGTTGCATTTTTAAGGATGCTTGTGAATTTTCCATTGGCGAGGGAAGACAGTACCTTCTGGTTCCTTAAGATACATGCAGTCCTCTTCTACTAATAAGGAGTGAGCTCTAATTCTTTATATTAGGAAAAGAAAGAAAGTTCTGCAAAATTATCCAACCACTGTAAATGAAACAAACTACTGTACAAGAAACAAACTGCTGCAAATTCTAAAGGTAGAGCACACCGAAACAAGATTCAATATAGGATGTTCCTAGCCAAAACAAGATCAACAAAAGGATGTTCCTACCCAACCTTGTAAAGGGCAAACTACTGTGAAAGAAATAAATTAATGTAAAATCATAAAGGTACTGCCCCCCAAAACAAGATCCAAGATAGGATGTTCCTACCCAACCTTGTACTAGCCTAAAGGACAAACTAGTAAAAGAAACAAACTAGTGTATACATGGGAACTACCAGATCTGCAAACAAACAAATAAGTAAAAGTAGTAACAAAAGCAAACAAGGAAACACTTTAATCACAACCCCGAGGATGCTTAACTAGGGAGGAAAACATTGTACCTGGTTTTACGGAGGGAGATGGGAAATGGATGGCAGCTATAAGGGGAAGATTGTGGATGGTGGTGAGAAGGTGAAGATTTGGGATGGCAGTGAGGAGGAGGTGAAGATTTGGGATGGGGGTGAGGAGGTGAAGGGACGGGGTATTTGGCCAATTGGGTGGATGGCCCTGTCACATTACCAATATACCCTTCTACTATGGTTGGTGGATGAAACGGGATGTTGTTGGGAAGGGTGGGAGGAAAATTGGCATTTCACATTGGTCACATGGCTTGGCTCGGGCATCCGAATATTTGAAAAGTGCGCCAGAAAGATTTTGGGGCTGGTCCACGCCAGGTAATGGCCATCAAAGGATGTTCCGCTTAGTAGAAAATGTTGGACAAAAATCTAAATAGTGGAATGTCTAGTAGTCTATTCATAGATGTTTCTTATTCTTGGTACAATCAATGTAACCTGTACCAAAAATTTATTTGTAGAACTAGGAGAATCTGCACCCAAATTCAATAAATTATCATTCGAAATCTTTTTTATATCATGAGAACACCCTCAAAAAGTTGGATATTCCATTATTTGGTACCACTCCCTCCGTTTATGTACTGCTCCACTTATTTTGAAGTGTAGTAATGGGGACAGTGTCATATCATATCACGTCTTATAGACAATTACGGAGGGCGTATTTAGGATGGAGAACTACTATATGTATTAAGATTTACATTGGGAAACCAAAGAAACCTCTCTCGTCTATTCGGTGTGCTTACTACGATTGGAAATCCTTGTACCATCCCGGTAATATTGGAAATCCTTGTACCATGCCTTCCATTGGATGTGTTTACTACTTAATCATGTGCACATTGGAAATAAAACAACTCTCCCTTTGGTTGCATGTGCTTACTTACTTGTTAACAATGGAAACCAAAGAAATCTCCTTTTGATTGGGTGTGCTTACTACTTATTCATGTGCACATTGGCAATCAAACATCATTTTTCCCGATTGGATTTGCTAACTACTCAATCGTGCGCACATTGGAGATCAAAGATCCCTCCCTTCGGTTGCATGTGCTTACTTACACACATGTCAACATTGGAAACCAAAGAAATCTCCCTTCGATTGGGTGGGCTTACTACTTATTCATATGCACATTGGCAATCAAACATCATTTTTCCTGACTGGATTTGCTAACTACTCAATCATGCGAACATTGGAGATCAAAAATTTGGTTCCTTGTATTGATAGCATCACTCATTACATGATGATGAGGTCGGAGAAGTCTCCTTTTTGGGTGGCAGAAGACTAGTAATCTTAATCCACTCCGTCGACTCAAACACTTGGAAATCAGAGTCTTCAACGCCCTTAGAGTAGTTAGATGATCTAGCTTCATTCGCAACTTGAAGATGATGTGCCAGCCTATCCGCTTGGTCATTCTACACCCCATTGGTACTAGACCAGTTATAAGACTCGTTCGACTCCGGTACAAACTCCGCCAGATCACCAATAGTTAAAACCTAAGCACAAAGCCCAAGCAAAAATTATTACAAGGCTCAATGAAATAGTTGGTTCGTACATGACAATGAAACACTTATTTTTCAAATCGAATGCAACAATCAATGGAAATGAAAGAATTTTTTAACATTCTACCTCTTTGTCATCGGAATTCGAAGGTGCCAACGTAGCAGGATTGGTTGACAGAATAGGGTCATCAGGAGCTAGAGATACATGATTATTTAGAGGTGGAGCAGCAGCAGTAGCACGTGCAGCAGAGCCTTCCGACGTAGTTGGAGCAGGAGCCAGTGTAGTAGAGCCTTCTGACGTAGTTGGAGTAGGAGTAGGTGTAGCAAAGCCTTCCGACGTAGTTCGACTAGGAGTAGGTGCAGGAGAGCCTTCCAACGTAAGGAGACCAAGAACAGGTGTAGGAGAGCCTTCTAACGTAGCGAGACTAGGAGCAGGTGCACGAGAGCCTTCCGACATAGCGAGATACGGAGCAGGAGCTACCGGAAGATCTACCTAAGCTTGCAAAGTAGTGAGACTAGGATCATCCTTAGCTTGTGAAGTAGTGAGACCAGGATCATCTGGAGTAGCAGCAGTAGACACTTCACGATCATCCAGATTTGTAGCTGTTTTCACCACAGGATCTTTCTTTTTCTGTTGCAAGGTAGCAATATAAAATAGAACCATGAGTATTGATGCCTTTGCTTCCTCACCGTCGCTACCGTTCTTTGCGGGAACAAGTGTGGAATCCTTTTCTGTCAGGGGCATCATTGATGTCGACAATTGTGGAATTCCAGCTCAATTGTGATGTGGCATAGAGACTTCAGATGATTTGCCCAGTTCAGTCAGAGGCATGATTGGCAAGGGGGTTTTTACCAGCATGTGGGAGTTGAAGTTGTGTTGTTGGTAACCCGACCTGCTGGTAGACCTCATTGAGTGCAAAAGAGAAGGTGGTGATCACATTGTTGATGTTCTAGTCTGCCCTTTGCGCCCCCTGCTCTAGCCACGTGAATTGTTCAAGGACTGAAAAGGTGACCAAAGGGGGGGTGAATGGGAGCCTCAAATATTTCTTTTGAAATCTTAGGCCTCTGTCCCAAAAACAAACCCAAAATCCAAGTAAGCGGAAGATGAGAGATCCATGAGCCAACTGGGTGGATGGGTGTCTAAGATAATGACCAAAAGACACAGCGGGACTCTCGAGAAGCAACTGGAAGAAAAGTCAAAAGCTTGAGTCAAAACAGAACTCAAAACACCTTCCAGGTATCGAAACTTCTGACCTCTTATCGGAACTTCCGAAAGTGGATTGTCGGAACTTTCGACCTTGTATCGGAACTTCCGACACCTATCGGATGTTCTTAGAAACTCCCAACAGAGGTTTTCAGGTCTTCAGGAAATAAACCATCAGAACTTTTGGTCCTGTGTTGGAACTTCTGACCCATCGGAACTTACCATCGAAACTTCCAGTTCTGGGTCGGAACTTCCGATAGCTCATAAATCAGCCTTCGTGATGAGAGAAGAAAAATCTGAAACTCAATCAAACCACCTCCAAAATTCACGAAATTTTAACCATAGCTTCCCAATAACATGACAAAGCTATTCCTAAAAGATTTCCACAAAAAGATTTGTCACTCAATGGGAATTGAAAATCTCGTGAAGAACACCACTTTTTAACCCCGAAACTTGAATCGTCTCGATCTATGAACTCGTGAGGTTTCAGACAAATTCCTTTAGTGGAAGGGATCAAATCACGTCCTAGTTCAACTCCAAACAATCGGTTTGACTCAAAACAGCCCACAAGTCATGAATCGAACAAAAATGTGAAAGGGGTGAGAGGGAAGAAAAGAAGAACACAAAGAACACAAATGGGAACTGCAAATCCAAATGGGATGGAACAAGATGGGACGAAATAGATCATTGGATTACTTCACCAGGTCCGGTTACTAGCCACTCCTTAGCACAATCAAAGCTAGGATGGCGAAAAGATCAAACAAAGATCCCTCACCTCTCTCTCCCTCTCTCCCTCAAAGGCTCTCACAAGCAAATATGAAAACCCCCACCTATCTAGCCCCAAGAGATGGCTGCCCCAAACAGCCACTCCACATATATATATAGGCATTTGGCAAATGTCCAAAATGCCCTTACATTAAGCATACAATCCAAATACCCCCTAGGGGTAAAATCGTCCAAATTTTCTTTGTTCATTGGACAGACCCGACGCCTTCACGACTTAGCTTCGCCTCGACGCAAGCTTCGTGATGGTGCCACACATCCTCTGACTCGACACCGTCCGGCCGCACCGGACTCGCCCCTGGTTTTGAGGCCCAAACCGGCAAACCTGCCTGCGTGGTGGTTTTGATGCCCAAACCACCCAAACCCTTTACACACCCACCTGGCGTGGCTCACCCCCAATTTTGAGGCCAAACCAGTCAAACCCTCTTGCACGTCCGGCAAGGCGTGACTCACCAATGTCGACGCGTGTCCAGCCTCCGCCAAGCCTTCGACGTGTCCAAGTCTTTTGCTCCCAGCTCCCGGGCTGCCTACTCGACTTGCCTCCATCTCGCTTGACTCGACCAACGCTGTCTCCATCACCGTCCATGTACTCTTGCTCTTCAGTGCACCATGTGGACCGCCCATGACTCCACCCGGACTCCTCGGGTCCCTCGATCCAAGCCTACTCATGTCCACCCTTCACAGCCCTAGTTCATCAGCATGGACCTTTCGCGCTTGACCTTCACCTCATGCCATCGATCACCACGTCGCATCCTACACCTGCACATCACAAGCCAAGAGACACAACACACAAGATATGTTTTGTACAAATACCATAACACAACACATCCGGTTAGCAATTAGCATAATCATGCACATATGCAGTATGGACTCAACCGGTAAAGCCTCAAATCATCTAGTATTGCTCATCACAAATAGACCAAGGCACATCTCAACTTGGTCTCTCAATCTCCCCCTTGATAAGTGCATTGACAAAAGATGATTTGAAAGCAAAAGAAAAACTCATTCAAGTGCCCAAAAGCCAAGTAAAAGCAAACACAAGGCACCTTGATATGAGAAAGGATCATGCAAGCTCCAAACAAAAGATTCTACGTTGCATCAAAGCCATTTCTCAATCTCCCCCTTGAAGAATCCAATAAGACAATGAAAGAGCCAAGCGAAAAACACAAGAGCCTCATGAATCCCAAAATGTCGTCAAAGCCATTTCAACATTTGTCAAACACTCATCCCAAAATATCGTCAAAGCCATTTCAACATTTGTCAAACGCTCATCACTATAAAATCAAGGTTCATATCAACTTGATTTTCTCAATCTCCCCCTTGATGAGTGTGTTGACAACATTCAAGCACAAAGAAAATGGTTTGAGAGGTAAAAGTCGAAAATCTCATCCAAGTGATCAAAAGCCAAGTAAAGGCAAGGATTAAAGTCACTAGGCATGAGAAACATCACAAATGCCAAACCAACTTGGAAAAGGTGACACAACCAAGACAAAGAACACATGATCCCTCAAGAAGAGGCAGAAAGGGCTCAACACGAATCATGTGACGATCGAAGATCAAATTTAAACACTGGCTCCTCAAGAAGAGGTAAAAAGCTCAATGCAACCGACAAAGTATCACAAGAGCATACACAAGCTCAAATCAAAACACCGACTCCTCAAGAAGAGGTAAACAGCTCAACACGACCGGCAAACGAGCACAAGAGCAAAGAACTCACACAGACTCGACTTCCCCTGAAATCAAGACTCCCCCTGAACAAATGCACTCCCCCTGAAAATGTACTCCCCCTGAAATCAAGGCATGCAAATTTCTCCCCCTTGTTGACAATGCAACCATCAAGATGAGCATGAGAGCATAAAATGGATGCATGAAATGCAGAATCTATCAAGCTTCTCAGAGATACCACAGAATACTCTCAAAGGCTACAAGAGAGAAAATGCTTGGTGGAACATAAGGAGCAAGAGCATCACCAGCAAGATGATATCAGGTTACAGTTAGGAGATGTTTCAAGCATCAAGTTTTAGAAATGTATAAAAAGAGCACCACATGAGCAGGCACCTAGTTAAGAATCACCCAAGTAAGACACAAACTAGTCCATCAAGAGCTCATACAGGGACGACACATTCTCAACAAGACATCATTGCAAATACCCACATATGCATCACAAGTCATGTCATAGCTTGTTGAAACCATATGCTTGCTTCGTTTTGGCAGACATCATGTAACAACTAACCAATCAAGAATATGAACATTAAGCCTAAAAACATGGTGAATTTATGAATTTTTCTTTTCAGCATTTTTCTTTTCATTATTCACACAAAGAAAAATACATGAAGTGCCTTTGCGGCACAAAGAAGCCATGCTTCCCCAAGGGATGCATCATGGGCTAAACATTTGCAATGATACCTAGATCTTTGACCCAATTGAGAAGGACATGAATTCCAACCACAAGCTAAAATTGGAACTAGCATTCAAACAAGGGCAAACCATGACTAAGCATCTACTCATGGGTGATAAGCAAGTTAATAGAGTAGAATTTAGCAATATATTTCAAAAATAGTTATCTCATCATGTATACAATATCATCAAGAGCATAACTGCACATTGCATCAAAAATTACCAACCAAGGCACTAGCTCACAAGCAGCATAAGATAGTAGTCATGGCATATAAGAGAAGCTCATATGGTGCAATATGATACAGATGCAATGAAAGCCAAACTAGCATACTACAAAGATGCTACCAAGACAAAAGGCTATACAGGTATAATACAAGAGAAACTCCAAAATCCAACTCAGAAAGGAAGGTAGACACCCAACTCCCCCCGCAAACGAGTAAATGTGGCTTGATCTAGGGGCTCAACTCAAAATGAAGAAAGATCATGAGGGTTCAAACCAATCTAGGAAAAATCTGTGGCAAAAGAAGAACCGCCAACGATCCCAATTGAGTACCATAGAGGGGATATCAATTAAAGGATCAAAAATTAATATTACTTGATACCAATTGAAGAAGATGGAATCAAATTGAGACATCAAAAGTGATGCCAATTAAAAGATTGAAAGCGGATATCAAAAACCAAAGCAAGTCTTGATCCATAACTCCCTCTCGAATGAAGCCAAACTCTCCCTCAACCAATGACATCTAGCAAACAAAAACTAGGAAAAGAAGGGGGCAAAAGAAAAAACTCCAACACCATTTAAAGGGAAAAGAAAATCCAAAGAAGGAGCAAAATGCAACCCAATGACAAAGCAAGCTCAGAAGCAAGATAAAGCTCAATTCATGTCACACAATGTAATGATGATACTAATGAGATGAAGTTAAGCATTGTAACATGATTCCATATTTATGAATAAAAGCTTGGGCAAGCAAACATGTCAACAAGGTACAAATGATTATACAAAGATACTAAGCTAAAATGACACCAAATGAACAACATGTCATACCCAATACAAAGACTAAGCTAAAGCATGGCACGATGTTCATGTGGGTCATCCACCAAAATATATCACAAATCTAGCGTGAAAAGATATACAAGAATATAACACATGCTAACATGAAAAGGTATATTCACAGCATGATACAAGGATAAAATATGCAAATAGTATACAAGTGAGCACGAGAGTGTGGAAGGGAAAGCTCACTATACAAGTGTACAAAGGCCTCTTGAGGGCCATCCAAATAGTGTGGAGAACCAACAAGTCTTGATCGCCTCAAGCAAAATATCAAGTCCCTTCGAGCTCATGTTCTCCACCCGCATCCCCGTACCTACACATGAGAGGACAAAGAAGACCAAGTCTTGCATTCCGAAGGGTTAGCAAGCATATGCTTGGGAATCCAAAACTTAGTCACACGGGTAAAAGATTCACTCAACTTATCATGTGGGTTAGCATGATGCAAATGACGGTTCAAGTGTGATGATTTTGAAACACCCTTGGAAACATGCCTCAAAGGAACAACTCGAGAAGAAGAATGCGTGCTACCACTAGAAAAAGGCAATGATCCCCCAAGGTCTTAAGAGAAGAACCAACACAAGCACCATGAGGACTATGTCATGGACCATCATAAGAAGAAATAGAAGCATATCCACGAGCATGACCTAACTCACTAGAAAAGGAGTCACAAAACCCATCAACAAAATGTGGCTTCTTACTAGGCTCACAAGTGTCCATGCCATGAGACGAGCTATGAATAACCAAAGGCCTAGAAGCACAAGCTCGCCGCATTTGTCTTGCACAGCGATAGCAAAAAGTCTCTTGATGCCCATCTTTCTCACAGTGAGAGCAATGGTACAAAGGCCTATTTGGAGGCACGATCTGAGAGGACAAATCACCATTCTCATTTAAGTGAGAAGTCCCTTGAGACTTAGATCAAGAAGCATCAACATCCACCTTGGTGCCCAATTTAGGATCACACGTGCCATGAGAAAGGCTATGTGGCTTCCTAAATGCTTTGGCACGCACACGTCGCTCATGCTTGACACGACAAAAGCAAAACTCAACGATATGCCCATCTTTCTTACAAAAGGTGCAATGGAACTTCGGTTTGGGAGTATGAGTTCCAAAAATATGAGAAGCACACTTGCCACTTGAATTGTCTTGGGCAGTACCGGAAGAAGCAACAAGCTTAGGAGTAGCTATAGAAGAGCTATCCAGAACACTAGCACAAGTACCACGGTCCAAAGACTCACGCTCAACAGAAGAAGCCAACTCCCTGTATAACCTACAAAAACACATCCATCTAAAAATAAGACTAAAATAATTGGAGACAATCATTGCGTGATGAATTATGTACCCGATATATGGCTCAACCTCTTCACAATTGTGTAGCACATACCAACTAGCTTGTCTAATCAAAATGAAGGAATGAAGTCTTCACTGCTCCAAGTACATCAACATTGCGCTGGAAACAAGATAAAGTGCCTTCTCATAACAAATCAGCATTCTCCCTATTCCTGCCCTGCTGATTGAATCGTGCGTCAACATCATCATCTTCAAAGTACCTTGAGAAAAATGTCAAGGCCTCATTAGCAACATATGCTTTTGCAATGGATCTTTCAGGCCAAGCCATGTTTCTCACGGAACACTTCAACATGCATAGCCTTCTTTCGACGAGATACATCCATCCATATTGTACTCGGCCTCTTAGGATTGCTTCATTAGGCAAATGGATAGCCAAGTGCACCATAACATCAAAGAAGGCAGGAGGGAAAATTTTCTCAAGTTTGCACAACATTATTTGGATATCTATTTTTAGTTTGTTCAAAACATCCAACTTCAAAGTTTTGCAACATAGTTGCCGAAAGAAGTTTCCTAATTCCGAAACAGCTGAGTATATCTCTTTATCCATTAAACCTTGAAGGGAAGTAGGCAAAATCCTTTGGAGTAGGATATGACAATCATGAGTTTTTAGTCTTTGGAGTTTGCATCCATCGGTGGCAATACATCTTGATAAGTTAGAAGCATATCCATCTAGGAACTTCACCTGACTTATAAAATCACAGAACACCTTATGTTTCTTTTTACTCATTGTATATGGAGCTTCTGGGATTTTGCATGACTCCCCTTCCGTAGTATTCAGCATGTGTAGATGTGGTCTAATGCCCATCTCTTCCAAATCAACCCTACCATTGATCGTGTCCTTTATCTTAAGCAATGTTCCAATAAGCTTTTTGCATATGTTTTTCTCAATGTGCGTGACATCAAGATTATGTGGCAGCTTCAGAGTTGTCCAATACGGCAAGTCAAACAAACAAACCCTTCAGCTCCAATATTGTCCGGGTTCCCGCTTCCTTTTTTGACCTTGAGGAGGCTTTCCTGGTTTAACGTCTTTAACCTTCTCTAGGTACTGCTAAAGCTCCCCAGTAGTAAATTGCTTTGGCCTCTCTCGGTTTTCAGTATTATCATCAACCTCTTCTTTCTTTCTTCTCCATGGATGGTCACTTGGAAGGAAACGACAATGGCCAATATAACATATCTTGCTCTTCAATCTCCTTGAGCAAGAATCCTTGTCACAACTCACACAATTATAATAACCTTTCGTGACTCGCCCAGCCAATGTGCTAAGTGCTGGATAATCATGTATGCACCAAATAACCATAGCATGCAGTTTAAAGGATTGTTGACTACAAGCATCGTATGCATCGACACCCTTCCACAGGTCCAACAGCTCATCTATGAGAGGTTGCAAGAAGGCATCAAAATCCTTTGATGGAGAACTCGGCCAAAGGATCGATAATGCCATCATGAAGTTTGATTCTATCATGCATACCCATGGTGGCATGTTATACGGCACAACAAATACTGGCCACATACTATATGAGTTGGTCATGTTACCAAATGGATTGAAACCATCAATTGCAAGGCCAAGTCTAATGTTCCTAGCATCGTTTTGCAAATTCCGACCAATTTTTCTCGAAGTTTTTCCATGCCTCACCATCAGCTGGATGGCTAAGCTCATTGTCCACCGGTTGTCGCTTCAACTCATGCCATTGTGCATCCTTTGCGGTTTTTGATGAAAGAAACATCCTCTTTAACCTTGAAACCAATAAAAAATGCCTCAATACCTTTTGAGGAACACACTTCTTGTTGTCTACATCTTTCCATCTTGAATCCGCTTCACAATACACTAGGCACACATCATGTTCTACTAGATCCCTGTGAAACAATACAAAATTATTCTTGCAAATATGGATAGATTCATAGCCTAGTCCCATGGCACGTATGTACTTCATTGCATCATTGTAAGATGTCGGTACACATGCTCCTGGGAAAGCAAAGGATACCACCTTCAGAATCGCATTGAATGCGACATTGCTGATCCGATAGGAAGACTTGATATGAAGTAACTTCACAACAAATGTAAATTGTGTATATTTAGATCTCGGTGACACCTTACAGTTTATATGTTCCTTTATACATTCTAACATTTTTCCTCCAAGCTCCTTAGCATGGCACATGTCAGCTATCAATTCAGGAAGTCCATCTTTGGTGCCTTCATCCTCCTCCATACCCAATATGTGTTCGTTTTCCTGAACCATTTCCTAATCACCATCATCCTACAGAATTGCATTATCTACAACCCCCTCATCCAGCAGAATTGCAGTTTCCTCAACCCCATCATCCAACAGAATTGCATTTTTTTGAACCCCATTATCTTGCAGATTTGCATTTTCCTGATCCCTATCCTCGAATGTTTCTCCATGATGGATCCACCTAGTGTAGGTGCTTGCCATCTCATTCAAAAGTAAGTGCAGGCTCACCACATCTACAGTACATCTAGACTGATTCAGGCATCGACAACACGGGCATAGTATTTGTTCATCATCAGAGTATCTACTCTTAACAAATTCCATGAAATCATTGACACCTTTCCCATGCTCGAGGGTAAATAGTCGACAATTGTGCATCCAATTTCTATCCATCTATAAAATTTAGGTGAATTCAACTCAAAATTACTGACCAAATTGAAAGAAGTTAATGCGAAATGAAATTTTGGTGAATTCAACTCAAAATTACTAACCAGATCGACGTGCCGTAGCAGGAAGCACCAGATTTATGCTGCTGTTGGATTGAGCCACCGTGGGAAGGTACAGATCTCCACTAGAGTGCTACGTCCTGGCCACCTTCTCTCTATTCTTTTTTTTCCTTATCGCGCGAGCGGGCAGCAGGTAAACTATTTTTTGGCTGCGACGCGGGCTTTTCTACCACTAAATACCACACTCACCTGAAACTTACCTTACATGTGGACCAGGTCATGGTAAAGACTTCCCATTCGATCGGTAACAGGTTCAACCCATAGGAGGAGCACGTTTTCCATTTTATTTTATCACCCTATTTATCAGCTTAATCTTACATGTGGGACCCTGGGTGGTTTATGATGTTTTAGTTGAGCCTATATCATCACAAAACCACCATGTAACAGCAAGTGATGATTTCTTTTTGGCTACAGTGGCAACTTTTATGACGTTCCATAACTTTGTCACTAAATTTGCTCGGATGTGAAATTTTATGATATTTTTAGCCAGAAACGTCATAGATCTTTGATTGGAAACACTACTAGACAAGTGGGTTGCACTCCTAGCTGGTGACCCCTATTGTACTCCTAGAATTTGAACCTGGAGTACACAAGCATGAGCCCTAACTTTCGAATTGAGAGTGAAAGTTGCGGGTCACTCTAGGTTTTTGTCATAAACCATCAGTGGCGGGCCTAGGATTAGGACTATGGGTATTCAAAATTTCAAATGGAAAATTCTTTTTTGATAGCTTAAATTATAGATTGCAACATAGAACTAACTACAAACATCACTTATTAATAAAATTGACCGCAACATGAAATTGTGCAACTCATATATGTACTAAATGATTATCTTCATGTTTTAGACCTAAAAATTACAATCACTCAAGTTTTAGAAACATTGTGCTCACTACATGGCTATCACAAATCAAGAAAGCATTCGGGATTGCAATCACAAGTTAATAAGCATTCCGAAGTGCAATCACTAATTCACAAATCAATGACAAATTCACTTTAGTGGCTTAGTTGTTGACTTGCTCTCATTGTGGGTAGACCACAGAGACGGAGGGGAGAGACAAAGTCTAGAGAGCAGGGGATTGGGGATGGAGATTGGACAAGAACGCAGGCCACTATGCCTGCCTCCCGATGCAGTATGCCTATGCCGCCGTCCCCCATCACCATGCCCTCGTGGAGCCCCTGCGCATGCAACGGGTGGTTCACCGCTAGCCATCCTTTGCTGCTCCCAAGCTCCACCTCCGTCTGTTGACTAGGTGCCTAGCGTTTGGATTTTGGAGGATTGGGCGATGAATGAGAGGAGAGGGAGTTGGGGGATTTGGCGAGACCGCAACTCAGTGAATAGGGGGAGTCACCATGGCTCCACCCAAAATTGGGTCATAATTTGGGCCTTTAGGTAGGATGGGTGGTATGTTTCTTAGGCTGATGGAGTCAAGAAGAGAATGAGAGATCTATTGTATGGTGAAATTTTTCTTTTTTAATAGATACTCCCTCCGTCCTATAATACATGGCATCCAAATGTTTAAAATTTATCCTCAAATATAAGGCATTGTAGCCACATTTGGATGATTGCCATTTAATTCTTTCTGTAATTAACAAGATAATGGTGGCTGATTGGTGGATTATTACTAAAATTAAGTTCATTGTTATCTGCAACTACCATTAACTTGGGGGTACATGCATCTTTTGCTACTCTTGTTAATATGTCCTAAAATCTCTAGGATGCCTTGTATTTCAGGATGGAGGGAGTATATACATAGTATACACTACATACACAAAATTATTTGCTAAAAATAATAGGTATTCAGTTGAATACCCTTGAATATAAGTCGGCCCTCCCCTAAGTGAAATTATGAGTGCCACGCCCCTACTACAGGTTTTCAATACAAATCCGAAGCAAATTGCTTAAACCAAAGCTTCCCCACAGCCTCTAGCTCAACAAATTTTATCATGGAAAGATATTATGGAAATAATAAATGATGTACCATATCAAAACATAAAACTATTACATATGGTGTTCTATTCATATCATTTTTATTCAACCGTGCAAGCCTCTCATAGATCACAAACATATTATATCCGCCCTCCTCAAAAGCTTTTAGACACCCTTCAATGAAAGTTTTTTCAGAAGTTAACCTAGATGTTAAATCTTAACACATGCTGAAATATATATATATATATATATATATATATATATATTCTTGGCCCTAATATGCTATCACTACATCTTTAAGCCATCTAATAGTGTGGGGATGTGACATGGATACCCTCAGGATGGGCCTAGCCAGGTACCCAAAGGAGTAGGCCAGCCCAACAAGATCCAATGGACAATTCACATTCAACAAACCACAAGACATCGAGACATAAGGATAGATACTTAACGTTAATTAATTAAGAAGCAGGTAGTTGTAATCAAATTGGCTCTTGTCTATTGTAACCGACTTAACCCTACCCCGCCCAGACTATATAAGGTAGGCAAGGGAACCCTCCTAAACATAGAAACTCATACAGAACAAGCAATACAATCTACAAGAAATCATTAGAAAAATAAAAGGAGAACTACTATTGACATCGATCCTCGGCTTGGGTTGGCAGTAGGCATGTATTTGATGCCTCGAGGACAAGCTGAAGGTGGAAGTGGGGTCATGGAGAGACGACCGTGGCCATGCCCAAAACCCTCATGACCACTCAGCATAGTTGTACCTCAAAACTTACCAAGCTTTTCCAACCAAATGAGCGTGGATAATTAAAAAACAAGAATCAAACTTAATTATAAATGACTTGGCAAAAACTCCAAGCATAAAGGATAACTAAAGTACAAACTCCAAACATTGCTCAACTCTGCGGACCGACAGTGGCATCTGATCCATCATATCGATCTGTCAACCTCAAGTTCTCCATGTGTAAAGTCATGAACACGATGGCCAAGCGCGTCGCATGACAACAAAAGTCGCGGTGCCCAATTCACGAAGACCGGCAACCATAATGACCTCATATATTACCAAGTGGTGTGACAACATATAGTTTTTGGCATCCTAAGCCATGCTTCATTAGCACCATCATCTTAAACAATGAGATGGGAGCTAAATACGTCTCCAGTGCAGAGGCTAGCAGCAACGAGCTGACACACTCAACATCACACTTTCGAGCTGACACACTCAACATCACACTTTCATCACCATGGCTACCCTAGTTCTACGCCCCAATGATGAAGATCCCTGGCAGCACTCCATGCACGAAAACCACACACCACGGCGATCAACCCAAGTTGCCTCAGAACATTCATCCCAGAGTGCCCTCTATCAATCCTGATAACAAGGATAGAGCTACAGCCTTGAGGGATGGACACAAATAAGGAGGGAGAAGTCCATTAAGACCCCAGAATCTATTTGAAACTTTTGAGGAGAAGATAACACCGCAAGATACATGGAAGAGAACTTCCCACAAACACTAGTGTGAGACATGAAGAACACATGATCCAACGACATGTTATCCCCTGTCGAGAAGAAGAGAAAGTAGAAGTCGCAAGATAAAAATTGGCAAAAGAGCGTCAAGAAGATCGTTGATGCCAAGATGAACAGTATCACTAGGGTGTTTGAAGTAGCAAACACACTAGGACAGACAATGCACTAGTGGAAAAGTGAACATTAGTCCCAGTTGGAGAGTGTTATATCTCTCGAATATCCAACCCGGACTAATTTTTCGGACTAAAGGTTCCCCTCTTTAGTTCCGGGTCACTCACTCAGGACTAAAGACCCTCTTTAGTCACGGGTCACTAACCCGGGACTAAAGACCCTCTTTAGTCCCAGTTGATAATACCAACCGGAACTAAAAGGGCAGCCATGCAAGTGCATGCACGTGGACCCTTTAGTCCTGGTTGCCTGGTTGGTAATACCAACCGGGACTAAAGACTTTTTTCTTTTTACCCTGAATTCTTTTCCATATTAATGCTAATTGTTGCTTCACTTATATATATACACCTATACGTATACATCCTTAGCGTACACTACTTACACGTATATGCTTGTATTGCATGCATGTCGTATATATATTTCATGATAGTATATGCATAATATTAATTATAACTACTATATATACAAAATATTATACACATCAAGCTAGTATTAGTACAATTACTATATATACAATAATTTATCCTCGTAATTCTTCGGATCCTCCCGTCGTGGTGTTGCTTGGTTCGGCTACTAAATGTGCATCGTAATAAAATTCTCCTTTGGGATTTATCACTTCATCCACCAGAAATCCTATGAGTGCTTCTTGGATTGCCAAAAGTATTTCCTTCTCCAAGAGTTCTTCGCAAATCCGCCACATCTGTAATTTAGAAATATGTGAATGTTACACCAACAATTAAATAAAAGGAGCTAGAAAATGATTAATAATTAATTAGTTTATTTTATGTATAGTTATAATGTCCGATAGCACCTTGTCCCTCACGAAATGGTATATGTGCTCATAGACGTAGTATCCACATAAATTAATCCCTTGTTCCTTTCTCAAGTACTTTAGTGGAAAAAATAAGTTATGAAATATTCATGTTATAGAATGCCCAAAATGTGCAAACTTCATACATACCGGAAAAGTTGTACTAAATGTAAGTTTTTCTTTGAAATCACCACAGTGATTCTTACATAATCGTTTCCATGCACTGTGAATTAAAATAATGAATGATACAGTGTTAGGTGAAAATTTAGGAAACAAACTTTTGCATAGAGATAAAGATCCAGAATTATTACAAGTTAAGCATGTCTTGAATGTCTTGGTACTCGTCCTTTGGTTTCCTCAATGAATCAAATACAATAACATTGCTTCGATCAATCATAATTATAAGGAGAATCTAGAAGAAACTACGTACATAAATGTTCATATTAGAACTAACTTAGGTAAGGAAAGGAAAACGAAAATAGACAGTATCCACATTAACTTAAAGTTGTAAGGCAGTAATATGCATTGCTTGTAATAATGTTGCTCCAAGAATTTATATATTGCATCCAATGTAGACTTTGGTTGATCCCATATCTGATCTTGGTTAACTAGCGTTGGGTCCATGAAGCCAACATTGAAGTATGATTCTCGTTGGCAGCTCTGAATTTGCATCCTACATAAAATGAAAGACAAAGTTAGTAAGGCGACACACACACAAAATAATGATCTGAGGCCAAAATTAACATCTAATAAATACACACTTACAGAACCCAGGTGTTGATGAGAGAGACATCAAGGGCATCTTGATAGTACACTTCATAAATATCCTAGAATTCCAACCACAGCAGTTTCTCACCTTCACTGGAAAAACCAATCTGTTTAACAAGAAGAGCGAACATGACCTTGTCATTGGCTGACTGCTCCATGTACCATTGATGGAATTCGTACGTCTTAGTTGTGAGCTTCCATACCAATTCAGGCCTGACTAGAGGCTTGCCTAACTCAAAGGCCATTTAGGTACTGGCTTTTCTGGAGGTGGCGGTTCGGCTTGTCCTAGAACTTCAGCAAGCGAGAGACTTGTCTCTGCCATAAACTTAACGACCTTGATTTGTTGTTCTAAAGGAAAATCTGCTATTTTTTGAGCTTCTTGATCTGCTTCCTGATCTTGCTGCCCGAGCTGGGGGACAGTACGACTGGACGATGACTATACTCTTTTTTCTTCTGCCAAGACTTAACTAACGAATGATCGTAGTTCGATAGTAACAAATGATCGTAGTTCGATAGTAGTAACGAATGATCGTAGTTCGATAGTAACGTCTACTTGACTACTTTGTTGATGCCAATAAAAACTTTAATTTGGTTGGATCTACTGGATTAGGCTTCATCTCCTTCGCTTTTCTTTCTGTAGCCATTTTTTCAAACCACTCCCTTACATATGCTTGCGATTGCCTGGTAGCTTCTTAATAGGTTCAAACTTCTTTATTTCTTCCTCAGTTCTTTTGCCTTTGGTTGCCTTGTCTTGGAAGGTGATGGTCGCGACTTCTTGAGAGGTGTTGCATGTGGTTCCTTGCTCGCACCAGACTTTAGTCCCGGCGCTATAGACGGTGATCGAGGAGGGGTGTTTTGGTTATCATCACTCCTGCCTGCTAGATTCGATGGTGTTGGAGACGGTAATCGAGCAAGATGCGATGGTCCCGGTGGTGACGACGGTCTGGAGGTGAGGTGGTGGAGATGACATCTTGAGTTTTGAGAAGATGGTGGTTGCGGGGGATCTATGGGAAGAAATGATGCCCCCTCCTGGACGGGGATGATGATGTAACATTTGCGTCATAGAATGATA
The DNA here is from genome assembly GCF_000263155.2 of Setaria italica. NCBI lineage: Eukaryota > Viridiplantae > Streptophyta > Magnoliopsida > Poales > Poaceae > Setaria > Setaria italica. The sequence goes on from NC_028452.1 coordinate 28,684,717, forward strand.
CCGTGAAGTGCATCTCCTAGTGTCCTTTCCCCGTCACCTCCCGGGAGGTCGAGCTCTAGGCCTTCATATTTACTATCACAAATCTGCTCCACCCCGACGGTGGAGTAGCCAGGTGGAATCGCCATGCCATGGCTTCTCTACCCTAGCAGGATTGGTAAAGCACTTCCGTATGCCACATGTACATATAGGAGAAATAAAGAAGTTATTAAACTCCAGAGGTATAGATCAATTGAGATAATTGTATAAATTATATACATGTAAGGTTGTCAAATGGTCTATAGAGCTCACATGAGGTGCGCTGAGTGATGTCATCCACAGGATACCATTGGTTGTCCTGGACAACCACGGGTAAGCTTGGAATGTTCTCATCGAGGACCTCTGTGGAAGCATAGCTACTTCAGCGTTGAGAAGGGCTGACAATGATGTTGGGATCCGGCAGTGCTCTAGATTGGGCTATCTCAGTAACTGCCAGGGCCACTCACAATTAATTTCTTCCTACATTCTTACGTCTTGTTCATGCACTTTAGCTTCTAACATGCGCTGCCACCTCTCCTCTTATTTTTCCTTTCTTCTCTTCCGGCTTCTGTACGTGTCGATATCCCTACGGAAAGCATACTTCCACAGAACCACCCCGAAGCCTCGACAATGTCCTGGGTGTTCGGGATTCCCGAGCACCAAAGTCAGCTCATCGTTCTCTCTATCAGGCTTGAAATTTCTCGCTTTAGAATCTTCAATATTTTTTATAAGCTTGAGGGCCTTCTCACGTATTGTTTCATTGAAAACAAGTGTCCCATCCTCAGGGCTAAGGGTGCCTCCGTGAGCGTAATACCAATTCTTCGATTGATCAGGCCAATCAATAGTTGCTGGTACAATACCTCGATCGACTAGGTTTTGTTCCATCTTTTTCTATCTCGGAATTGCACTCCTGTAATCACCTTGACCTAGATGATGATGGTACTCCTTCTTGGCATTGCCTGAGTTTACACGAACCTTGTTCGCACTATCATCACTCCTTTTGTATTCCAGAAATGAGTTCTAGTGATCTCTTAACTTTGGCCAGTCATCAAAATCTTGAGTTCATCCCTTCTTGATATAGTTGGTATCCAGATTCTTCTTGAAGGCCTGAAATTTGGTTGCCATCTTCTTGAGCATCCAGTCTTCCACAACTTTTTCATCGACATCGTCAGGAAGTGTAAAGTGCTTCTTGACATCTACCCGCAACATATCTTTCTATGTTTGCGGGAGCACGTATGGATCATATTTTTTACTGGACTTCCATTCTCGAATGCTGATGGGCATGTTGTCCCTTACAATAGCCCCACATTGACTCATGAACTTGCTAGCAACTTTTTCAGGAACAATTGGCTGGCCCTCTTCTATCACTTCGGTGATCTAAAACCTTCCCTCCATTTTCTTTGTACGACCTCGCGACTTCTTTCGCTCATCGATTCAGAGGGCTGAAAGTTCAAGATTTGTTAATTAGTACATAGTAATAATCAATATGAAGTTATAGATGGGGTAAAACAATAAAAATGGTATATACCTCACCGGAACCTTCCATCATGGCAATATCTTGTTCCGTATTGTCATGAACACTGTGCTCATGCTCATCATTGCCATCACCGAACATGTTGAGGAACATGTCCACCTGGCTACCCTCATCCTCAGTGTAGGTTCTTGGAACATTTGAGCTACTACCGCCAGCCATAATTTGCTCCATTATATACCATTCATCCTCTTCGTCTCCCATCTCAACTAAAAATAACATTAGTTATACACACATGTAATCATAGATACATTAAATTAAAGATTCTCTCAAGTTAAAATATGCATGTAATCATAAAAGAAACTTATACATGGATACTTATACACATGGAATCATAAAAGAAACTTATACATGGAAACTTATACACATTATTGAAATATACACATTATTGAAAAATACATATTATTGAAATATACAAATTATTGAAAATATACACATTATCAAAATATACAAATTATTGAAATATACACATTATTGAAACATACACATGAAACCATACATGAAATTTTCTAAGCATTTATAACAATTTCTAAGAATTTATACTATTTTCTAAGGATTTATAACAATTTCTAAGCATTTATACTATTTTCTAAGCATTTGTACTAATTTTCTGCTAATTTCTACATAATTTCTATAGTTTCTACTTAGTTTCTACTATTTTATACTAATTAATACTAATTTTCTTCTAATTTCCAAGCATTTGTACTACTTTCTAAGCATTTGTACTAATTTCAACTAGTTTCTACTAATTTCTACAAATTTGCTACTAGTTTCTACTAAATTCTACTGATTCCTACTCAATTATACTAATTTCTACTAAATTCCTAATCTAATCTACTAATTTCCTAATTAAAAACTGGCTTGCATTGGCTTGTGTCAGCAAGCCGAGGCGCCACATTGGTCGTACATGTACCAGACAGTGCCACAGGGGCCAGCATGGCGGCGGACGGTGGCTCAGGGTTCATTGGAGCCACGCGGGCGTCATGAAGAGGGCCGAGGCGGAGGAGAGGTGGCGGTGGCCAAGAGATGCGCGGAGACGAGAGGAGGCTAGGGACGGGGATGGCACGTGCACATGCACGGCGAGTACCGCGCCGGGTAGCGGCCGGGCAGTGGCGGTTGAGAGAGGGGTGGCATCGAGGGTTGTGGCGCTGGCAGTGAGGGGTCGCGCCGGGGTGTCGAGGTCACGCCGGCGATGGCGGCGTGGGAGTAGCACGGCTGGGCTGGGGCGGAGGACAACGGAGAGGGCGCGCGCGGCCGGGGCGGAGGATGACGAAAAGGCGTGGCCGAGGCGGAGGACGATGGAGATGTGCGGGGAGTGGCCGTGGTGGAGGAGGATGGGGTGGCACGTCACGTCGACGGGGGCCAGCACTGAACGCGGCGACCGAGGAGGAGGACATGGCAACCAGGGAGGAGGACGCGGTGACCGGGGCCGAGCATACGAGAGGCGGCAGATCGGGAAGCGAAGTGTGGAGGAAGAAGGGGACGGAGAGGAGTTATTTATACCCCACCTTTAGTCTCGAGTGGAATTTCCAACCGGGACTAAAGGGCTTCTAGTCCCGGGTGGTATTACCTTCCGGGACTAAAATAGGGGCTTTTAGTCGCGGTTGGTAATACCAACCAGGACTAAAGGGGGTTTTTAGAGCGGAAGATGAAAAAGGACCCTTTAGTCCCAGTTGGTACCCCTCCTTTTCGTTTCCCACTGGTGCTACAATTGGTTTTGTAGTTTTATTGTACTGCTGTTGTTTAAGAAAAATTAAAAAAGTACATATTTTGATCCTGAAAAAAATATTAAATTAGCAACTATATTTAAAATAAGTTTGAATCAGTCATTAGTTCTATACTAGTTTCTAAAATAATTATTTTAATGCATCAATTGGTCAAAAACTTTTCAATTAAATAATTACAACGAGCAAAAATGCAATTTATATACGTGGTTTAGTTAACATTATTTATATTTATCGAATAATGGTTGACCATAGAGCATTACAATATAATTGAAAGGTTCTGATGGCCATAGAGCATTACATAAAGGTGCACCATATATAGTGCATTACAATGTAACGTTAAAAAGTTCTTCTTAATGAAAGTTTTTTTATCATGATCTCGGTGTAAGTACGGAGCCTCCTCTTTGGCTAGCATGATGCTTGAGAATTCTTCGATAGTGAATGGAGGCATGCCATCAAACTAATCATAATCATTTAACTAGTCTATTTTGTCCTTGACTCCCATGATTTTTCTCTTACCTAGAAGAACTATGTGGTGCTTTGGCTCCCATGGTTTTTCTTTATCTTTTGAATTTTTCTTGGGTTTGCTAGACATGTTCTTCACATAGAAAACCTGATGCATATCATTGAAAAGGATGAATGGTTCAACATTGTATCCAGTTTTGATCAAATCCACTATTGTCATTCCATACTGATCTTTTGTTACGCCACCTCCAGTTAGCTTCACCCATTGGCAATAAAACAGAGGGATGTTCAGCGATCCGTGTTCGAGTTCCAAGATCTCCTCTATGAAAACATAATACGAGTCCTTACTCCCGTTGCTGTCTATGGCATCTATACGGACACCACAATTTTGGTTAGTCGTTTTTTGGTCTTGGACTCTCATGTAAAATGTATAACCATTTATCTCATAACCTTGGAATTTCATGATTGTGCTAGAAGGTCCCCTAGCTAACCAAGCGAGTTGTTCATGAGTTGCGGAGTTACACATAAGGTGTTGACGCAACAAAGAGGGAAAAGTATCCATGTGATGATGTATAATCCAGGCATCGGATTTCGTCAGGTATTGGGAAAATAGAATCTGCTTGTGTTCCTCGATATATGAAGGCACAAAGGATGATTGTTATAGAACCGTGAAGTGTGCTTTATGGAACAAATCACTATCATTGCTCAAACTTGATTTCCTTACAAGGGTGCCCTTCCCTGTAGCCTCCCCTCATGCTGTGATATTGGAACCCTAATCGAATTAATTGAGTCAATAAAATCAACACAAAACTCAATGACCTCCTCTATTCCATATCCCTTGGTGATGCTTCCTTTTGGAAAGGCATGATTAAGAACATAGTTTTTTAGGACTAACATGAACCTCTCGAAAGGTCATATATTATGTAGGAATACTGGACCGAGAATAGTAATCTCTTTGACTAGGTGAACTGGGAGGTGCGTCATAATATTGAAGAAGGATAGTAGAAATATCAACTCAAAGCTGACAAGACATTGTATCACATCATTTTGTAGCTTTAATAGCTTGGTTGGATCGATTACCTTTTACAAAATCATATTGAGAAACACGGATAGCTTTACAAGCGCCAATTGTACATTCTCTGGTAGAATACCCCTCATTGCAACTGGAAGAAACTGGGTCATCAGCATGTGGCAGTCATGGGCCTTTAGATTTGTGAACTTCTTTTCTTTCATATTTCTTATTTCCTTTATATTCAAGGAGTACCCAGATGGAACCTTGATATTATTCATGCAGTTAAACATGCCATCCTTTTCTTCCTTACTGAGAGTGTAACTGTCAGGATGTAAGTAGTGTTGTCCTTATATCTCTCTTTTTCGGATGTAGGTCATCTCGTTGCTTCATACATTTCAGGTCATGTCGTATTTCCAATGTATCTTTTGAGTTCCCATAACAACCTAGAAAGCCTAACACGTCCACGTAAAGATTCTTCAACAAGTGCATCACGTCTATTGCGTTGTGAGCTTCTAGAATTTCCCAATAAGGTAACTCCCAAAATATAGACTTCTTCTTCCATATGGGTGCACATCCATTATCGTCGTTCGAAACAGGTTCGCTACCAAGACTCATTCCAAAGACTACCCTTACATCCTTTATCATTTCAAATATGCGCTTTCCATTATACTATGTAGGATTTTTATGATGGTCTGACGCCTCTTTGAAATGCATCCCTTTCTTTTTTAGTGGGTGGTTAGCAGGAAGAAATCGATGATGACACATATACATGACCTTCCTACAGTGTTTCAAATACATACTTTATGTGTCGTCTAAACAATGGGTGCATGCCTGATATCTCTTGTTTGTCTATCCTGAAAGGTTACTCAGCACAGGCCAATTATTGATGGTTATGAACAACGATGCTCATAGGTCAAAGCTCTCTTATTTATCCTCATCCCACACACGTACACCTTCTTCCTTCCGGAGTAGTAAAAGTTCATCAACCAACGGTCTTAGGTACACGTCAATGTTGTTGCTAGGTTGTTTTGGGCCTTGGATAAGCACCGGCATTATAATGAACTTCCGCTTCATTCACAGCCAAGGAGGAAGGTTTAACATACATAGGGTCACAGGCCAAGTACTAGGACCACTACTCAACTCACCGAATGGATTGAATCCATCAGTATATAAACCAAACCTTATGTTCCTTGCATCCCTTTCAATGTCCAGGAATTCTCTATCAATTGATCTCCATTGGGCTCCATCAGCGAGGTGTCTCAGCATGTCATCTTGCTTATGTTTCTTTGTGCCATCGCATCAACTTAGCATTCACCTTTTTTCTGAATAAACGGTTCAAACGTGGTATTATAGGGACATACCACATCACCTTTGTGGGAACTCTCTTCTTGGGAGGCTGCCCCTCAATATCACCAGGATCATCTTGTCTGATCTTATATCGTAGCGCTCCGCACATAGGATAAGCATCTAATTTCTCGTATTCATCACCACGATAGAGGATACAATCATTAGGGTATGCGTGTATCTTCTGAAACTCTAATCCCAGAGGGCAAACAACCTATTTAGCTTCATATATTGTGGAGAACAATTCATTATTCTCGGGAAATTTGTTCTTTACAATTTTCAATACCCCTGAAATGCCTTATCGGACGCACCATTTTTTACCTTCCATTGTAGTATTTTCAATGTGGTACCCATCTTTTTATGCTCCTGCTTGCAATTTGGATACAATAATTTTTTGTGATCATCTATCATACGCTGCAACTTTTCTGATTCCTTCTCAGTTTCACAGTCATTTTGTGCATCCCGTAGCACCTGACCAAGATCATCGATAGGGCCATCTTCTACAAACTTTTCTTCATCATCCTCGCCCATTGTAGTATCTACAAAAGCTTGGCCTGCAGCCCAGTCCAGAATGTTGTTATCATCGTCCTCTTCTTCACCGTCTTCCATTATAACCCCTCTTTCACCATACTTGGTCCAAACCAAATAGTTAGGCATGAAACCGTATCAAAACAAGTGGCTGTGAAGAGTCCCCCAGGAAGAGTAGTCCTTTCTTTTACTGCATTGGAAGTATGGACAACATATGAATCCCTTCTCTGACTTGTTGGCTTTAGCCACTTCGAGAAAATAATGCAAACCATCAACGAACTCCTTGGTCCATCTGTCCGTGTTGTACATCCATTGCCGGTCTATCTGCATCATATTACGTGAAAAATGGACATTGGTCTTCGTATTAGATAAATAACTTGATCAATGTTAGGTAGGGAAAAATAGAGTAAATGTATTTATAATATTTAGTCCTTACAATAAACATGATATAAATAAATTATTGATTAAAGAAATAGAATTATTGTTAAATTAGAGTGACATGAAAATTACACCAGTTAACTTTTATATCATTCACTAGTTCGACAAAAATAAAAATGATAGAATTCTGGAACAAGACAATATATATACACTAAAGACTACAGACGCTCCGTAGTGGACTTCATGGAGTCAAAAAATCCTAAAATAATGTTAGGATAGAAGATTTTTGAGTCTGCATCCTAAAACAAAGCATAATAACAATAAATGAAAGGACGATGAAGTAACTAACCTTTACAACACTTTGAATGAGTTAAATCCCCACGAAATTAAGGGGAAAAAATTGAGTAGCACCTCCCTAAGCTTAAAGCCTCGCTACGGAGAAGGAACCCAAGCTCTCGGTGTGATGAGTGGCTTGGGCTCGGCGAGGAAGAACGAAATTTCTATAACGCGGGCGTTTAGTCCCAATTGGAAACACCAACCGGGACTAAAGCTCACCATTTAGTCCCAACTTTAGTCTCGTTTGGTGTTTCCAACCGGGACTAAATGAGTGGCCAACCGGGACTAAATGCCTCACCAGATTCCCCTGTCGTTTCTAGCCGTTATAACCGGGACTAAAAGGGGCTCTTTAGTTCCGGTGGATATTACTAACCGGGACTAAAGCTCCTGTCTAAGGTGGTCGTTTGAACCAGGACTAAAGCTCTTTTAGTTCTGAGTCCAAAAGCGACCGAGACATATGTAGCTAGATGGAAAATCGTTTCTCCACTAATGATGTCAGCAACCTAAGGTGTACTCGGAGATTGGCCATAGGTCAGCGTGAATTCCCCCATTTTGACAACAGATGCACGTATTTTGTGTGTTTCCTCCCTTGCAACCGTGGTATATATTCTTTGCAAAAAAGAAATACAACCATAGTATATATGCACAACAATAAAGTAACTATTAAATAATATTATTTAGATACACAAATAAGAACTAAAGTAAATTTCTCATCTGGACAGAATGTACCGCTTCAGGGGTAGAATTAACATGTAATCTGCGCAATGTATTATATTGACAACATGATCAAATCAACTCAATGGCATGAACAACTGGAGGTCGGTATCATCTATATATGATATATATGATATTCTTAATATGTGACTTGCCCTATGATACATGGTATTGAATTATTTAGTTGATTCTATCATAAAAAGGTTTAGTTAATTGGTTAGTTGGATAGATAATTGTCTTTTATCTATAATCGTTGGTCATCCTCTCAAACAAGAATGTACAAGGACCGTTATAAAATTTTGGAAAAAGTGTATTTCTCATCAAGTATTGTAAAGGTGTGACATTCATCCTTCATATTTTATTTGGTGCAAATCAACCCCTTAACTAACTAAACCAGTGCATTTGTCATCCTCACCTTAATTTAATAATGGTTTAGTTGGATCATGTTTCACAGTTTATGCCCCCATAATCATCTGACTTATCATTGCTTAGCAATATAATGTGCTTACTCGAAGATATAAAACCCACAAAAAATTAAGTAAATCCTCTAAATTGGCTACTGTAAAAATTTTATCGGAAAAATTAATGGAACCGATTGACAATAAACTATTATAGCAATTGACTCAATACTAGACATGGCTAAGAAGTGATTAATAAGTTGATTACATGTCTAAACTCATGTTATAAGATAGGAAACTATCGTTAAACTATGAGGATGATAAAGACACCGGTTTAGTTAGTTGAGGGGTTGATTTGCACCAAATAAAATTAGAGGGATAAATGTCCCACTTTTACAATTCTTGAGGGATGAAAAATACACTTCTTCCTAAAATTTTATATGGAGTATTAACGCTATGTATATCTATATCTTTATCGTCAATATTAGAACATATCTACGTATTTGGTTTATGAACACCACTCATCTTACATCAATCCCTTTTGTTTCCACATATCCTTTATACACATGTTGAAGCTATTGGACCAAGGAAAAATGGACGTATACCATATTGGTCAAAACTATGCGGTAAGTTATGTTATCAGTGCAAAGTTTTACGGGGAGATACATTCAATTATATTTTTATGGCATGGTTATCTATTACAGACAAACTACGCATCTGGCGGTTGCGGCGACCATATATTTACTATTCCGCGTGTTTACTTACTCGATTAACATATGCCACTCGTCATACCTATTAGTGGGGCGTGTGGTTCCCTTTGATTATTTTTAAGCAC
>NC_028452.1:28694096-28900483 GCF_000263155.2 Setaria italica
ACGATCATCTGTTGTGCCTACATATATCGAGTACACAAACAGCTTCAATATTGCTCGATACCTGTCGATATCAGAGCGGGAATTCTAGATCGTCACTTGGATACTATAGCTTCTCAGCTAGTTCAACACGTTATGAGTAAATCAGCAAGGTCAGAACAAGTCGTTTGGTTAGCTAAGTGACCTTCCGGCACAATCATGACCTTGCAAGATTATGAGATAAATGATTCTACATATTACATGAGAGTTCTAGTGCACATGTATGAGTTCCCTAACTATTGGTGTCCGTTCAGATGCCATTGCCAGCCACTGAGAGACGAATCTATTAAGCCTAATTAAACCTAATTATATCCATCATTAGCAAATGTTTACTGTAGCAACACATTGTCAAATCATGGACTAATTAGGCTTAATAGATTCGTCTCGCCGTTTAGCCTCGACTTATGTAATGTGTTTTGTAAATAGTCTACATTTAATACTCCTAATTAGTATCTAAACATTCGATGTGACGGGTGCTAAAAATAAGTCAGCGGAAGCAAACGGGGCCATAGTCTAATTACGAAACTAATTGCACAGATGGAGTCTAATTCGCGAGACGAATCTATTAAGGGCCTGTTTGGATACACCCTCATAAACTTTAGGACAGTCATAAAGTTTAGGAGCTAGAAATTGGTAGTCCTAAAATTTATGAGCGGACTGTTTGGATGGAATCATAATCTTTAGGATGTTAGAGGGGAAATGACTTTTGTACCCCTAATTACTCCACCCCTGCTCTGTTTCTAGCGCCGTGGAGAGAGAAAGGGAGGGGCAACAAGGGTAAAGGATGGATTGGGGACCACTTTTAGGAGAAAAATGACCCATTATGATGGTTTGGTCCTCCTAATGAAAACAACACTCCTAAACATTATGAATGCACTTTTATGACATATGTTTAGATGCACAAGTCCTAAAAGTGGACTAAAAGTGAAGTCCTAAAAATTATGAGTGTGTATCCAAATAGGCCCTAAGTCTAATTAGTCCATGATTTGAAAATGTGGTGCTACAGTAACCATTTGCTCATGATAGATTAATTAGCCTTAATAGATTCATCTCGCGAATTAAACTTCATCTGTACAATTAGTTTTGGAATTGCCTCATATTTAATCTTCGTAATTAGCATCCGAATATTCGATGTAAAATGCTAAAGTTTAGCACATAGTATCCAACCAACCATAGGAGTGCTAGAAGCCCATCCAGCCAGTCATCCGTCCGTCCATCACATTTAACACCAAACTTCCAAAAAAAAAAATCTCCCCCAACCTCGCCCATCCCGACTCGCCGGCGGCCGCCACGAAACCCTCGCCGCCGCCGACTGTAGGAATCGCACATCTCCCCCCTCCCCCTGGAAACAGAAGAATTCCTTGTCTTCACCCGCGGGACTCATCGTATTCGTCCGGCGGAACCTTGTTGGGACTTCAGCGCCGGCCTGGAGACCCCGCGATGGGGGCGAACGCCGACCCCTCTGGGTCCCTTGGCGGGCCCCACCGCCGCCTCTCCTCCCCGGTGCCCGCGCCGGCGCCGCTGCCGCTGCCGCAACATCAGCATGGCGTAGCGGCGAATACTGTGGCCGCGCTGCGGCACGACCCAGGGCTCGCCGCGCGGTGGTCGCCCGAGGAGCAGGTCCTGCTCGACAAGGGCCTGGCCAAGTGAGTTGCCTGTGCCTATCGTTTTCTCCCTTTCTTGCTGTTGGGGTTAAGTAGTGTGGACTGCGTGATTGGAGCTGGGACGAGCGTTAAAGTCATCCGATCTTGGAGCTGTTCGGGTTGCGTCCTGGGGCTGTTCTTGGAGAGTGGGAGTGGGGGTTAGTTTAACTACTTGACTAGTTAGATTTACTTTCTTTTACTGCATGTTTGTACTGTATGACAGCAGGGTTAGGTACATGTGAATATTTACTAGTTGTTATTGGTTAGGATTGTACTTTTCTTCAATGCGTGTGTAAGACAACAAGTTATCCTTTTTCTCATTTATGGAGTAGGGCCTCTGGAAGATTATTCTTGCCCTTTTATGATTATCTAGACTTGTGGATTTTGTAGCTGCTACTTTATCATGCTCACAGATATGGTTATGTTCCTTTTCTCATAAATGTCTGGGCACTCGCATAAATGGTGGGTAATTTTGTAGGTTGAAAGGAAAATGGTAATGCGCTGATCTGCTATGTAGGGGGTCATGTGCTTGCTCACGACCAGGGTTCTGATGTTTAATTACCATGTTGTTCAATTTTATGGTTTGTTATGTAATGTGAAATAGCGGTATGATTTGAAAAACAGAAAGGGAAATAACCGTGGTAGGTATTGGGTAGTCTCTTGCTGAAATAGGTATGCTTGCATTCAATATCCTGTTACTAAGGTTTAGTTCTCATTGGTGGATGACTTGTGAAATGTCACACCTGCATGGGTGTGTATGTGAGTAAGTATCACTTACTCAAGTCAAGGTGCTTGGATTTAATATTGATTTGCATACTGATTGTTCTGAGAATAAATGTGATGACTGCTTCTGTGTTATGTTTTATGCACTTGGAACAGCTAAGTAAATACTTGCTAGTCATAGCAGTAGATGCAATAAGATGCTAAAATTTATGGATTGTGATGCTATGTTTTATTAGTTTCATTATGATATAAGCTAACTCAGGTCTTCAAATTGAAAGACCATGGTAACAACATTAAATGAATCCATCTCTTTTTTTGACGCTGCACTTTTGTAGGTTTGTGGCAGATGCACCTGTAGTTCGCTACGCAAAAATTGCGATGACTCTGCCGGACAAGACAGTGCGAGATGTGGCCCTTCGCTGCAGATGGATGGCTGTAAGTTGGATGCTGAGCATGTCCTGTGTTCTTGTTGATACATTTGATATTTATATGAACCTGACAAAGCAGAGGGTGCGCTATTTCATGTTCTTGGGCATGATATGTAGTAGGCTGTTAGACCTTGAATTTGTTTGCACATTCTTTTAATTTAGTCCATCAATATACAGATTACACTTGCTTATGGGATGAGCTTATGCTTTTGTTTAAGAATTAAGTAATTTGTCTAGTGTTTCCTGTTAATGACAATTTGAGCTTTGTTATAAGTGATCTGTCAGCTTGCTCACTGTACTGGTACCCCTTCACTGATGTAACCCAAGTGTTTTTTTCCATATGTTCTATTCTGAACCAGTAGGGTGGCCTAACCTAGCAATTTCATTCCAGGCATTTAGCCGGTGCATTTGACTTGCAATGCTAGCAAGCATTAGTACACTGGCTACACTGCCAAAACCATGTCCGCACATCTCTCTAATAACTGATATTGATGGCTCCATTAGTTCAAACCTTTACTTCTGTCAACATCACCACAGCCAATTCTATTGCCTGTTTTAACGATGATTCTTACCTTACAATTAAGTTGAAGCCATTGGCATCACAGTTGTTCAGAATAAGTTGAATGAGAGTAGCAGCTGATCAAAGCGATCAGCAATGCTTTCAAGAAATAGTCATATCTGGTGTACTTTTCTATGATCTTCCTTTTTTCTTTCAAAGTTCCATGTAATGTACACTGGGTTTCTGCTGCCTAGCAAACTAACTGTGAAAGGTGCTCCCACCTTTTTGTGTCCTGCAGAAAAAAGAGTGTAGCAAGAAAAGGAAGGAGGAATTATCTAAGAAAAGCAAAGAAAAGAAGGTTGTCGTCTTTGTCACCTACCTTTTCTTCCAACTCTTTTTATTACAGATTCATTTTTCCTTGATGTTTCATATTGATTATTATGTGAAATAAGGTGCATCACATAAATTTTTCCACAAACATAATTCGTTGTTTGTCAACAAAATTAAAGAGAGTTTAGACAGTAATAGCTAGATATTAGGTTTTTTATTTGTAATAAACTGTTGAAAATCAAATCAAACAGTTTACCCAGATACTGGTAGTCGTGTTGATCATATATTGAAATCTAAGATCATATATTGAAATCTAAGTGTTGAAGAAAGTCACTAGTTGACATTTCAATCGCTTCAACTTTGGTTTAAGTTTGCTTTTTGGTGATTGCTGCTTATGTTTTGACATGATTTAAATTTTTGATGTTCTTACCAAACTACTGAACTGTAGGAAAGAGTTGGTGACTCTTCATCAAAAGGTCCAGCACACATAGTATCACGACCTAATGCTCCATCATATACAGTTCCTGTTCTCCCTATCGATGATGATGATGTTTCATACAAAGGTACATATACTTTTTGAGATTAGTAATCATACTTATTGTTTCTGGTCTCTACATTGATGTTTCCTCTTTTGGTTTGTTTTCTCGTTTGATGTTGCGGACGCTTAAGATATTTGATTAGGCCCGTCCTTTTTTTTAAATAAGGGGCAAAATTTTGGCAGGGGATGTCATACTTTGTACTGCTTCATTATGTAATCAGGCCTTAGGTATCTTCTATGTAATCAAAGAATTAATTTATTGAGATAAAATTGCACCTGAGTGTAGGAAGATAACATGGAAGTTTACATTGCTGTCACATGACTCTCTTGTACAACATTGGTGCTTTGTTGTTTATGAGTTATGACAGATACAAACTTTCTTTACCCGTGTAGAAGGAAGAGCATTGTAACTCAAAAAATCATCTTAAATAAAACATGCTACCTCTCTGTTGACATGTTAAATTTGGATAAGTAGTTCAGTTACTGTCTGATGGTATGCTTAGTGATTTGCTTCCTTGTCTTCTGTTGCAGCTATTGGAGGCCCAACTGGACAGCTTTTAGAGCACAATGCGCAGATCTTAAATCAAATCCATTCAAATATTTCAAACATGCAGGTTTGTTCCTGTCTTTTCTCTTGAATTTCACATAACAAGATTGAATCTGTTACTATGCAAGATAATTAAATTTATGGGGTTTCAGCTTTAATGTGCATTGTTGCCTTTATATTGTCATTATATCATATACACACCTATCAGTATTTCCAATACAGTAGGAGTCATGTTTTGTAATGGAACATGAAGGGGGGTGCTAGTTTTGAAGGAAATTTTATTAGGTATGTTTGTGGAATTTAAGTTTCGCTTCCAACTCCAAAACCCTTTACACAAGTGTGAAGGCAAGATCAAATAATTCCCTGAGGCTAGTACACCATTTTATCCCACACCCATGGTGGTTCCTTCTGGGATTCTAATTGGCATGACTTCTGCTCGGCAGTGGTCTCCACATGTCCAGCAATGTAAGTGAGGGCAGTGGCAGACGATTAGTGGGAGGAAGCCTTAGTGGGGGTTGATAGGGTCTTGGATGCATAAGAGTGAACATGAGGATGATGTGTAGAAATCATTTTTCTCTACTCTTGCATTGGCACAAGGAGTGCCTGGTTATTAATGTGTGATATTACTTGTATTTATAAATTCTAAGTTAAACTTATTGTCTTATTTTAATTTCATAATGTATGCCTGCCATCATTGGATAATTTTGTCCTCCTAATATTCTGATATTCGTTCACTACATCTTTTGTAGGTACAAGATAACCTCTCTCTTTTAGGCCAAACAAGGGACAATATACTTACAGTTCTGAAAGAGTAAGTTTCTTCATTTTACTTTTTTTTTTCATCTTCTCTAAGATCTTCAATGAACATGGATGAGTGAATTCTCGAATGCCTGTAGCCCTGTACTATAGCTGCATTCGTCATACATGTAAAAACTGAAAGAGAATTATCACCAAATTTGTTCTACCCTTTGCATTATCTGTTCATTTTAACAATACGCATGGCATGTTAACATGCCCCTTAGGTTAGGAATCTATGCATAGTTGTATCCTTGAAAATTGGTTCTCAGGTGCATTGTGCAATTTGCCCACATTATGTCAAGCACATGTTATTAAATCACTGTAAATAATTAAACACTATGTTCTATCATCTTACAAAATATATTTATATTTTGTTAACAAGAACTTGCTGCCCCTCCATGATTTGTGCTTATCCAGTGAACTTGCAACAAGGTAACAACTGGATTTTCCTCCGGTTGCAGGGTAAATGATGTTCCTGAAATAATGAGGCAGATGCCGCCCCTTCCTGTAAAGATGAATGAAGATTTGGCCAACTTGATTTTGCTGAGGCCTCCAGGCACATGATATGTACCGTCAACTCATCAATCAGCCTTGTGTGGAGATCAGTATAGAAGCTTGGGAGTTCGCTTATGGAAAGAAATCGCTATAGATACCAGATACCTGTGTCTACTGTCTAGATCTTAAATCCGGACGTGTAACCCCCTTTCCCTTTTATACCTTGGTTCTATTTGTTCAGCTGACCGTAGATGTTGGATGTACAAAGCCGTCGGTTGCGATAGGGTTAAACATGTGTACAGCGAACCTGTGTAAAGAATAGGAGTTTCATGTCGCGGTTGTGTAGCGTTGACATTCAGTTCAAAAATACATGCAAATACAATCGGCTCCTGAAATTATAGAAAAAGCATCGAATTGCAAACTGTCGGAGTCCATTCAGCAAAGCATGACATCGGTTTTTTTTTTTATCCATCAATTTTCGTCACAATTCAGTATATAGCAGATACTAGTGTGCCTCTGCACAGCCAATAGTTTGTTTAGAGTCGGTCTGGGGTTTGCCTTTGAGTTTTTCTCAGAACAAGTAAATCACATAAAACAATATATAGTAATCTTAATGTAATAAAAGAAAAGAGAATTACCTATTTGACATCAGAAAAATAACCTGTGTTGGGTCCTAAATTTTTTTTCCTTCCTTATTTGATACTGACTTCAGCTTTCGATCCCAAATTGACCTCCGCTTGTCTCACCAACATGTCAGCTGGCGCCCGCTCCGGCCGACGCCCTAGCTTCCACACTCGCAGCCCCTGTTGTGGAATCAACAGCGGGACCTGGCGGTGTCGCTCCTTGGCCCGCCGGCGCAGCCCATGAAGCAGGTCGGGGTGGCACCGCTGCCGTCGGCCACTGCGAAGCTGTACTGTGGCATGCGGCAGCGGCACTGGGCAAGTGGGTGGCGGAGATCTGCCTACCCAGGAACCGGACGCAGCTGTGGCTCGGCACCTTCGACCCCGCCGAGGACGCGGCACACCTCAACTTCCCATCCCTCTGCCGCGGTGGGGCGCACATCGCGGGCTTGCTCGACTCCTCCGTCGACGCCAAGCTCACCGCCATCTCCCAGGGCCTCGCCGCCATGTCGGTTTCCAAATCGGCTGCCACCACTGCCCAGATTCGCCCAAGGCCTCGGCGTCCACGACCACAATGGAGGGCGGCGAGTCGGTGCACTCCGCCGGCTCGGCTCCTCTCCAGGCGTTCCAAAAGCAACGGCAACAGCTGGTGCCGCTCTCGGAGATGGCGAGCTTGGACATCACGGAGGCGCCATGGGACGAATCGGCGGCCTTGCACCTCAACAAGTACCCGTCATGGGAGATCGATTGGGACTCCATCCTCTCGTGATCAACCCAGCAAGCAGATTGCTCAATCACGCGCTGGGTCGATGCGGGGCATGGCAACAACAGCACAGGGATGCCCGGCGGGGCGTGGTGACAGCAAGCGGGCTGGCATTGCTGCACAGGGATGGCCTGGGCTGATCAGGGCCACGAGAGAGGGTGAGGGAGGAAGGAGAAAGGTGGTTGCAGTGGGGCCCACATTCTTCGAGGGGTAAAATAGTCTTTTTACAGGGGATTTACTGGTGGTCGGATGGCCAATCGAACCAAGTGTCAATTTGGAAACGATAGTTGAAGTTAGTGTCAAAGGAAAAAAATTTGAGGGTCAAGAAGGAATGGATCATTTTTCTAGTGTTAAAAGAAAGTCAATACTCCCTGTTTATAATGATATGATCAAATTACACTTTGACTCTTCATTAAACTTATATTATATTCTTTATAGTTATAAATTTATAATCTCCAATTGGAAAGTACATTTGATTACAAATCCAACCATTACAAGTTTATATTAAAAAATAAAAAATTATGGGCTAAATTATAGGTCAAACATGGTAAAATTTAAATCCTAATATGCGTGTGTGCAACGGAGGGAGTACAAATAGTAGCAGCAATAAAAGTATAATAAAGAAGTAAACTTCAATATATGATATTTAGGCAATAAGCATAGTCTTAGGTTGAATTGCATATTCATATATAGTTCCCTGCATTTATTCCTTCATCTGTTGGGATTCCATCTTATCCTTATGCTGTAACCTGTAACTGCATTATGATCGTTTGGTAGGGATTTGGCTCCTCCAAAAACGGCTCCGGCTGTAGCTCTTCCGATGAAGCAGCTTTTCAAGTGGTTGTGAAGCTATTTCCGAAAAAACGTTTGGCACAACAACTCCTCATATTTTTCAATCAAGTATGAAAGATGTCAAATGTCCGATGTGCCCCTATCTATATGAGTGGTACAAATGAATTTTATGTTTTCACACAGTTTATAATTGTAACAACCCTAGAATTCAAAAAGGGTAAAATAAAAATTCAAAGGTTAAAATCGGAGAAATTGGGAGGAACTAGTACAAACAAACCAAAGTTCAAAATGCCAAACTGGATAGACCTTTCAATTTCACCAAGTAGTGAAAAACACCCTAAAAAGTACTTAATGGGAGTAGGACTTGAAAACTAAATTTCATATGGGAACTTAACTTATGGACAATATGAAAGTTGTAGAACTTTTAAAACCAAACAACTTTTGTTATTTAAGCTTTCACTGATTTTGAGTAGAAGGCTTTCAATTTTTGAATCAAAATTTAGCCAAAATTTGGGGGAAATTCAGAGCAGCCAAGCCGGCGTTCCACCAATGTTCCAACTTTTTTTATCTCAAATTCTGTTGAGAATTTTACCTATAGGCTAGTGTATAAGTTGAAGTGTATAGTTTGGACTACAACTTTTATATTTGGGAAATTTGAAGTTTGAATTCAAAAATTTGAGAAATCAGCCCCTAAACATGCTGCCCATGCACGCCACCACAAACGCACATGCATGCGATCAGGGGGTGATCGCGCACGGCGTGTTGCGGCGCGCCACATCGCGTCGGCCCCTTGGCATAGCACCGCCGGCCGTTCACTGCCGGCAATGGGACGACACGTGCCCGGGTGCTCGCCCAACCCACGCGCGTTCTATCTCTGCCCCTCCACGCCGCATCATCGCCGGTCGATGCCTAGCCGCGCACCTATGCCCTCCTGCTCAGGCTCACAGCCACGGCCGCCATGTCGCTGCCTGCCACAGGCCATCAAAACCGGCCAATGCCCACCGATGACGCGACCAGACGAGTGCGTCGTCTCACCCACTCACCGTGCAAGGCAAAATAGATGCTCCACGTAAAGGATCCCAGCCAGCCAGTCCCCGCCACTCGCCCACACGCGCACGCCGCCTCGCCCAACCGTCGTGCCATGCGACAGCTCCACTAGTGCTCGGCCGGCTCCATGCTCCCCAATCACCGCCCAAGCTTCCCACGGCAACCTTATCTCCTCCACACCCCTCCACCGCTATAAAAGGCACTTCCCGCCCCTCGCCAGCGCTGCCCCGCCAACACTCCCCCTCCGCCAAAGCTCTGCAGCTCCGCCACCGCACCCCACCGTCGAGCTCGCCTTTCCGGCCCTCGCCAAAGCTCCAGCCTCCTTCCTAGCACCACACGCGTCTCACTCGAGCTTTCCAAGCCATTCCCCAGCTTCCTCTGCCGCCGTCGTCGCCGGAGCAGAAGCTCCTCCGTCGCAGCCACTGCTTCGCTGTCACCAGCCTCCGTCGGTCACCCTCCGCCCGCAAGCTCCACCGTGCATCGACCCACGGTGAGCCTCTGACCACGCCCGTACGCTTCACTTGCCCCCTCACTGCCGCCGCTTTCTGGAATCGCGCCGGCAAGCCGCCGGCAAAGCCCCGGGGACCCCATTGCAATCACCATTTTCTTTTCAGGGTCCTTGGCACAAAGTGTAGGGGTATCGTTGTAAGATTTCAAAAGGTCTTGGGGCTTACTCGCGAAACGTATATAACCATTTCTGTTTTCAAATGAATAAAATGGCTGAAACTTTGAAAATGTGTAGAGAAATGTAGAAAAATGATAAAAATGTGAAATCAATTTTGTTAGACTCCTGATGCACATGCCTAACTAGGAAAAATACTTACTTCTGTAATATATGTGGTTTACCTTGCTTAAATAAATGCATGTGGTTTAATATGCTTAAAATGTTATAAATAGTTTTCATGCTCAATAAATCCTGGAACATTTACAGTAGCTTTGGTTAGGGCTTGTGAACCTTCTGTAAAAAGTTTAGAGTCAGATTGTTCCTGGAGCTTGAGTTAAAAAAAGATATTTATATTCTTCCATGGGGTACTGTTTGATTTTAATAAATTTTGTAAAAGTCCAATGCAACCCAAATGTTTACAGTAGATCACTGGTGTGATGATGAAGCTTCTGTAAAACTTTCAGAACCATATCTTATCAGATGCTTTCAAAAACATTTAATCAAATTTAATAGCTAATTAAATAGATAATAACATTTGTTAATTAGGAAGGGTAGAATGGTAAATGCTAAGTTAAGTTTGTTTAAAATTCAAAAACAGGATAACTTCCCAAATGAAGGTGGAGCAATCCTAAAATGACCCCACCCTTCTTTTGTGATGTTTAAGCGGTTAGAACTTTATATGTGTACACAATCACCATCAAATCAAGCATAGGGCCTTGTTTAGTTCGGCAAAGTTGGCGCCGCCAAAATCACTGTACAACACTGTAGCACACTGTAGTGTTTCATTTGTATTTTTGAATTATTGTCCAATTATTGACTAATTAGGCTCAAAAGATTCATCTCGCAAAGTATAATCCAACTGTGCAATTAGTTTTTAATTTCATCAATATTTAGTACTCCATACATGTACCGCAAGTTTGATATGACAGGGAATCTTCTTTTTGCATAGTGCCAAAGTTTGGATTCTGGTGGAACTAAACAGGGCCTAGGTTTTAAATCGTAGCCCACCTAACTTTACGAAGAAAGAAAAGTTCAAAAACTTGTCTAGGTGATTGTGGTCGAAATGCAATTTACACTTTTGCAATAATCCATGAAATGCAACCTGCATGTGAAAGTATGGAAACTTGAACTTTGCATATGCATCTCGTGTAGAAGCAAATCTCGATGACAGTACCTACAAGCTACTTCCAACAACTGAGGAGAAGCCATCTGCAGAAGTGCATCAGATCGAGGTTGAGCAGGACCCCTGTCAACCTTCAAACAACCTTTAGACTAACCTAGTACAGGAAGGCAAGCCCTGGAGCATAACCTTGGTTTCTTAAGCTTATGCAATACCTCTGTTACTAATGTTTGTGCACTAAGTTTATAGACGTTGCTTGAAACCTTAGTTGCATAATCCTAGGTACTTATAATCTGAATACTAGTTTGTTAAGTCAAATAGTTGCAATGCTAAATAGGGACACAGTACAAGTTGAGTGATTTCCTGTCACTCGCGAGCTATAGGAGTTGCCTGTTTACTTATGTTGGAACCATAAGGTTGACAGGCAAGGTAGGGCTATATGTTCTGGAATGGTGGATGCCCTGCCTGTATAGAAGATGAATGTGCTAAGGTCGAACCATGTTGGTGATTGTGGTCAAGTGTTTGAAAGTACTAAACTCATACCTAGTATGGGATGGAGAAGCCTAGTACCTAATTGAACCGGGGCGTGGCTTTATCCCCGCTCTCTCTGGAACGGAGTTCTTCGGATGCATCATGTGGGTACAAGTGCAGTCACGGTATGATGACTTTCCGAGACCGTGGGGCCTTGTATCCAAGGGAAGTGGGTCCTGTCCACGTGCCTGGGGATTGATGGGGACGGCTAACATGTGTGAACCCAGTGTCGTACGCATATGTCGTGGGTTTTTGTTCACCTTGCAAGGGTAAGAAACTCGATTCAAATCATTTGCCTCTCACAGTTTGGGACTACTTGATCACTATGCTGCACTGAGTAAGAAGTGGAACAAGGGATGGTGATTAATAGTAATGCTTGATTAATTTTGCTTGTTCACCATGCTTGCTTAGATTAAGTGCTTACTTAGAATGGATAATCAACTAGAAATTGCTGCTAAAACTTGAAAGTAAGGACCTACCTTAGATGCTTTTGGCAAAACAAACCCCTCAGCCAAAAAGCCTTGCATGTCTAGAAGTCGGTGGAGTAGGTTCCATCTGACGGGTAAGTCTCGTTGAGTATTAGTATACTCAGCCTTGCTTGTGGCTCTATTTTCAGGTATGGATGTTAATGAGTTGGCTGCTAGTTTGACTTGGTCGGCCCAGTTCCCTCCGGGTTGTAAGATCGAGTGGGACCTGTCCTCGAACAGCAAGGAACATGGTGACTGATATCATGGCAGGGTTCAGCATGGTATCTTGTATCGATATTAGACTACCATTTTATTTTCGCTGCTTCAAACTTTGAAACTCTACTTTTATGCATTTGAATTCGTAAGTTGTAATAACTTAATTTGGGACATGTAATGAAATATCTGGATTGTAGTAATCTCTGGACTCGCCATCGTGTGAATATGCTTTGTTTTGATTCGAGACAAATGGTTTATCGGGTGAAACCTGACAGACTACCATTTTAATTCGATTAAAGTGACCATTCGCATTTGAGGCAAGGTTGGGTACACTTTAGCCGAGTTAATCTTGGTGGTTCTGCCTCAGTTGACATCAGAGCCAGAAAAGCATACACCTGAGAAAACAACAAGCCCTAAACACCTTTTTCAATAAAAATTGCAAGAAATTTGTGTTGGGAAATGCGTAAATTCATTAAGGATAAAAGTTAGTTCGTGAAGCTCTAGGGGATTATGGGTTGATCAGGTGGCTATTAACTATTGGTTATCTTAAACTGACTTCCAGCACATTTACATTCTGTCAAAACTTACTTTTCTTGCACAACAGTTGGCACAGGGGTACGGTGATTGCTGTAACGTACCCACGGCACCATATGCAAATATGGTGGCGGTACCCAAAAATATATAATGGTTGGCGCATGGGTACGAAGATTGCTGTAACGTACCCCCAGCATCATATGCAAATATGATGGCGGCACATAAAAAGTGAATACGCTAGACGTTGACTGTACAGCGAAAATCATGTGGGTGCTATTTCTATAGTGAACGGTAATGAATGTGGACGCTTTCGTGAGTGCTGGCATGAAAGGTTTAGTTTGTACATGTCATCTTCTGTAGGTACACTAACCGCGCTTATGATAAGTTAACGACAGTTATAAATTTCGACTAGTTATTATAGCGAGAGTTGTAATTATTGTCTTGCCACCGGCAGTAACCCCGTAAGTCACAAGCAATTGGCAGTTGTTTGTTTTGAGAGGACGAATAGGTCGTACATGCATCATGTTAAAATTTTCAAAATGAAAATGAATAATAACCTTGCATGAATGGCACGTTAACTAAGTAAAGTTCTCACAAAATTTCTTACCGGTTATTTAAGGATTATCTAGCTGTCATAAACTTCAGCTCCACTGTCAATTTTTTTTCGGGCCAGTAAATTGTTTTTGCTCCAGAAACATTCTATAAGAAAGTTGTCCAGAAAATAGTAAGTGAGATGCTGTAAAAATTTCATAAAAGTTGGTCATGTGGAATTCGAGATATGTTTAAATTGGTAACCTACTGCCTGCTGTAAATTCCAGAATGTGCAACTGATAAAGATTGAATTTTTCCACCCCCTTAGGATCAGTTTCTATCTAGTTCCATAAAAACAAAGTTGTAAAGCACGTATCAGAGCACCTTTGGGTAAAATGTTAAAATTCTTGGGTTAGTAGTTTGGGAGTTATGGTCAGAATTGTGAGGCGCTGTTGCAGGAATTCCAGACTAGAGCACCGTGGGAAAATCTGAATCTATCACCTTCTTAGAGGCTGTTTTAGCAAAGACCTTGAGTACCAAACTTGTAGCCAAATATTTAAGTAACCTTCTGGTAAAGTTTGAGAATTTTTGGATGGATACTTTTTTAGTTATGGTCATTTCTCTAACTTTTCAGAAATCTGTTTTTACTTTTGATAAGTGATTATTTAGTTCTCACACGTTCCTTCGATTTTTGTTCTCCAGATGGCTGATCCAGTCAATGTCGTGGTAGACATGGACAGACGGGTGCACTCTGAGTGGCTGCATTGGGAGGGTTTTCCTTCCATATTGTGGGACACTCTACGCTCAGTGGGTATACCACTCCTCCCTGTTACTCGGGAAAGGAGTACGAGGAGTATAGAGTACCCCACTGTAGTGTACACCTTACCCTCCAACCTCACCCATTGCACCTAGAGTGGCCACCCTTGGAGGTTGTCACACTCAGGTATCGTTTGGATGACATGTGGGAGACAGCCGCTCTCCAGGGGCTTATGCTATTTTGTCGTCAGCACCCCACCGAGGTGGTCTTGGATCTGATAGGGTTGTTCCCGGCACACGATGCCGATGACCCTATGTGGCTCGACAGGATGGAGAACATGGGGCTTTTGGGTTTCACTCGCCCCCAAGAAACCATCCTTGAACGCACTGTACCGGCTGCATGATCTCAGAGGCAGGGCAATGGCTAGGCTAACAGACCTGGCACAGGCCAACTAGATATCGCTTAATGAGATCAAGAGCGAGATGGTCGACTTGTTCCTATAGCTAGTGGACAAGGGTGTTCAGGTTGTTGAGATGGAGACTCAGATAGGAGAGTTACAGCAGGAGTTGGAGGACCAGGAGGCTGACATGGAGATGTTGGCCGATCAATATTATGACCTCAACATGGAGTTGGCTGATGCCAACGATCACATTGAGATGCACCACCAACAGCAGGCCGCTATGCAGGCACCTCCTGAGGCCATGGATGAAGAGGAAGACCCCGAGGAGATTTAGGGCGTCTCGAGCATGGATTTTGAGAGTGCAACACCGCAGCCATCACTTGGGGCAGCTCACTCTCCTATGATTAGCATTGCCTCCGTTAACGACCTCGACGACTTTTAGCTGTTTTTAGAGTTGGTCTTGATATACTCCTCGGTGTAGCCTAATTTTGGATAGTGATGTAATAGGCTAGCCTAGAGTTGAGTATGATTCTGCGTAGTGGGTGCTACTAATGTGACTTTGGTTATGGACTTGTTTCCAAGCATTGTCGATGTTGTAACTACCATGTTTATGACCAACTTTCAGCAGCTGATTTGTGTTTGAATTTTTTTTATCTCAGTTTTCCCTCATCTCTGAGCTGTGTGATAAACACAAAAGTTGTGAGGAATTTTTAAATCTAATGACTCACAAAATTTCAACACCTTTGGACCTGTCAAACTTGAGATATGAGCAAAACACCACAGCTCAGCCTGCTGAAAAACAGCCAGGACAGAGATGCAGAAATGGAATTTTTTGACCTAGATAACATTCAAAATGGTCTCTGAGTTGAATAAAAAATTTGTTGTATACAAGATTTCCTACTCACTGACCAAAGATGAAGAGTTATGGGCACTTGAGTCAGGAGATATGAATTTTCTCCTGAGCAATAGTTTTCTGCCCACATTGCATCACTGCATGATGAACTTTAACTCCCCGCGCATGTTTTACCTTGTTCATCTTCTTGTGAGCAAGTTTCAAAATTATGTGACTAATGAGAAAAGTCCAGAATCCTTTTGGTTTCACACCAAGTGGTAGCGAACAGCAATAGACACCACCACCACCACCTCCCCCACCTTCATTGGAGGCGATCCTCGCTGCCCAGACCGAGCTCCTGTGACACATAGTCCAGGAGCAGCGGCAGCAGTAGCAGCCACAGGGTGGGAGATACGCCCACCAGCCGTATGTGGCGAGTTACGAGGACTTCTTGGGCACTCAGCCCCCTCTATTCTACAAAATAGAGGAGCCGCTTGATGCCGACTTCTGAATTCGTACCACCGAGTCTAAGTTCTCACTCCTCACGGTGCCTTGCCCTGATGAGAACAAGGCAAAATTCGCGGCGCAGCAGCTCCCTGGTTCCGCATGGCTATGGTGGGACCACTACCATGCCATGCTGCCGACTGACCACGTGGTGACATGGGAGGAATTCAAGACCGCTTTCAGGGGCCACCACATCCCTGAAGGCCTCTTGGAGCGGAAATTGAATGAATTCTGAGCTCTGTCTCAGGGCACACGCAACGTGCTATAGTATGCCTAGTATTTTAATGACCTATGTCAGTATGCAGGATATCACGCTAACACGGATGAAAAGAAGAGGGACTGTTTTCGCAGAGGCCTAAGTCCCAAGCTCTAGGAGAGATAGAATCCCGTCAAGATGAACACGTACAACGAGCTGGTAAATCTTGCTATCTCTCAGGAAGATTGCATCATGGCTCTTAATGCGGACAAGAAAAGGAAGGCTCCAATGCCATCACCCAGTGCCCCGGCCTAGAAGTTCTGGTTGATTCCACCCCAAGTTCCCTAGAGGACTCTGCAGCCCGGGAGATGGGTCATCAGGCTGCTGTAGCAACAGGGAGCTCCTCACTTCCCCAGCTTCTAGTAGCAGGGCCCAAGGCCAAATGCTCCACCACCACTCCACCCTAGCAACGGGAATCGCTGTTTCACTTGTGGGAGCCCGAATCACATTGCCAAGGACTGTCCGCAGAACAAGGCCCAGAGTCAAGGACAGAGCTTGAACCAGAACAACAAGGGCAAGAGGCCGAAGGTTCAGGTTAGGCAGAAAAGGCTTAACTTGACCACTCTCGCTGATTTTCCTGAGGGTGCACCGGTCATGACGGGTATTTTCTCTATCCATAACCAGCCTGCCCTTATATTATTTTATTCCGGTGCATCGCATAGCTTTATTGGGACAAGATTCAGTGCTAAATGTGGATTGGGTTTCTGTCACACCAAAGGGTCTTACATGATTTCAACACCTGGTGGTAAAATTGCTTCCCACCAAATAACACGTGGTGTACCCATCAAGCTGGGTAGAAAAGTTTTCAAAACCAACCTTATTATCTTGGGTTTGGAAGGCATAGATATAATTTTGGGAATGAACTAGATGACTTAGCACCAAGTCACGCTAGACATTGCAGCATGGGCCATCCAAATAAATTCACCTACACATGGATCTTCCACACTTTACTTGCTAGGCCGAGAGTGCATAAATTCATGCGCTTATCTGGCAATAGAGTCCCGACTGGATGATATCCCCATGGTATGCAAGTATGCTGATGTTTTTCTGGATGACTTGCTAGGAATGCCACCAGACCGGGACATTGAATTTGCCATTGAGCTGCAACCAGGCATGGCACCAATATCTAAGAGACCTTATCGAATGCCACCTGTAGAACTATCAGAGATGAAAACCCAGCTTCAAGAGCTATTAGAGAAGGGTTTCATTCGCCCAAGCACATCACCTTGGGGCTACCCAGCTGTCTTTGTGAAGAAGAAGGATGATAGTTTGAGGATGTGTGTAGACTATTGACCCCTCAACGTGGGAACTATCAAGAATAAGTATCCTTTGCCTTGCATTGATGTTCTTTTTGATCAACTTGCCGGAGCCAGAGTTTTCTCCAAGATTGATCTCCGCTCTAGCTATCATCAGATTAAGATCCAGCCATGTGACATCCCTAAGACCGCCTTCTCCACGCGGTATGGACTATACGAGTTCTTGGTCATGTCCTTCAGGCTCACAAACGCTCCATCCTATTTCATGTATCTCATGAATTCGGTGTTTATGCCCGAGCTTGACAGGTTCATCGTAGTTTTTACCGACGACATCCTCGTATATTCCAAGAATGAAGAAGAGCATGTTGAACACCTCCACATTGTTCTTCAACATCTTAGAGATCATCAGCTATATGCCAAGTTCTCTAAGTGTGAGTTCTGGCTGGATAGTGTAAAATTCTTGGGGCACACTATATCCAGCAAAGGCATAGCAGTTGATCCAAGCAAAGTGCAGGAAGTAATGGACTGGAAGCCCCCACTTCAGTTCATCAAATTAGAAGCTTTCTTGGTCTAGCAGGCTATTACTAGCATTTCATTCGATACTTCTCAAAGATAGCCAAGCCAATGACCGAATTGCTAAAGAAAGGGGTCAAGTTTGTGTGGAGCGAGAAATGTGAAGAAGATTTCTACACCTTGCCAAAGTTATTGACCTCGACACCAGTCTTAGCACAAGCAAACAACACCAAACAATTTGACGTCTACTGTGATGCTTCTGGCACTGGACTTGGATGTGTTCTTATGCAAGACAATTGGGTCATTGCCTATGCTTCACGAGCACCACGACCTCATTAGCAGAATTACCCAACACATGACCTGGAGTTAGCAGCAGTGATTCATGCTTTGAAGAAATGGAGACATTATTTGATGGGTGCTCATTGGAATATCTACATTGATCCTAAAAGTCTCAAGTACATCTTTACCAAAGCCGATTTGAAAATGCGTCAAAGAAGATGGTTGGAATTAATAAAGGATTATGATCTAGAGGTGCACTATCACCCCAGAAAAGCAAATATGGTTGCGGATGCATTAAGCTGCAAAGCTCATTGCAATTGCCTTTCCGTGGAAAACTTCACAGAAACTTTGTGTCACGAGATGAGGAAACTTAATTTAGAAATTATCCCTCACGGCACACTGAGCCACATCTCTGTTGAACCCACCTTGCATGATCAAATCATTCTGGCACAATTAGAAGATGAAGTGGTAAAACTCATCAAGAAAAGCTTGCACAAAGGGATGAAGGATATAAGCATTTTCGACAAGACTGGAAGGAAGTTGTATGATACCATGACCGATTAGTGGTTCCAGCCAGTCCCAATCTCTGAAAGCAAATCTTGGATGAGGCACACGTCTCCAAATTCTTTATTCACCCCGGTAGCACCAAAATGTACCAAGACCTCTGACAAAATTTTTGGTGGACTCGGATGAAATCGGAGATTGCTAGATATGTGTCGGAGTGCAACACATGCCAAAGGGTGAATGCAAGCCACTTAAAGGTAGCCGGTACTCTTCAACCACTACCTATACCCTTATGGAAATGGGAGGATTTCAGCATGGATTTCATTGTGGGTTTTCCCAACACCTCTCAGAAACAAGATTGCATATGGGTCATAGTGGATAGGCTCACCAAGATAGCACACTTTCTTCCCGTCTGAACAAACTACTCAACCCAGAAATATGCCGAGCTATACCTTGATCGCATTGTTTCCCTACATGAAGTGCCCAAAATGATCATCTCTGATCGAGGTACTCAATTTGTGGCACATTTCTGGGAACAACTGCAAGCTTCTCTCGATACTAAGCTAATTCACAGCTCGACTTATCACCCTTAGACAGATGGGCAAACTGAGAGGGTAAATCAAATTCTTGAGGATATGCTTCGAGCTTGTGTCATTCATTATGACAAAAACTTGGACAAATGCTACCTCTAGCGGAGTTTTCTTATAACAACAACTACCAAGCTAGTTTGAAAATGGCACCATTTGAGGCCTAGCGCAGGTGTCGAACTCCGTTGAGTTGGTCCCAGGCGGGAGAACGAAAGGTATATGGGACAGATTTGGTAATTGAGGCAGAAGAGAAAGTGAGGATAATAAGAGAAAACCTTAAAGCTGCCCAATCCAGGCAAAAGAGCTATATCGACAAGAGGAGGAAACCACTGCAATTTGAAGTTGGTGACCATGTATACCTACGGGTTTCACCAACCAAGGGTGTGTAGAGGTTCGGAGTAAAATCAAAATTAGCTCCTCAATATATTGGTCGCTATGAGGTCATGGAAATCTGTGGACCCGTTGCCTATCGAGTAAAACTTTCACCCCGACTTTCCACTATCCATGATATCTTCCATGTATCTCAATTCAAGAAATGTGTTCGAGTCCCAACTGAGATTATCGAA
Organism: Setaria italica; assembly: GCF_000263155.2. Classification (NCBI taxonomy): domain Eukaryota; kingdom Viridiplantae; phylum Streptophyta; class Magnoliopsida; order Poales; family Poaceae; genus Setaria; species Setaria italica. The sequence continues at coordinate 28,713,873 of NC_028452.1, forward strand.
TAAGAGGAAGTATGGGTAGAACAGAACCTTTCCTATGTGGAGTTCCCGATCAAAGGTCTTGATCACAAGGAAAGGAGAACCTGGAGGCAAGTGACGAGAATATTTAAAATTCAGTGAAGCTATCATACAGAGGATGAAGCCATTTTAGGCGTAGATTTGGGTTCGGTTCAACCGTACTGTCGGGATGGTGACGTATACTTGGGTTATTTTTAATTCCATTTATCTTTTATGAAAGCAAGCATAGCAACGTAAAGTATATACTATATGGAAGTTGTAGTTAGGAGAACTATATTTCAAAGTGCAGGTAGTAGCTAGGGTAAACAGGACTTTGGAGACCGTCCAAAGGATTGAGTAGGCGATATTTGGTTTGAATTTAGAGCACCGAGGATAATTCCACGCTCCAGATGTGAGACATGCATGCGCTTCTTAGTTGAAGTTAGGTGGCAACGATTACCAACCCATATATTCATCTGTCGTGTGGAGTTAATCTAAGTTAGGTTTCCAAGCAAAGGATATTCTCGTCATAGTTCCTCTTAATAAAAAAAGAATATATTGCTGCCTATAAGCTTCCAAGCTATATTTATTCCGTTACCATTCGGAACCGGAGCCAAGCAACGGCGACCAGTCAATCTCGAAACGCTTCTCTCGGCGAGTGCTAGCGGCCTATAAGTAGCGCGTCCCATGTCCTGGATAGGCCTCGCGAGCAAAACCAAATCCATCGACAAGCGCCGAATCATTTCACGTACAAGCCATGGTGAAGAAGCCTTCCACCCTCCCCAGGTCCTTTCTGTCCCTCCGCCGCCTCCTCTGGCGAAGCATCTCAGGGGGGCACTACCGCCGCAGCACGACGGCGAGGGCGGCTCCAGCCGTTCCAGCACAGGAAAAGCTGAGAGACCGGACGGTGCTGGTCGATGTGGAGGGATGGCTCCTGAGGTCACCGCTCTCCACCTTCCCTTACTTCATGCTTGTCGCCATCGAGGCTGGCAGCTTCCTCCGTGGCCTTCTCCTCCTGCTGATGTATCCGGTCCTGCGCCTCCTGGCGCTCCTCAGCCTCGACCTATGTCTCAAGGCCATGGTCATGGTGTCCCTCTTCGGGTTGAGGGAGAAAGAGGTGGCCAGGATCTCCAAGGCAGTGCTGCCCAAGTACTTCCTGGAAGACGTGACCAACGAGGGGCTGGAGGCTTTTAATGACAAGGCGGGCAAGGTGGTCGCGGTGACCGCGTCATTTCCGAGGGTTATGGTGGAGGCTTTCCTCAAGGAGTACCTCGGCGTCCATGCCGTCGTCGGGCGGGAGGTCACGGTGGCAGCCGGCCATTACATTGGGCTCCTGGAGGAGGAGCACGCGGTCATGAAGAGGGTCGAAGCCTTCCTCGAGGAAATGGAGGAGATGAGGAGCAAGGGTGATGGAGCTGTGGGGCTTGTTCGGGCAGCCAGCTGGATGCACCATGTGATCTCTCGCTATTGCAAAGTGAGCTTATCTTTCTTACTCCTACGCTTTTTGGATATAGTATACTATTTGTTGAATCGCGAAAAGAAATATGCAAGAACAGTGCACAACCTTGTAACGAAGGATAAAAACAGAGCTCGCTCTAAAAAACGGTGACATTATATTAGGTGTGCTGTAGCTGAAAATGTTATTGTTTGCAATCTATTCATAACTTACTCTAGCTACATGGAATTGCATTAGTATATTAATTCCACCCGTTGCTTGAACTAATTTGCTTGTCCAGGTCATTTTTACCCGGAAAAATGTATGATATTTAGTTCCATGATAAATTTGGGTTCTATATTTTGAAGAATATAATATATATTACTTAAAACATAGCGGGTCTCGGACTGATTAATACATAAAAAACAATTTTATTGAAATTCATCGCAATTAAGTATTCTTAGGGCTCCTTGGGCTTCTTGCTGGGGGACCGCATGCAGAGCCGGAGCCGGAGCCGCGGAGCCATTTTTTTGGCTCCGCTATGCAGACCTAAAACGGCTCCAGCTCCTCCCAAACGTGCCCAAAAGCGGCTCCGCGCTCGGTGCCGTTTGGTGCGGCTCCGGCTCCTCCGTGCTCTGACAAGCGTGCGGAGCCGGAGCCGGAGCCCTCCCAAAGGAGCCCTTAGTTACCTTAGTCTTTCTTTGTGAGTAGAGGTTTAGACCGGTATTGTGAAAAAAATTGATGGAATCTATAGCTTTAATAACGAGACAAATCATTAAACGAGGAACTTAAGAGAATGGATCACATACCAAGCAGCAAGAGATATAGGGCCTGTTTGGTTTGAGTTGCTTATACATAAGCAACTTAAAATAAACAACTTATTTGCTTATGAAACCAATCACCCTTGCTTATTGGATTGCTTATGGGGCTGCTTATTTTTAGCACGTAAGCAACACAAGAGTTGCTTATGGGGACTAAAAGATGCACTTTACAGCTCTTGCCCTCATTGAATGTCTGGTTGCCCTCCCTCTCTCTCAATGATTAGGGGAAAATATGACAATATCCACCTCATTTAATGCTTATAAGCAAGGGTATCCAAACAGCTGAACTAAAAATAAGCAACTTCAAATAAACAACTTTAAGTTGCATATTTTCATGCGGCACATAGATCAAGACTATGGTTAAATCTTCTCTCAGTACTATTCCTTGGTTAACACTACTGGCAAATTAACTTTGCATGCTGGCATGCAAAGTCCATCGCTTGGCCTCGCATGCAAATAGAATCAACGGCCCAACGCTGCTCACGCTCGCGCTTGCCGCACGTAGGACACTCCCACGCTGGCGCTCGCCTGTGCTCACGCCCGCCGAGGAGACCATGCATGTCATCCGTAGCTGCATTGTCTCTTCCATGGAGTCAAGATACAAATGCGAACATGTTTTTCCAACGATTTACGAAAATCAAATAAGACACCTAATAAAAAACGGAGGGAGTATTATGATGTGAACGACAACAAATTGTGACTTGGACTTCGGCCATTTGTTAATTACTCCTACCGTTCCAAATTGTAGGTCGTTTTGATATATTTCTAGGTGCATATTGTTGGCTATGCACATAGATATAGTCTATGTCTAGATGTATAATAATAGAGGGAGCACAAGTTATCTTATCAAGAAATCATAACTTTAATTAGCACAATATGAAAAGTAGAAAACAGTCTTAACAGTGTGAAATGCCCATAGAAGTATGGCTGATCCACCAATCAGTAAACTGCAGTGCCTGCTTTTACACGCACCCACCCCATCTTTGCACTCATTGTACGTACTCTCACCCCAATTTTAGGGGTAGACTTGGGTTCGGTGCAACCGTACTGTCGGGATGTTGAACGTATGCTTGTGTTATTTTTAATTCCGATGTATCTTTTATGACAGCAAGCATGGCAACGTAAAGTATATACTATATGAAAGTTGTAGTTAGGAGAACTATATTTCAAATTAAAGTGCAGGTAGCTAGGGTAAACAGGACTTTGGAGACGGCTTGTCCAAAGGATTGAGTAGGCGATATTTTGTTTGAACTTAGAGCACCGAGGATAATTCCACGCTCCACATGTGAGACATGCATGCGCTTCTTAGTTGAAGTTAGGTGGCAACGATTACCAACCTATATATTCATCTGTCGTGTGGAGTTAACCTAAGTTAGGTTTTGAAGCAAAGGATATTCTCGTCATATTTCCTCTCAATAAAAAAAGGATATATTGCTGCCACACCTGGAATATTTTAGCGTCATTCGCAGGTTAACAAATTGCAGCTCTTAGGTGCTACACAGTGCACTAACTCTATACAATCTGGATACAGGAGACCTATGTCCTAAGCGAAGCCGACAAGAAGGCGTGGCAGCTACTGCCGAGGGACAAGTACCCCAAAAAGTTGGTCTTCCACGACGGCCGCCTCGCCTTCAGGCCGACCTTCTTCGCGGCGGTCGCCATGTACACCTACCTTCCCTGGGGAATCTTCCTTGCCGTCTTTCGCAGCCTCGCATTCGCAGTGCTCCCCTACCGCGTCTCTGTCCCGCTCGCCGCGGCCACCGGCATGCGCTCCCGCCTGGTCGCCGCCCCATCGCTGAACGCCACAGAGAAGCACCAGGCAGGAGGGCGCCTCTACGTCTGCAACCACCGCACCCTCCTCGACCCGATCACCGTTGCCGCCGGTCTGAACAAGCCCGTGACCGCCGTCACGTACAGCGTGAGCCTAGTCTCCGAGCTGATCGCGCCCATCCGCACGGCGCGGCTGACGAGGAACCGGGACAAGGACCGCCGGCGCATGGAGGCGCTGTTGGAGCGCGGCGACCTCGTGGTTTGCCCCGAGGGCACGACATGCCGCGAGCCCTACCTGCTCCGGTTCAGCCCTCTGTTCGCCGAGCTCACCGGCGAGGTGACCCCCGTCGCGCTCGAGACCCGCGTCGACATGTTCTACGGCACGTCGACCAAGCCCGGGGCCAAGTGGCTGGACCCGTTCTACTTCATGATGAACTCGCGGCCGGAGTATCGCGTCGAGTTCCTGGAGCGCGTGACCACCGCTCCGGCAGAAGGCGAGGAAATCGGGCAAGGCCACAGCATCGAGGCGGCGAACCGGGTGCAGCGCGTGCTTGGAGAGGCGCTAGGATTCGAGCTCACCGAGCTGACGAGGAAGCACAAGTACGAGATGCTGGCTGGTACTGATGGTGTCGTGACAGATGGCACAAAGAAGTAGGTGTGTTCATTACCGGGAATATGCATGTTTCATTGTGCAACTCTTAACGTGTATCGTAAGTGTTGAATTCTTTATTTATTTTTTCAGCCTAAAACATGAGTCAGTGTTATGTGGATACATACACACTTTCTTTTAGTTTCTATGTGTGAAAATTCTTGTACATGTTGAAAATAAAAAAGAAAAATATTGCAAATGTAGTTTGGAACCACACTCACGCGAGCAGTTTTACCATGTTGATGGAAAAAAGCTAGTTGACGACCGGTCGTGCACCAGCGCTAAAGCGTGATTGCGTGGGAAGGGTCTGGCCTAGCTTATTAGCCTCACACGCGCGGTTAGGAAACGCCCATAAAACTGACCACGTGGGCCACGGAGAGCAGATGACCAAAGGCTGAAGGGCCATAATTAGTTGGTCCGAGGAGGGAGGGAGTAGGCCATGGATAGAACTATATATTATATCTGTACTGCTAGTTTTTTTGTTGTTTCACAGCTTTAAAATGTGACAACTTATTCATTTTCAATTCTGATCGCACCACTATCTTCCTCACAATAAGATCTTCAAAACTAGTTCCATGATGTATATATTTTGAAATAGTTTTCATGCAGTAGCAACTTATGTGGAATGTATAGTAGCTCATTATATATTAAACGTGTAGCGACTTATGTGTAAACCTACCGACAAATATATACATAGATTGCTACCGGAACATTTATTATATAACATTTTTATATGTATAGAGTACTGCCAAATTGTATTACATAAGTTCCTGAATTGTCTCTACATAAGTTTTTTATGGTGTCTACACACAAGTTGTTGCCCATTCTTTCATATAATTTGATACATTTATCTCTACATAAATTTGCTACTCACGAGCAGACATGCAATATATGTTTCTACATAGTCCTTATATAAGTTTGATACATTGCTTCTACATGAAGTTGTTACATTGTATCTATGAAAGTTGTCTCTTGATCTGTACATAAATTTTCATACCTAAGTTGTTATGTAATTGTACATAAGTTGCTACGTACAATCAATATAAGTTTCCTGTTACATAAAATGGTTCAAAACATGTCGAATATAGATCTTATTTTGTAGATCTCGATGTAAGGAACACTATGGTTTAAACGGATTTGAAAACGGTCATTTCATGTGAGAGTTACGAGCGATCAAAGAAAATAAACCAAAGTATCCTGGATGACATCACCCATGATGTAGTTAGAAAGGGACAGGTGTTGTTTCTTTCAAACCATCTTCCTATGGAGAAAGCACTTGATTGGTTGTTGGACAGTTAAAATATGTTGCAGAAGTTCATAGAGAGTCGCGCGATTGTTTGTCCCCATGACGGGTCGCGCTTTAACGCGGTCCATGTTGATGGTCAGATATATATCTGGGGGCAATGTTGCCACCTTGTATTCTATTTCTTTTGTTTGGTCATAAGTATACAATTATGTTCTTTGGTTATATATTTTTAGATTTTTTTGGGGGGATATCTACATGTTATGGATGTTGGACCTTTTAACGATCACAGAATAAATCCGCTAGCATACGGATGCTGATGTAGCTTTCACCCGGGAGTATTCCAAGGTTATTGAATCCACAGAGAACGTGTGTGCACTATATAAGGATCAGGTTCGTCCAAGGACAACAAGTGATAATGTGAGCGAGGGTAGAGAGGATTCCTAAGGATGAAGGTCCTAGGATGAGATAGATTTTGTTGCTGATCGCTTACTTCAAGCACCAGCTTACACCTGGTCTACCAAGTGACTCTGGCCTATAGCCCTACTATGAACCCGTGGAGGATTACAAAGGACAAATATGTGTTGGTATTTCTTAACGTTACGAATAAATCCGTAAGCGCACGGATATACCATTATAGCATTTTACCTGGAGAGTATTCAGGGTATCATTATTTATATTTTCCCAAAGGATGGCGTTGGTGTAAAAGGATTTATCAGATACATATCCAGATCATAAGCTTAAGTAATAGACCAAAGTTGATACAAGGGTAAGCCATGATAAATATTTGAGGGTAATGTGACACACACAGCCAATCTCAGGAATAAAAGATAAAAGAATAAGCCTAAGGTTAGCGGGAGCAAGGCATACAAGAGGCCCTAGTGGCATCTATTTATACTAGCAAAGGTCATACAAGCACATGATCAGAGCTAATTCTAGGCATACGGCATTACGGGGAGAATACCCGGGCCTGGTTATATAAAGTCACCATTCACTTACTCCTTGTTCAACTTTCTTTCAGGAGGTTTTTTGATAAGTTTTTGAAAAGAAAACAAGTTCCTCATATGATGCTCTTGATCACTCAATGTGTATGGTCCTCCCCAAGGCATGAGTTTGCCTCTTTTCATCCTACTACTATAAAGGCTTTTTGTGGGGTTTTGGGTAGGATATGAAGTCAGGCGTACTTGCATCACATAATTTTGCAAAGTCAAAGAGCGGATCTGAGGAGGTGCAAGACATACATTCTAATCAAGAAGTGCATATGTGTGGAATTTTTGGTGAGAATTTTTCATACATTCTGATCAAGAGATCACATAATGTGTGTGGAATTTTTCATCACATAATTTTGAACTCCTTTTTTGCATGACTCCCTTTTTTATTTCTTTTTGGATATGGGCTATCTTTTTTTTCTTTTCCTTATTTTCTTTTTTCTTCTTCTTCTCTTTTTTTCTGTCATGCTTTTGAGCACGGATATTTATTTATTTTCACTTTTTCTTCTTTTTGCATAGCCCATATCTTTTTCATGATGAATAGAGGTGAGTCATGTCATAGGGATGGAGCATATATATGTGGATGGAAGGCATGTTTTTGTGAAACGTCCATTGTAGAAGTCAGCATGAATATTTGTCTAGTATACGTGATCTTGATCTTGAAAGCATGACGAAAACCTCTCCTAGGTCACAACAATTTGATAATGCTCAATGTGATAGCAAGTAGCGTATGTGTACGGTTTGTACAAGGTAACATCATATGGCTTTGGTAGGACATTTCAATCATCATTGAGGAACTTTATTTTTTTTATGATTTCGAAAAGAAAACTCTGGATGTCATGTTTCACTTGGAACAAGATCATAGTAAACTCTATTGTACCATATCATATCATGCAACAACTTAGACTTAGATCATGCACTCGCAACCCACAAGTTTCAAGCTTCTAGGATGAACGAAAGACAACAAACTCAAAACTTGAAAGAATACTAAGTTGTACACTAGGCACATGAAGGAAATAGGGTAGAGCAACTATTCATCATCTCAACAAGGAAGAACTTAAACATTCTTACTACACATATGAAAGAAAGTAAATATTTTTGCTCTTTTTGTCATATGCAGATTTTTTAATGCAAAAGTAGGAATTGAAAAGATACAAGATACAAGTTACCTCTCTTGGGGGGTGTCCTCCCCCAAGCTTATTCCTTGCTCACTAGCCTGGATGGGGGTTGTACCCCTGGGAGTGGAAGTAGGCCTGTAGCTCGTTGTGGCTTTGTTGTAGTGAGGTGTTGATGGTGTTGAACTATGTGTCAATCTGCTGCTACCACGTGGTGAAACCCTGGACATGTCTGTTAAGAGTGTTTTGGATTTCACATGTCCGGACATTGAGATTGTTCAGCTAGTGGCTGAGGTCAGTGATGTCACGGTGTCTTCTAGCTAAGAAGGATCGACGTCCAACAAATAGTGGGGGTGGACCACTAGAGCTGGAAGAGGTGTGGTGTCCATGTGGTCCTTGTTCCACCTCCACGTTGCTTGCACTTTGCCAGCCCGAGCCTCCAGCTTCACGTGGCCATGGCAGTAGGTCCCAACCTTGCTGATATCCGGGTGCAAACCCTTGCATGGGGCTAGAACCCACCCTGCCTGGTACATCTGCTGCATGACGTGCTGGAACTATGGGGGCTGGTACTGTGAGGTAGTTGCTTCATTCCTGGACCTACTCCGGGTTACCCTGCTAGAAACACTGCTCCTACAAGCTTCCTCTTGTGGCATAAGAGGAACGGTTGGCTCCTGACACTTGTACAAATAAAGCCCCAGGTTAGGTAATGGAATTTAATTTGTATAGCTGGGGAAGAAAAATACAAGTGACTGGTTTGCATCATGCTTAAGAATGTGACCTTGAATAAGATATGCTTCATCAATGATAGTGTGGGGCGTTTGAATGAAAGGAACAACAATGCCATCTGTCGCCACGACTTTCGAAGCAATGCGAGTAATTAAAGAGGTACACTCAATAGGATCAGTCATCTTGAAATATTCTAACCACCGAGCAATCATAGGCTTAATAGGAGAAACTCTAATTTTCTTAACCACGGCAAAGAGAATTTTAAGCTCATCATTACGAATAGGCTGAACACCTTCCCTAGGGAAAAGTGAAAAAGCAAGCCACTTATGCATCAACCTCAAAGTAGGATTATGAATCTCATTGCAGCGAGGAGAGAACTTGCCAATAATGACTTGACCGAAAATGCTTGTCCAAAAGGAATGGTGATTAAAATCGTGGACAACCTTGTCAAAGTTGACTATGCATTTTCTAAGAAAGCCAAGAAGCAGACTAAGGTTCATCCAGGAAAGCTGGTATTCCCTTCTGAAGAAACGAAAGGATATACCATCATCTGCTTCTTGTGAGGTGCATAGGAACTGGATGGTGAGGAGGTAGGAACCTTCCTCATAAATGGGCACAAAATCATTCCATCCAATTGTATGCCAAACATTAGCAAACTCGACGTCCATTCTTGTGTTCTCAAGGAGCTCCGACTTGAATGCTTGCGTGTGAGCGAAGACTCGGTCCTTGATGAGGGCATAGGCTTGCATTTCCCAGTCGCTATGTAAGTCAAGAGGTGGTCCCTCCACCTCTATGGCTTGTGGTATGGAGTGCTGTTTGGAGCGTATAAGTTATACTCCAGACCTTTCATGAGTTTCTAGAGATCACCCCAATCCCATAGACTATGACCAGTAGTCAAGCTCATATAGCTGTATTCCTCTTAAGGTGCCTTCTTATAACTGTGTTCTATGTCCTCTTATGGTTGAAGAACTTCTGGAACATCTTTTCTTGCATTACCCTTTTGCGCAAGAATGCTAGCAGGCTCTGAATCTTATTGTGGATAGTACCATGGACCCGTATGATGCCCTAGCTAGTCTTAGAAACTAGATCCCGTTGTGGTTCTTTATGGAAATAATCATAATCATGAGCTGGAGCACATGGATGGCTCGCAATGGTCTAATCTTTAGGGGAATTCAGCCTTCGGTTGATGCTTCCTGTTCACATTTCAAGAATGAATTTTCTTTGGTTATTCTTTGAGCGAAGGAACAACAAAAGCAAGCGACGACCCAATGGACAAATTCAATTTTGTAATCTGTCTTATTTTCTTTGTTTCCTAATTGTATGTTATACCATGTAATACCTTTTATTTATACTATATAACCAGTAGGAATGCAAAATCCCTCCTGTTTCAACATCTTTTGCTTCAAAGTAAACAACATCCTTGTTTCAGAGAAGCCACTTGGAACACATTAAGGTATAAACTATCGGCGTTTAGACCCGGCAACCTACCGATGGGGTACTCGAGGTAGTGTTTCTTATGCGTGGGGCTCGCTGAGATCAGGAACTCGAAGGTGAACTTGAACACACGATTTAGATAGGTTTTGACCGCCTATGTTGCGTAATACCCTAGGATTGTCCAAACCTTCTGGTGGTCCCATAGATGTATGGACGACAAGCCCTCAAGTACTTTTTAGTCAAATGTAGAAGTCCCGAGTACTTCTATAAATGTCTCCGACTAGTTTGTGGTCCGACATGAGTACTGCCACGCGGCTAGAATGTGCTCAAGCTTCATTTAACTTGGTCTTAAATCTTGAAACTTGAATTTTGTATGGAAGTGTGATGAAAATTTCACTCCATATGGAGTAGCCCCCGAGCCTTAGGTTGAACGAGGAATCAGGCTGAGGGTCAATCTTGTAATTTCATATCTCTTTTACCTTAAAACCCAAAGAAATTTTTTTTGAGCCGATAGGGACGAGGCACGCAGCCCACGGGCCATTACACAACTAGTTTTGGGTATAAGGGTCAACCACTGGTCAACGTGATCGTTCGCCAACAGTAACCTTATCTCTTTCCAAAAAAATGGAAACTGTCAAGCGATAACTTCGGGCATTTTAAAAATGGAATATTCGGGTTAATCTCACCCCTGTTTTAACTGTGCGGCGATTATAAATAATAGAGGAAATTATCCCTTCCGTTTCACCTGAGCCATTTGCCCTTTCATCTTCTACACTATAGCCCTAGCGCCACCGCTTGCAATCCTTGAGCTCGGGTGCCACCCTCCCCCACCGCTTAGCCCCTGAGCGCATGTGCAAGAAAACTCTCGTGGCAACACAAATGGGGAAGAAAGTGACCTCTAGCAAGGCGGTAGAGGGCAAGAAGAGGAAGGCCGAGAAGAAAAAGGAGATTCAGTTACTAGCTCTGAAGTATGGCAAGATGGACCAGATGGCTCCACCAAATCAAGCATGTGCATGGAAGGAGTCTGTGATGAAGGAAGCGGACATCCAGGCATTGGTAGATGCTAATCTTCTCCATGAGCAAGACTTCATCAATTGGAGGGCAACCTACGGCAACCCGTGGCCAATGGTGACCTACACCCATGAGACATTGATCTTCACACAGTTCATCGAGCGAGGTTTGGCTCTACCGACATCTGATTTCTTCCGCGGGCTGCTGAGTTACTATAAAGTTGGAGTTAGTCGACCTCAACCCTAACTTAATTCTGCACGTAGCCATTTTTGTGTATTTGTGCAAAGATTTTCTTGGAATCCAGTCGCACTTCCAACTCTTTCGGAAGTTTTTCAGAGTCAAGCTGCAGCCAAGAATGGACCACACTGAAGTAGTCAGGGGTGGGCAGGCATTCAACTGCGGGAGCAGGTTAAAGGCTTGTACTTGGATTATGAACTAATTGACTCACACTCTGGATGGAAAGAGAGATGGTTCTACATTGGAAATCATGAGCCCCGACTACCCAAGGTGACACGCCATCGCCTAGTCTGGAACAATCAGTGGTTAGACGAGCCAACCCATGGTGACAGCCTTCAGCTACCTGAGCTCCTAGATAAAATCGCTGTACTCAAGTCACAAGGGCTGATGGAGTAGGCGTGGCCTTCAGTTTTATGAGGAGGTAGATCCAACCGCTGCAGCTGCGCTGCACTCGCGAATATGACTATGCAGGCCCCAATGGCCCATCCCAGATGACATCGAACAACTTGTCTGTGGATGAGGTTATGGCGCGATTGAGGCGCCTCTTCATGCACTCGAGAATGATCCAGACGGTCGTGCGAGAACACTATGCCGCCAATCCACCAAGTAGTGTAAGTACCCGTGGCCTTCAGCCTCCGAGCACTAATTTTTGTACGTTGTCAATTTTCTGAGTTGTCATCTTTTGTAGGAAGAAATTCACTTTTTTTGCTTTGCTCCTCCTCCACCCGAGTTAGATGGCTCTGATGCCGCTTCTCATGTACATACCACTGTGGATATACAGAAGGTGATCGAAAAGGAGGAGGAGGAAGAATCAGACGATTTTTGATCCTTCAATAGCTCTGATTCAGAGTCTACTAAGAAGTTTGTCATCAAGTCCCGTCCATCAGACAAGGCGAAATCTTCCTCCGGGACATCGAAGCGTGAAGTGGAAGATGACCTAGAGGCTGGACTAGCGCCGCCACCGAAGAAGAGGCGAACTGTCGCTGTGAAACATGTGGTGAAGAAGCCACCTACCGCCGATGAAGTCCCTCCTCTGGTAATCACATTCTAAGAAGGACAAGATCCTCAGGATTGAGTACTCGTAAGTTATTTCCCTTACCACCATGTCTGCTTAGTTATGACATTGGAGGATTGCAGGTAGTCGGGAAGGAGACAGAGGCAGAGAAGATGACGACTGAAGTCGTACAATAGGAGCTGCCAGCAACCAAGGAGGTCATTGAGCTTGACGATGATGAAGAACCTCCTATCGCTTGGGCCAACCCCATCAGTGCGTAGACTACTCAAGGCTGGTGAGGATAAAGCTGCGATCCAACAAGCCGCGCCGAAGAAGCCATCACCTACTATAAAGTCCCTGCGCCAGGGGGGAGAGCCCTCTCTAAACATAAGATGGTCCACAAAGTAAGTACTTGAGTAGTAATTGAGATTTTTCTTTGCCATGTATTGTGTCTTGATTCTTGTCTTTTTCAAGAAATCTACCAGCGTGGATATTGGTAGCCCGAGCCCAAAGTCTGCAGGTGATGGCAGTTGCCGCTCAACCCAAGATGTCATCCCGGCACCCACAATTCCACCACCAGAGGAGCAGCCTATGTCAGAAGTAGCTCCTAGTGATGTATCACTTGTCGCTGCGCTTATGCATGATGTCATTGCATCAATTAATGTCGCTGTAGTGCGAGCCCCCGAGCTACTAGTAGCCGAACCCATCGCGGCAACTACATCTATGATGGTGGCTATGTTGGTAGCCCCCGGGCTGGAGGCGGAGACTGAAGTCATGGAGGTGACTACTTCTGGGATTGTGACTACGCTTGTAGCCCCCGAGCCAGAAGTAGAGGTTGAAGCTATCAGGGCTCTCCAGGTGTTGGCTACCATCCCGCCTTCTAATGCGGGATCATCTACTAGCAGCGGCCTGGCCTCTACCTCATCCACTGAAGCTGGCTCATCAACTAGCCGAGCTCTGGTTCCTCTTAGTGCGCCAATCACCGAAGAGCACGAGGAACCTGGATAGCTGAAGGGTGAATCTGGAGGATATCCAACTCCTGGCAGACCCTCTCACCACCATAGAGATTGAGGCCACTGTTATAGAGATGCACCGCCGAGTAGGTGAATACATAGTGGTAAGTTTGTCTTCTGCATTTGTCTTCATCTTGAAATCAGTACTAGTTACTTATACGAGTACTTACTCTGATTCTGCAGAAGTTGATCGAACACTCCCACCGGAAGTTGGAGATGATCCACGGCTACGAAGACACCATAATGCGGGCGCAAATACTTGAACAAGAGCTAGCCAAGGAGCAGCAGTACTCCTCCCAGCTACTTATGCAGTAGGATGGGTAGGCTGCCAAGTACCGTAACCTTGTCCAGAAAGCTACGGAGGAGAAGGACCACCTTAGGTAGCGCAACAAGGCATTGAAGCATCGATTAGAAGGTAACTCGCTTTTCTTAATGTCTACCTCTGCTGTCTTGAGCATACCACACAGTTCATTCAGACCCTTCTCCGTCCCATGCATATGGTAGTTCGAGATGAAGTTCCCATAGCTAGGCGGAAGAGATGAAAGAATGAAGTCAGTGGCCAACTCTTTGCCCATTGGGAAGCCCAGCTTCTCCAATCACTGAGTGTAAGCAACCATCTTGATTACATGTGGTCCTACTGCTGCACCTTCTGCTAGCTTGCACTCCAGAAAGGCTTTAGACACATTGAACCTTTCAGTCCTAGCTTGTGTCTGGAACATGTCTTTGAGCGCCACGATCATATCGTGTGCCTCATGATTTGTTTTGAACTGCATCTGCAGCTCGGGTTCCATGCAAGCAAGCATAAGGCAGCTTACCTCAAGATTAGCATCAAATGCCTTCTTGTAAGCAGCCTTAACGGCAGCAGATGCATCATCAGCAGGTACTGGTGGTAGTGGGGTGTCTAGAACATCTTTCTTTTTATCGGCCCTGAGAACAATTCTCAGGTTACGGATCCAATCCGAGTAGTTTGTTCCATTCAACTTGTCCTTCTCAAGGACCGAACGCAAAGCAAACGATGTGGTGGTGTTGCTAGGTGCCATTTAATCTACAACAAAAGTAATGCAAAATACACTAAGATAAACGTATCCATGATAGAGCAAATCACATTAAACTATTTTAACAGAATCTACTCCCACTAAAATCAATATCCCTCTATTGAAACTTAGTGATTCAGGATCCACAACTAACAAGTCTACTAGTGAGCTTTAGCATCACCGCTAGCAAACAAGGTAGATCGGTAAGCAACTTTTGCTGATCATATCCCATATGACTCCTGTTGTTGGGTGACATCTCTATGTCTCGGCGCCCAACCTTTATGCCCCAAGGTCCTTAACCGTTAAGATAACCTTGTTAAGCAAACCAACCCTTATGCGTGTAAGTGTCCTACACAAACCCGTCTAGTCAAGGAAAACTAGTGGCACCCTAATTTCATAGACCCACCACTAATTGTACAAGACATGGTACGGTGTAAGTTTTAGTTGGGAGGGCATACTAACTTAAACTTTTGTGAGGGATCGTTCTACTTCTAACATCACAGCATGTAGAAAGTAAAACATAAACAGAATAGCATTCACACAGTTGTGACACAGTATGGCCCGTATTCATATGGTGATCTCCATCTCCATAGAACCTGTTCACCATGGTGATCCCCATCTCCATGTTCCATGTGCGCCATCCTCCTGGTGATGAGTCCTCCAAGAACTAGAACATGCTATTACGCCTAATAGTTAGTAAAGAAGCTAGTAATGAAGATTACATAGTTGCTTGGATCATCACAGATTGGTACGCAGACCATTAAATACAATAAAGTGGCAACACATATGGCTCCTGCCGTGTTGCCGTACGCGCAACACGCAGGTCATGAATGATTTACACACATGCATCACATACATAAAGGGCCATACTGATCACAAGATACATACATCCTGCAAAACAGAGTTAAGCGTCCTAACGTTCCAAACTTCGGATGCCCGAAACTCCGTCTTCCAAGCCAAATTTGGGAAATCTAATTTCGCCGAGAACGGCAAAGCGGTTGAATTTCATGTGTAACTTTTTCTGTAGATCAATTTTCATATAAAATTCGCCCCGATCCGAGATCGTACCGAAAAGTTACGGCTGATTTACCGAAGCATACGCATACGGCAAAATCCCGACCCCGGCAGTAGATCTCATCTACTATTGCACATCTAATGCGCCTGGCGTATGACCCTGGATTTTGATTCGACCAATCATATTGATCTTTGCTCACTGCAACTGGATTTACGTGTATCACTTAACTCCGATGGCGGAAACCGACCGGTAGGAGTATGTCGTTACACTACCATTGCAGCAAGGGCACGAAACCAGGACATAGATCAAACGGAAAACTCGCATATCTCCATATGCACACATCCCGAATCCAAAACTAAACAGCTACGGCTTTGATACCACTGTTGGGTTACTAGGTAGGCTACACTAGCGCAAATCAAAATTTCTACCGCGTAAAACCAGGAAGAACTGCCGTATAAGGATCACGAGATTACCACTCGACGCACTACTGGTGCGGAAGATGTAGATATGCATCGATGCAGTGAAGATGATCACGTAGTCGTACGTAGTCGATCAATGTAGTCGTACGTAGTCGATCACGTCAACGTCCAGCAGCTCCTCAGCAGCTCGTCCACGTGCAGCGAGATCGCCCTCGTGTCGCGGCTCGTCGTCGGCTCGTTGTTGGCTCGTCGCGGCTCGTCGGCGGCTCGTCCAAGTGTTGCAGGCGCAACACCTCCAAGGTATCCACATGTGCAGGGAGGAAGCGTCGCAAGCCAGATTGCTAGATCCGGGAGTTGCAACAGGTGAGGGCATGGGAGGCGCGGCAGATGTCTTTTCGCCAAAAGGTGTAAATCCTAGGGCGCCCCCACCCCTCTATTTATAGAGGTTCCTGATGGGCCTCTGGGTCCGAGGCCCATTAGTACTTCTAAACCTAATCCAACTCGGATCAGATCTGAATTGGGCTTCCAGCCCCTTAAGTGTGTGACCCTATGGGTTCGGATACGTATAGACATGGCCCGAGTACTCCTACTCGGCCCAATAGTCGGTAGCGGCCTCTAGCAAGACGTGCCAACTTCTATATGCACACGAAGATCATATCAGATGAACCATCACAACATAATATACATGCCATTCCCTTTGCCTCACGATATTTGGTCTAGCTTCAAGCCGACCGCTCTTTCTCGATCCTGTGATTCGGAATCCCTTTGTAGGTTAACTCTTAACCGTACGTAGCATGGCCATGCATTTTCGGATCCGATCACTCGAGGGGCCCAGAGATATCACTCTCAATCAGAGAGGGGCAAATCCCATCTTGATTGACCATGTCTCACAGCATGTTTCTTGACAAACCCGAAAGCTACCTTTATAACTACCCTGTTACGGCGTAGCGTTTGATAGCCCCTAAGTAGGTCGATCCACATCTTGAATACATGCGACAATCTCAGGTCTAAGGACAAAGCGTATATGTTGTTTAAAGAGAGAACTACTTCTCGTGTTGGGTCAGTCCTAGCACATGTCTCCACATGTGTCCACATTGTTAGTTCAACATCTCCATGTCCATGACTTGTGAAACATAGTCATCAACTAATACATGTGCTAGTCTAATATTCATGTGTGTCCTCACATGAACTCCGACTAGGGACAACTTTAGAATAACCATACAAGTAAAGAGTTTCACATACAATTCACATAATTGCAAATAAATTCAAGTAGCCTTTAATGGATATCCAATGAGCACAATATACAAATCATGGATACAAATGGAATATCATCATCTCTATGATTGCCTCTAGGGCATACCTCCAACACCCTACCCGTTGGCAGAAGTACTCAAGGATGTCCCTACAAAGATCACCGGGTACATCTAAAAGATGGTAGAGTCAGTCTCAAAGCAATTGTTGGCAATGGTGAATACCCGCAAGCTAACTTGGCTCCAGTTGCGGAGGGGATTGCACAAGACTGCTCTGATGAGCAGTTTCAATAGTACCTGCAAGAGGTGGCTCCCATTGCTAAGGAGGTAGCCGGTCAGATAGACCTTGAGTAGTTGTTATGTAAAAAACATGAAGTCATTGTAATATAAACATGTTATGAAGAAATGTAAATTATTTGAAATCTTGTCACAAAGTTTATTGCTTGTCGACTTGTTTGAATTCTTTATTTTAGTGAATCTTCCAAACTACCATGATATTTGCTCGTACGTTAGTCGTCAATGTCTATGCACAAGGCTACTCTTGTGAGCGTCTTAGATACAAAATGTAGAGTACATTTAGGATGCAACTCCTTTTTACGGAGTGCAAGCACTCGGGTATCTGGATAGTCAGACTCTTTAGGCGAGTAAACTCTTCAGAACTTCATCAGCTGGAGCCTACCCTTGCAATCTCTCTGGGTTGTTCGATTGTTGTGCTCCGAAGACCTAGAACTATAGACTTGTTTTTACTAGCTGCGACTAGACAGACTTGTCTAGATAAGAACCTGGGTATTATAGATAACTCCCAGTTCACTGACGACTTCTTTTGCGAAGACCGTTGATGGACATTCCTTTCCAAGGAGCTGACTAGCTCAAGAATTTGTGTGCGCAGGCTTGCTTTCTGCAAGTCGCTGCTATCCAATGAGTTGAATAACTCTAAAAATATGTGTACATATTTGTTGTTATAAGCCGCATATGGACAATTTTGTCCAACAAGTTGAATGACTCGAGAATGTCTTTGTGCAGACTTGTGAATACAAGATGCAAATTGGGTGATAGTACCCGGTTAACTGAATAGCTCTACGAACTTGTTTTTACAAGTTGTAACCTGGCAGAAATAGGTAGTCGCTTTACGACAAAATTAAATCTGCTTTATTAAATTGTAATTGTACAACTAAGGCCAATGCCCATTTTACATGAGTATGTAAACTATGGGTAGAATCGACACTAGTGCTTGATGTTCCACGAGTTGTCGACTTCTTCGCCAGAGAGAGTTTATAGCCTATACAACCCAGGTCCAGTGACATTGGAGACAATGAAAGGACCCTCCCATGGTGAATTCATCTTGTGCAGCCTCTTGGTGTCTTGAATACGCTTGAGGACCATGTCGCATGTGTTAAGCGAATGCTCTTTGACATTACGATCATGATAGCAGCGAATTCCTTCAAGGTATCTTGCTGACTGTACGAGTGTTGCACAACGAGCTTATTCGAGGCTGTCTAAGTCTAGACACCTTATTTCTTCTACTGCACCCTCCACATACTACTCGACGACTAGAGATTTTCACATCACATCAGCGGGGAGAATGGCTTCTGATACATAGACTAGGAAGTAGGGCGAGTACCCTGTAGGTTTTCACGGCTGTGTGCGAAGCCCCCAAAGGATGTTGGGTAGCTCCTTGAGCCACTTGCCTCCTTTGGTGTTGCTAATGTTGTGTAGTCATTTCTTCAAAGCCTCCAGTAACATCCTGTTGGTGCGCTCAACCTGGCCATTGGCTCACGGATGAGCGATAGAGACGTACCGGACATCGATCCTGCTATTCTTGCAGTACTCCCAAAAGTTGTGGTTATTTAAATTGGAACCCAAGTCTGTGATGATGCGGTTGGGGAAGCCGTAGCGATGGATAATCTTGAGTACTCTATTTGCCTTGGGGCAGGTCACTCGCTTCACTTCAATCCACTTGGTGAACTTGTTGATCGCTACAAGTACTTGGTTGAAGCCCCCAGGTGTCGTAGGCAGAGGGCCAATCATGTCTAGCCCCCAGCATGCGAAAGGCCATGAGAGTGGTATGGTGATCAACTTGTAGGTAGGGACGTGTTGTTGCTTGGTGAAATATTGACACCCTTGGCATTAGTGGACTAGTTCTTCGACGTTAGCGAGAGTGGTTGGCCAATAGAATCATGCTCTGAAAGCCTTGCCCACGATTGTTCTTGAGGATGCGTGGTTGCCATAGATGCCCTTGTAGATCTCCTCCAGTATGTTTTTGCCATCTTGTCATGGGACACACTTCATGAGTACTCCTGATGATGCGCCTCGTCTGTAGAGCTTATTGCCGACTAGAACATAGTTCTTGTTGCGCCGCGATACTTTCTCTGCTTCTATTTTTTTCTAGAGGTAACTTGTGCTCCTTGATGTAGTAGATGAAGGGGGTTCTCCAGTCTACATCAATCATCATAACCTCCCAGTCTGGTGTATCATGGCCTCGATCGGTAGTTTTTGAAGGTGCTGGCTCCGCTGTGGTTGGCTCGTGTAGTTCATATATGAAGATCCCAGCTGGAACTTGAGCACGAGTAGATTGAAGCTTTTATAAGATGTCTGCGGCTATGTTGTTATCACGAGCCACGTGGTGGAATTCTAGTACAGAGAACTTGTTCTCTAGTTTGCGCAGTTCCAGGCAGTACGCATCCATGTTGTCTTTACGGTGATCCCACTCATCGTTGACTTGATTGATGACTACCAGTGTGTTGCCATAAACCAACAATCGCTTGATTCCAAGCGAGACTGCTAGGCGGAGCCCATGAAAAAGCACTTCATATTCAGCTTCATTGTTGGATACCTCCCACTATATTTGCAACACATATTTGAGTTGTTCGCCTTTGGGGAAGATTAAGAGTACTCCTACGCCAGCAACCTCGACCTTGAGAGATCCATCAAATTACATGACACAATGCTCTGGGCATTTTGCTGGTGTTGGTCCTTGGTTTTCCCACCACTCTGCCATGAAATCGACTAGTGCTTGTGACTTGATGGCAGTCCTTGACTTGAATTCCAGGGACAAGGCTCTGAGTTCTATTGCCCACTTGAAGATTCTTCCTATTGCATCTCGGCTGTCGAGAATTTCTCCCAAGGGTAAGTTTGTGATGACAGAGATGTTGTGTTCTTGGAAGTAGTGTCGTAGCTTCTGTGAGGTGAGTAGTATTGTGTATAACAGCTTTTGAACTGGTGGGTACCTGGATTTGGAATCTGACAACACCTTGCTGACAAAGTAGATGGACCTCTGTACTTTATATATAGGGATTGGTTCTGGTCTTTTGACCATGATCGCTGTGCTGACGACATTGGTAGTCGCTGCAATGTAGAGTAGCAAGTCTTCGTTAGGATTAGGCGCCGTGAGGTCTGGTGGCATTGATAGAAAGTCCTTTAACTGCCAAAGGTCTTGATCTGCCTCCTCGGTCCATTGGAATTTATCTTGCCACTTGAGTAGTTTAAATAAGGGTGGTCTCCATTCCCTAAGCCTTAAGATGAATATGTTGAGAGCCGCCATGCATCCAGTCAGCTTCTAGACGTTGTTGATGCACGATGGGGCCTACAAATTTGTGATGGCAGCGATCTTCTCAGGGTTAGCTTCAATTCCTCGGTGACTGATGATGAAACCGAGTAGTTCTCTAGAGGGTACACTAAACATGCATTTTGTTAGGTTCAGCTTCCACTGAAAGTTTTGCAAGCTTGTGAAAGTTTCTTCCAGATCCTCAATCAAGTCGTCAGGATTTCTGCTCTTTACGACCACATCATCCACGTATGCCTCTACGTTGTAGTGTAGTTGTTTCTTGAAGCACTCTTGGATGGCCCGTTGATATGTGGTTCCTGCATTCTTCAACCCGAAGGACATTGTAGTATAGCAGAAAGCTTCATATGGGACGATGAACACAATCTTGATCTGGTCTTCTTCCTTGAGAGCTATCTGGTGATACCCTAAGTAGTCATCAAGAAAATAGAGTAGAGCGCATCCAGCCATCGAGTCGATGACTTGATCAATCCTATGGAGCTCGAAGGGATCCCTTGGATAGTACTTGTTGAGATCTGTGTAGTCGAGACACATCCTCCACTCGTTGTTGTTTTTCTTTCAGACCAAGACAGGATTGGCCAGCCACTTTGGATGATAGACTTCTTTATGAAGGAAGCCGCGAGTATTTTGGCCAACTCTTTTTTGATTGCTTCTCTTCTGTCTTGAGTGAATCGGCGTAGTTGTTATTGTTTTGGCGTAGCTTTGGAATCCACATTAAGTGAGGGCTCGATAAACTCCCTGGTCACCCCCAGCATATTTGATGGCTTTCATGCAAATATGTCTCCGTTGGCCCGAAGCAAGTTGACGAGCGTGTCGGTGTTTAGACCCGGCAACCTACCGAGGGGATACCTGAGGTCTAAAGTGTTTTGTGCGTGGGGCTCGCTGAAGACTAGGAACTCAAAGGTGAACTTGAACACACGATTTAGACAAGTTTAGGCTGCTTATGTCGCGTAATACCCTACGTCCTGTGTGTTGGTTGGTTTGTATTGATTGATGAGATATTTGGAGCGGGTCCCTACCTCACCTTGTATTGCCAAGGGCAGGGTTACAGGTCGGTTGTTGTACAAGAGTACTAGTCGGATTTGACTAGAGAGTCCTACTCTAGTTACTATGAGTAGTTTCCTAATCCTTGACTAGTCCTTGTCTGCCACATAGACCACGCCGTCCTGCACTATAATCCTCATGTCTAACACATCTTGGTGTACAGTCTAGTATTGTAGGACTGTCCAAACCTACCGCTGATCCCACAGGTGTATGGCTGACAAGCCCCCGAGTACCTTTTAGTCAAATGTAGCAATCCCGAGTACATCTGTAGACATCTCCGACTACCTTGTGGTGCTCTTCTGAGTTGAGGACCAATGGTGGTCACCCTTGGATGATGAGTAATTGAAAACGTTGTATTGATTTGATGTTGCTCTTGGCTTGTGATGTGCAGGTGTTGGATGCGGTGCCATGGCTGATGGCATGTGGTGAAGGTCAAGCGAAAGGTTCATGCCGATGGACCAAGGACGGTGAAGGATGAATGTGAGTAGGCTTGGACCGACGGACTCGAGGAGTCCGGGTGGAGTCATAGGCAGTCCACATGCTGCACGGAACTGAAGGGATACGAGGTAGTCTACACTAGCACACAACAAAATTTTCTACCATGTAAACCAGGAAAACTATCGTATATGTATCACGGGATTACCACTAGACGCGCAGATGCGGAAGTTGATGAAGTGCGTCGGGGCGGTGTAGTCAATCACAAGTTGCTGCAGTATAGTCGAACACATCCATGTCCAGCAGCTCATCCACGTGCAGCAGCATTCTCCTCATGCGGCAACACGTCAAGCTCCTCGTCGACTCGTCAGGCTCTCGTGCGTTAGCTCGTCCAAGTGCTGCAGATGCAACACCTCCAAGGTATCCACACATGTGGGGAGGAAGCATCACAAGCCAGACTGCTAGGTCTGCGAGTGCATCAAGGTGAGGGCATGGGAGGCGCGGCTGCTGCTTGTGCAAAAATGGATGAAACCCTAAGCCGCCCCCACCCCTCAATATATATAGGGGTCCCTAAGGGCCTCTAGGTCCAAGGCCCATTAGTACTCCTAAACCTGGTCCAATTTGGATCAAATCCTCATTAGGCTTCCAGCCACTTAACTGTGTGACCCTATAGGTTCGTACACGTATAGACATGGCGCGAGTACTCCTACTCACCCAATAGTTGGTAGTGGCCTCTAGCAAGACGTGTCAACTCCTATACGCACACGAAGATCATATCAGACCAACCATCACAACATCACGTACATGCTATTCCCTTTGCCTCATGATATTTGGTCTAGCTCTAAGCCGACCACTCTTTCTCGATGCTATGATTCGGAATCCCTTTCTAGGTTAACTCCTAACAACACATAGCATGGCCATGCATTTCCGGATCCGATCATTCGAGGGGCCCAGAGATATCTCTCTCAAATAGAGAGGGGCAAATTCCATCTTGACTGACCATGCCTCATAGCATGCTTCTTGACAAACTCGAAAACTACCTTTACAACTACCCAGTTACGGTGTAGCGTTTGATAGCCCCTAAGTAAGTCGATCTACATCTTGAGTACATGCGACAATCTCAGGTCTAAGGACAAAGCGTACACGTTGTGTAAAGAGAGAACTATGTAACTTGCATTGGTCAGTCCTAGCACATGTCTCTACACGTGCCCACATTATTAGTTTGACATCTCCATGTCCATGACTTGTGAAACATAGTCATCAACTAATACATGTGCTAGTCTAATATTCATGTGTATCTTCACATGAACTCCGACTAGGGACAACTTTTAGAATAACCATACAAGTAAGGAGTTTCACACACAATTCACATAATTGCAAATCAATTCAAGTAGCCTTTAATGGATATTCAAGGAATACAATATAAAACATGGATACAATGGAATATAATCATCTCTACGATTGCCTCTAGGGCATACATCCAACAGTCTCCCACTTGCACTAGAGTCAATCTAGAAGATATCTAATACCCATAGCTCTTATGTGCGCATCATGCTTAGACTATGGGAGAGGCTTTGTCAAAGGATTGGAAATATTTAAATCTGTGTGTAGTTTGCATATCTTGATCTTGCCTCGATTAATGAAGTCTCGAATGAGATGAAATTACCGCATTACGTGTTTGTTTTTCTGGTGATTCCTTGGCTCCATTGCTTGCGCAATAGCCCCATTTTTATCATAGTAGAGATTCAATGGGCTAGACACATTTGGGAACAGACCAAGCTCAATAAGGAAATTCCTTATCCAAACAAACACCCTCCTTCGTGGCTTCTAAAGCCGCGATATACTCAGCTTCTATCGTAAAATCAGCCACCGTCTCCTACTTGGAACTCTTCCAGCTAACAGCACCACCGTTTAGTGTAAACACAAATCCTGATTGTGATTTTGAATCGCCTTTGTCGGTTTGGAAACTAGCATCAGTGTAACCTATTACAACGAGCTCCTCCTCACCTCCATAGACAAGGAACATATCTTTAGTCGTTCTGAAGTACTTAAGAATGTTTTTCACCACCATCCAGTGGCTCTCACCCGGATCAGACTGGTGTCTGCTTGTCATACATAGCGTATATGAAACATCTGAGCGAGTACTTATCATTGCATACATGATAGATCCAATAGCCGAAGCATATGGCACTCTACTCATAAGATCCTGCTCATCAGTGGTCAAAGGATACTGAGTCTTGCTAAGGTGTATGCCATGTGACATAGGCAAGAACCCTTTGTTTGCATCTTCCATGTTGAACTGTTTCAACACTTTGTTAATGTAAGTATCTTGGCTTAATCCTATAAGCCTTCTCGATCTATCTCTAGAGATTTGATGCCCAGAATATATGCTGCTTCCCCTAAGTCCTTTATTGAAAAACTATTTTCCAGTGAAGTCTTTACAGACTCAAGCATAGGAATATTGTTTCCAATCAATAATATGTCATCCACATATAAGATTAGAAATACTACAGATCTCCCACTAACCATTTTGTAAACATAAGCCTCTTCTTCATTCTTAATGAAGCCAAACCCTTTGACCACTTCATAAAAATGAATGTTGCAACTCCTAGATGCTTGCTTTAACCCATAAATGGATTTCTGAAGTTTGCACACGTTTCCAGTATTGTTTGGATCGACAAAACCCTCGAGCTGCATCATATACACGTCCTTAGTTAGATTTCCATTCAGGAAAGCTGTCTTGACATCCATCTGCCATATTTCATAATCGGAATATGCAGCTATAGCTAGATTAATCCGAATAGATTTAAGCATCACTACGGGCGAGAAGGTCTCGTTGTAGTCAACTCCTTGAACTTGTCAAAAACCTTTTGTGACAAGTCGTGCTTTTTAGATGTGAACATTTCCATCCATATCTCTCTTCTTTTTATAGATCCATTTGCACTCTATGGCTTTAACACCATCAGACGGGTCAACCAAGTTCCAAACTTGAGTGTCTGCCATGGACTCTATTTCGGATTGCATGGCACTCTGCCATTTTTCGGAGTCTAGGTCCATCATTGCTTCTGCATATGTCGCAGGCTCATCATTGTCCAACAATAATATTTCCCGCATTTCGTGGAGCCTTGCCAACCTTCGTGGTTGTGGTGGTGCTTCTCTTGCCATGGGTATCTCAACTTGTTCTGCTACGTTAGCATCACTCTTTGATTCTTGCCTGATTCTCTCATCCCGAACTTCTTCAAGATGCACTGTCTTTCCAGTCTTCTCTCCTTTGAGAAACTCTTTCTCTAGGAAAGCACCGTTCTGAGCGACAAACACTTTGCCCTCTGATCAGTTATAGAAATAGTATCCTAATGTTTCCTTTGGATATCCCATGAATGTGCACTTATTCGACTTGGGTGTAATCTTGTCCGATTGAAGTCGCTTGACAAATACTTCACATCCCCAAATCTTTAGAAAAGATAAACTGGGAGTCTTTCCAGTCCACATCTCATATGGTGTCTTAATTACGGATTTAGACGGTACCCTATTAAGTGTGAAAGCTATTGTTTCTAGAGTGTATCCCCAAAATGGTAACGGTAGGTCCGACTGGCTCATCATTGATCGAACCATGTCCAACAAAGTTTGATTACGTTGCTCGGATGCACCGTTTCTCTGAGGTGTTCCAGGTGGCGTAAGCTGTGGAATAAATCTGCAGCTCTTCAGATGATTGCTAAACTTGTGGCTCAAATACTCGCATCCGCGATCAGATCGTAAGGCCTTAATTTTCTTGCCACGCTGATTTTCAACTTCATTTTGAAATTCCTTGAACTTTTCAAAGGTTTCAGACTTGTGCCTCATCAAGTAGACATACCCATATCTACTAAAATCATCAGTAAAAGTTATGAAGTATTAGAATCCTCCTCTAGTTGTCATGCTCATTGGTCCGCATACATCGGTATGTACAAGTTTCAACAAATCTAATGCTCCCTCAGGGAAAACTATGAAAGGTGCCTTGGCCATCTTGCCTAGCAAGCAAGCCTCAGATGTCTCGTATGATTCAAAATCAAACGAAGTTAAAAGTCCATCAGAATGGAGCTTCTTCATGCGCTTTTCACTTATATGACCCAACGACAATGCCACATGTAGGTAGGACTCAAATCATTAGGCTGAGGCCTTTTAGCACTTATGTTACAGACAGGTGAATCATCAAGATTTAAAACAAACAATCCATTCACAATGGCTGTAAAAGCCATAAACATATTATTCTTAAAGATCACACAACCATTGTTTTCACTCAAAAATGAATAACCATCCTTCATCAAGCATGAAGGAGACATAATGTTTTGACTTAAACTAGGAACAAAATAACAATTATTCAACTTCATAATAAATCCTGATGGGAGGTGGAGTTGCATCGTCCCAATGGTCAACGCAGCAACTCTTGCATTATTGCCCATGCGGAAATCAACTTCTCCTCTTTCCACGCTTCTACTTCTTATCAGTCCCTGCATCAAATTACAAATATGAGCAACCAATCTGGTATCAAATACCCAAGAATTAATAATTGTATCAGTGAGAAATATGTTGTCTATAACATTAATAACAAGCGAACCTGAGGTGGAAGTACTCTTACTTCCGCCATTCTTCAACGAAGCTAGGTACTGCTTGCAATTTCTCTTCCAGTGACCAAGTTCGTGACAATAAAAGCACTCTTTGTCTGGAGCAGGTCCAACTTTAACCTTGGGTGCAAGGTTTGGCATGGAGACAGCCTTGCCCTTCTTTTTCCAAGATTTGCCCTTCTTCTTAAAGCTAGGCTTGTTTTGTATTGCCATCACACGGCTGCTACCAGCACTTTTCTTAATGTCAGCCTCTGCTGTTTTAAGCATGCCACAGAGTTCATTCAGACCCTTCTCCGTCCCATGCATATGGTAGTTCAAGATGAAGTTCCCATAGCTAGATGGAAGAGATGAAAGATAGATCAGGAAGCAACTTCTTTCTAATCATATCACATATGACTCCTATTATTGGGTGACATCTCCATGTCTCGACGCCCAACCTTTATGCCCCAAGGTCCTTAACCGTTAAGATAACCTTGTTAAGCAAACCAACCCTTATGCGTATAAGTATTTGTTACGAACCCATCTAGTCAAGGAAAACCAGTGGCACCTTAGTTTCATAGACCCACCACCAATTGTACAAGACATGGGATGGTGCAAGTTTTAGTTGGGAGGGCATAGTAACTTAAAATTTGTGAGGGATCATTCTACTTCTAACATCACATCAAGCAGGAGTAAAATAAAGAATAGCATTCACACAGTTGTGACATAGTATTGCTCAATTTCTTATGGTGATCTCCATCTCCATAGAACCTGTTCACCATGATGATCTCCATCTTCATGATCCATGTGTGCCATCCTCCTAGTGATGAGTCCTCCAAGAACTAGTACAAGCTATTACATCTAATCAGCTAGTAAAGAAGGTTACATGGTTGCTTGGATCATCACAGATCGACACGCAGGTCATTAATTACATTAATGTGACAATATATATGGCTCCAGACGTATTGCCATGCGCATGATATGCAGGTCATGAATTTGTTACACACATGCATCACATACACAGGGGCCATACCGATCACAAAATCCAGCAAAACAGAGTTAGGCGTTCTAACATTTCAAACTTAAACGGCCCAAAACTCCATCTTCCAAGCTAATTTTGGGAAATCTAATTTTGCTAAAAATGATGAAGTGGTTGAATTTCATGTGTAACTTTTTCTGTAGATCAATTTAAATATAAAATTCACCTTGATCCGAGATCGTACCGAAAAGTTACGGCCGTTTTACCGAAACACATGATCTCGGTGAATAATCCGATCCAGTAGTTGATCCAATCGACTACTGTGCATCATATGCATCTGGCATATGAACCTAGGATTCGATTCGACCAATCACATTGATCTTCGCTTGCTACAACTGGCATTACATGTATCACTTAACTCTGATGGTGAAATCCGACCGGTAGGAGTATGTCATTACACGACCATTGCAGCAAGATCACGAAACCAGATCATAGATCAATCTGAAAACCCTCATATCTCCATATGCACACATCCCGAACCCATAACAAAACAGCTACAGCTCTGATACCACTGAAGGGATACGAGGTAGGCTACGCTAGCGCAAAACAAAATTTTCTACCGCGTAAACCAGGAAAACTGTTGTATTTGGATCATGGGATTACCACTAGACGCGCAGATTCGGAAGTTGATCAAGCACGTCGGGGCAGTGTAGTCGATCAAACATCGCCGCAGTGTAGTCGAACACGTCCACGTCCAGCAGCTCCTCTGTAGCTCGTCCACGTGCAGTGGCGTCCTCCTCGCACGGCGACTCGTCAAGCTCCTCATCAGCTCCTCAGACTCTCATGCGGTTTCTTGTCCAAGTGCTGCAAGGTATCTACAAGTGCAGGGAGGAAGTGTCGCAAGCCAGACTACTAGGTCCACGAGTGCAACAAGGTGAGAGCGTGGGAGGCGTGGCTGCTGCTCGTGCGAAAAGGGATGAAACCCTAAGCCACCCCCACCCCTCAATATATATAGGGGTTCCTAACATGTTTCTAGGTCCGAGGCCCATTAGTACTCCTAAACCTGGTCCAATTCGGATCAAATCCTCATTAGGCTTCCAGCCCCTTAAGTGTGTGACCCTATATGTTCGTATACGTATAGACATGGTGCGAGTACTCCTACTCGCCCAATAGTTGGTAGCGGCCTCTAGCAAGACGTGCCAACTCCTATACGCACACGAAGATCATATTAGACGAACCATCACAACATCACGTACATACAATTCCCTTTGCCTCACAATATTTGTTCTAGCTGCAAGCCGACCACTTTTTCTCAATGCTGTGATTCGAAATCCCTTTCTAGGTTAAGTCTTGACCTCACGTAGCATGGCCATGCATTTCCAGATCCGATCATTCGAGGGGCCTAGAGATATCTCTCTCAAATAGAGAGGGGCAAATTCAATCTTGACTGACCATGCCTCACAGCATGCTTCTTGACAAACCCGAAAACTACCTTTAGAACTACCCACTTATGGTGTAGCGTTTGGTAGTCCATAAGTAAGTCGATCCACATCTTGAGTACATGCGACAATCTCAGCTCTAAGGACAAAGCGTACATGTTGTGTAAAGAGAGAACTATGTAACTCGCGTTGGGTTAGTCCTAACACATGTCTCTACACGTGCCCACATTATTAGTTTGACATCTCCATGTCCATGACTTGTGAAACATAGTCATCAACTAATACATGTGCTAGTCTAATATTCATGTGTGTCCTCACATGAACTCCGACTAGGGACAACTTTTAGAATAACCATACAAGTAAATAGGTTCACACACAATTCACATAATTGCAAATGAATTCAAGTAGCCTTTAATGGATATTCAAGGAACACAATATAAAATATGGATACAATGGAATATCATCATCTCTATGATTTCCTCTAGGGCATACATCCAACAGGCCGGATGAGAACATGACGGTAATGGAGTCAGCGTCGGTCGAGTCAAGTAGGACGAAGGCAAGTTAAGTAGGCGGCCCGGGAGCCGGGAGCGAAAGACTTGGAGGCGTCAAAGGCTTGGCGGAGACCGGACACGCATCGACATCAAGGAGATCGTGTGGCAGCCAAGCGAAGATGGACGGTTTGGGTGGTTTGGGCCTCAAAACCACCACACAGGCAGGTATGCTGGTTTGGGCCTGAAAATCAAGGGTGAGCCCGGTGTGGCCGGAGCTTTGTGAAGGAGGGCACGTGGCATCATCGCAAAGCTTGCGTCGAGGTGAAGCAAAGTTGTGAAGGTGGCATGTGATCAGGACATCACCTCTCCGGATGCACATGATACTCCGCTGGACATTCAAGGTCCAATCACTAGAGCTCACGCACGACAATTGCATTTAGAGGTGAGATCGTTCCTAAGCAATTCATTTTATGATTTTAAGAATAGATTGCTATTCAATGATTATATTTTGATTAGGAATAGAGGAGAGGACCAGGAGATGCATGGGGAGAGGCTTGGAGGCGTGGAGGACCAGCAAGGACATACAACTCGAGTTGGAGGCCCAAGCCAAGTCGACTTCGAGTCCACCTCGGTGTCCAGGAGCAGCCGACAGTGATTTGGATGCCCAGACCGCATACGGACTCCGTTTGGACGTTCTATATATGGTTGGAAAGTTTAGAAGATCTATTTTCCAATGGCACTGGTTCCATGCCTAAATTCATCCTGAGTCAACGGGCATCGTCGAAACAAGATGGCATCCAGAATCTATCCCGGCGCTGCGTCGCCTTATTTTGGCCTTTGGGCCGTGTATCGTCGTTGGGCCCATTAGGGGCGCGTCCAGGGGGTCGACCATGACCCTAACCCCTATATAACAGTAGCCATCACCTTTGTTAGGTTTTGGGTTTTGCTTAGATTAATCTGTCAAGAACAGTTTTGCCATCATCGGTTTGTAAAACCCCAACTCGTGAGCTTAATCATTCATCCGCAAATTTGGTTTGCATTCTTCCTTGTTCTTGATTGTGTTCTTCGATTTGCAGGCAAGGATTAGCCTTCTTGGCGAGGTCGACCGTGCATCGCCGGTCGATAACCTGAGGAGACGTTGTGCTGCGATTGCGGGGTTCGGAACGTGTTGTTCGGAAGCCGGATGGATTTGCGTAGCGACTCCACCCAAATCGTCGATTAACTAAACCTTTTGGAAGATCGGGACCCTAGTCCACATCAAGTGGTAATTAGAGCTTCAGGTATAACGTCAGGTTCACCCTTACCCTAGTTAGATTTATTTTCGCATTCATCCTAGAGTCCACAGAAAAGCCAAAAAATTTTCCCCGTCCAAGACCGTGTCTAGCCTTTTGCATAATTCTCTTTTAGAGTCCGTAGTGTTGAGTTTGTGTCCTAGTTCATGTCATTGTTGCTGGTTTAGATCGTGTTTTAGTTCAGTTGTGTGATCCATACTCCGCTGCCATCATCCCATCCTTTTCTCCCCACCCGATTCCATCTCGACCGCCACAAAACCCTACATCGGAGGGTCCTCCTTAAAACGGGCATAACTTTTCGCTCGGAACTCCGATTGAGGCGTTCTTTTTTTTCCCGGAAAGCTATCAAATTTTTGCACATAGGTTTCACAGGCTTTGCCAGTCACGCCAAAATTAAAAAATTCAAAAAAAATTCAGAAGGGGATCGATTCGAGTTCCCAAGTTCCAGCATCGGTTTTGTGAAACGCTCGTGATTTTCTACCGATCACACGTTACATTGGATTGAGCTGATACTTTGTGGTGTTCCTATTTTTGTGCTCTTGGCTGAGAAAAAAATATCAAAAAAGAAAAGAAAAAAGAAAAACAATTTGATTTCTACTAGTGCTAAAAGACGAAACAGCAGGAGGCACGTGGAGAGGAACCACTTGTTTGCTGATATTGTGCAGGATACTTGCTGATCTTGTATCATTGTTGTTCTTCATATCCATCCTTGTTCCTTATTTGTTGACACTACTGTTCTAAGGACACGGGTAGGCCAGCAACTAGGGACAACTAGCTTTGGATATTTATTCAGCATTGCTATCTGCTAGTGAATTGTGTTCCACTCACATATCTTTGGCCTTCCTATAGCTCCACATATTACTTCTCTGCAGCACAGGTTCTTGACCCTTGCAATCGCGGTCTACGCCTTCCAGGTATCCTTTGCCTTGCTGGTAAGAACCTTGTAAGAGCTTGGTAAGGTGTTTCCTTTTGTTGTGTTGTTTGATTTGAGAGACACCACCACACCTGCGTAGGAGATTATTAGGGTTAACCTTCACCGTTTGTTCCTGTTTTCTATCTACAATGGCTGCAGATAACGATGGAGGCACTCCCAAGGACTTCAACTGTTGGAGGTATGCCCTAGAGGCAATCATAGAGATGATGATATTCCATTTGTATCCATGATTTGTATATTGTGTTCATTGAATATCCATTAAAGGCTACTTGAATTGATTTGCAATTATGTGAATTGTATGTGAAACTCTTTACTTGTATGGTTATTCTAAAGTTGTCCCTAGTCGGAGTTCATGTGAGGACACACATGAATATTAGACTAGCACATGTATTAGTTGATGACTATGTTTCACAAGTCATGGACATGGAGATGTTGAACTAATAATGTGGACACATGTGGAGACATGTGTTAGGACTGACCCAACATGAGAAGTAGTTCTCTCTTTAAAACAACATATACGCTTTGTCCTTAGACCTGAGATTGTCGCATGTATTCTAGATGTGGATCGACCTACTTAGGGGCTATCAAACGCTACACCGTAACAGGGTAGTTATAAAGGTAGTTTTCGGGTTTTTCAAGAAGCATGCTATGAGACATGGTCAATCAAGATGGGATTTGCCCCTCTCTGATTGAGAGTGATATCTCTGGGCCCCTCGAGTGATCGGATCCGAAAATGCATGGCCATGCTACGTACGATTAAGAGTTAACCTACAAAGGGATTCCGAATCACAGGATCGAGAAAGAGCGGTCGGCTTGAAGCTAGACCAAATATCGTGAGGCAAAGGGAATAGCATGTATATTATGTTGTGATGGTTCGTCTGATATGATCTTCGTATGCGTATAGGAGTTGGCATGTCTTGCTAGAGGCCGCTACCGACTATTAGGCCGAGTAGGAGTACTCGGGCCATGTCTATACGTATCCGAACCCATAGGGTCACACACTTAAGGGGCTGGAAGCCCAATTCGGATCTGATTCGAGTTGGATTAGGTTTAGGAGTGCTAATGGGCCTCGGATCCAGAGGCCCATCAGGAACCTCTATAAATAGAGGGGTGGGGGCGCCCTAGGGTTTACACCTTTTGGCGAAACACACCTGCCGCGCCTCCCACGCCCTCGCCTGTTGCAACTCGCGGATCTAGCAGTCCGGCTTGCGACGCTTCCTCCCTGCACGTGTGGATACCTTGGAGGTGTTGCGCCTGCAGCACTTGGACGAGCCGCCGACGAGCCGCCGACGAGCCGACGACGAGCCACGGTACCGG
Organism: Setaria italica; assembly: GCF_000263155.2. Classification (NCBI taxonomy): domain Eukaryota; kingdom Viridiplantae; phylum Streptophyta; class Magnoliopsida; order Poales; family Poaceae; genus Setaria; species Setaria italica. The sequence continues at coordinate 28,747,098 of NC_028452.1, forward strand.
AGGCGATCTTGCTGTGTACGTGGACGAGCTGCTGAGGAGCTGCTGGACGTGATCGACTACGTACGACTACGTTGATCGACTACGTACGACTACGTGATCGTCTTCACTGCACCGACGCATATCTACATCTTCCGCACCAGTAGTGCGTCGAGTGGTAATCCCGTGATCCTTATACGGCAGTTCTTCCTGGTTATACGCGGTAGAAATTTTGATTTGCGCTAGTGTAGCCTACCTCGTATCCCAACATCAACGAGTGTGTCAGCCAAGGACAGTTGCAAGCTTTTATGGATGCCACACAGACCAGGATAACAGAGGTGGTCGCCAAGGCCGTCACCGACTCCATCAATGGACTCAGGCTTGCTGACATTTTTGGGGAGTTGAATTGACGGATAACCACAATAGCTGATAGGTTGCTGCGTTGGAAGCCCATCCACCACCACCACCACCACCAGCCGATGAAGATGTGGTGTATGATGCCCATGGTAACATAGACCAAGTAGCTACACGAGAGGTACGTATACGACGACGTGTTTGCGTGAATGCAGGTGCTAATCGTGCTCCCGATGACCCTTATGCTAAGATTAAATTTACTATACCTTCATTCTCTGGACATTATGATGCTGAGGGATATCTTGATTGGGAGATGACGGTTGAACAAAAATTTAGTGCCCACCTTGTGCCTGAGCAACATAGAGTTCGACAAGCCACTAGTGAGTTTAAATATTTTGCTATCATTTGGTGGACTGGATTAGTTGCTGCGGGTGTTGCACCTACTACTTGGGAACAACTTAAGGTTGCTATGCGTGATAGATTTGTTCCACCTTTTTACCATAGAGAACTGCGTAAGAATTTGATGCGCTTAGATCAGGGAGATAAATCTGTGCAGGAATATTTTGGTGAGCTTCAGAAGGGTTTGATGCGTTGTGGCATAGTTGAGGACAATGAGGATGCTATTTGCCATTTTTATTCCGGTTTGCGGTGCGAAATTCAGGACATAGTTGATTATAAGGATTTTAACTCTGTCAACCAGTTGTTTCAGTTGGCTATGTTTGCAGAAAAGGAATTGCAGGGGCGTGAGTTGCAGGGCAAGAGCAAGGTTGGTAACTCATACCAGCGTACGATGCCATCTTTGGGGCTGACCAAGTCCTCCTCTTTTCGCGCACCCCCACCAGCGAGCACGCGACCAGCAGACTCTGGAGTTTCTAAAACGCCAAAACCATCGCCTGTACGACCTTCGGGTTCAGGTAAAAATTCTTTGCAGGTTCCTACACAAATTGCATCCTCTGTTGCTTCAATGGGACGCACGACTTCCCTTCAGTGTCACCGCTGCAAGGGATTTGGCCATGTGTAGAAGGAATGCCCAAGTCAGGGGCATACATTGCTACAGAAGATGGAGGTTACATCAGCACCTCTGACATTGAAGATGATGTTGATGAAGAGATCACTGCCGAGGACACCGAGGGACATATCCTTCGTGGTGCGGATACTTCGGCCTACATGAACATTATTGTTCAGCGTGTGCTCAGCACGCAAATTCAGCAGCCGGAGAGTCTACAGCGCCACAACTTGTTCCAGACTTTCTTCGTCATCAAGAACCGTCGTGCACGTGTGATTATTGATGGAGAGAGCTGCAACAACTTGGTGAGTTCAGATTTGGTCAAGAAGCTTGGCTTGTCCACACGACCACATCCACAACCATACCATATTCAGTGGTTAAATGACTCTGGCAAAGCTAAGGTAACACAAACTTGCAGAGTTTCTTTTTCCATTGGTGCTTATGCTGATTTTGTTGATTGTGATGTGGTACCTATGCAAGCTTGTTCACTTCTGTTGGGTCATCCTTGGGAACATGATAATGATGCTACACACCATGGTAGAAGTAATAAATACACCTTAATGTATAAAGGACAAAAAATTACTTTGGTACCTTTGACCCCTGTTGAAATTATGCAAGCTGATAAGGAACGTGCTGCTACTTTGAACAATGATAATTCTAAACATCAGCAAGTTGCTAATTCTATTTCTCCACCTGAAAAGGGGATTAAATTAAAGGGGGGAGTTATGCTTGCAACAAAATGTGATCTTGCTGAAATTTCTGATGATGATGTTTGCTATGCGTTGATATGCAAACGAGCTTTGTTCTCTCTTGATGATATTGCTAGCTCTTTGCCTCCTTCTATCACTAACATTTTGCAGGAGTATGAGGACGTTTTTCCAGCCGAGATACCCCCAGGGCTGCCACCTTTGAGAGGGATAGAGCATCAAATCAATTTGATCCCGGGAGCCACTTTGCCAAACCGTGCTGCTTACAGAACCAATCCCGAGGAGACTAAGGAAATACAGCGACAAGTCCAAGACCTTTTGGACCGCGGGTATGTACGTGAAAGCCTTAGTCCTTCTGCTGTTCCTGTGCTTTTGGTTCCAAAGAAAAACGGTACTTGGCGTATGTGTGTTGATTGTAGAGCCATCAATAATATTACCATTCGATATCGACATCCTATTCCTAGGTTAGATGACATGCTTGATGAGTTGTGTGGTTCTATAATTTTCACAAAGATTGACTTGCGTAGTGGTTACCACCAAATAAGAATGAAACTTGGAGATGAATGGAAAACAGCTTTTAAGACCAAATTCGGGTTGTATGAGTGGTTAGTCATGCCTTTTGGTTTAACTAATGCACCGAGTACTTTCATGCATTTGATGAATGAGGTTTTGAGGGCTTTTATTGGTCGATTTGTGGTGGTTTACTTTGATGATATATTAATTTACAGCAAGTCTTTGGATGAACATAGGGAGCATTTGCGTGCTGTTTTTGAGCCTTTGAGAGATGCATGTTTGTTTGCTAACCTTGAGAAGTGCATCTTTTGCACCGATAGAGTTTCGTTCCTTGGATATGTTGTTACTCCACAGGGAATTGAGGTGGATGGAACGAAAATTGAAGCCATTGAGAGCTGGCCGCTGCCCCAAAGCATCACACAGGTGAGGAGTTTTCTTGATCTTGCAGGTTTCTATCGCCGCTTCGTCAAAGATTTTAGCACCATTGCTACGCCATTACACGAGTTGACGAAGAAAAGTGTGGTGTTTCATTGGGGAAAAGCACAGGACGAGTCCTTTGCCACTTTGAAGGCCAAGCTTACGCGTGCGCCATTGCTGCAACTTCCAAACTTTGGTAAGACCTTTGAGCTTGAATGTGATGCTAGTGGAGTTGGCATTGGTGGTGTTTTGATGCAAGATGGTAAACCCGTTGCATACTTTAGCGAGAAATTGCATGGTCCTCTTCTGAATTACTCTACGTATGATAAGGAATTGTATGCTCTTATACGTTCCTTACAAACGTGGCGTCATTATTTGTGGCCTAAGGAATTTGTTATTCATTCTGATCATGAATCGCTTAAGTATCTTCGTTCTCAAAACAATCTGAACCATAGACATGCTAAATGGGTTGAATTTATTGAATCTTTTCCTTATATCATCAAACATAAGAAAGGGAAGGATAATGTGATTGCCAATGCTTTATCTAGAAGATATACTTTGCTGTCCCAACTTGATTGTCATCTTTTTGGACTTGAATCAATTAAGGAACAATATGCACTTGATCCTGACTTTAAGGATGTGTTGCTCAATTGTAAAGAGGGATGTACATGGAATAAGTTTGTGATCAATGATGGCATTGTGTTTAGAGCTAACCGCCTATGCATTCCAGTTGGTTCCATTCATCTTTTGTTGATGCAGGAAGCGCATGGAGGAGGATTGATGGGGCATTTTGGTGCCAAGAAGACGGTGGACGCTTTGGCCTCACATTTCTTTTGGCCACAAATGAGGAGAGACGTTGAGAGGTTCGATGCTCGCTGCACAACATGTCAAAAAGCTAAGTCTCATTTGAATCCACATGGTTTATACATGCCACTACCTGTTCCTTCTATTCCTTGGGCGGATATTTCTATGGACTTTGTGTTGGGATTGCCTAGGACTAAGAGGGGGAGGGATAGCATTTTTGTTGTTGTGGATCGTTTTTCAAAGATGGCACATTTTATACCATGTCATAAAAGTGATGATGCTGTTCATATTGCTGACCTCTTTTTCAAATAGATTGTACGTTTGCATGGTATGCCGTCTACTATTGTTTCAGATCGCGATGCAAAATTTTTGAGTCACTTTTGGCGTACTTTGTGGAACAAGTTGGGTACAAAATTATTATTTTCTACCACTTGTCATCCACAAACTGATGGGCAAACAGAGGTGGTGAACCGCACTTTAGGCACCATGTTGAGGGCTGTTTTGAAGAAAAATTTGAAGATGTGGGAAGAATGTTTGCCTCATGTGGAGTTTGCATACAATTGGGCAACACATTCCACCACAAAAGTAAGTCCTTTTCAGGTAGTGTATGGATTGAACCCTCGTGCTCCTATTGATATTTTGCCTTTGCCTACTAGCGAGAGGATTCATACGGATGCCAAAGAACGCGCTGATTTTATTTTGCAAATGCATGAAACAACTAAGCACAACATTGAAAAAATGAACGAAAAGTATCAAATTGCTGGTAGTAAAGGTAGAAAGGAAGTTAAACTTGAACCGGGTGATCTAGTTTGGTTGCACCTACGAAAGGATAGATTTCCAGATTTGAGAAAGTCTAAGTTGATGCCTAGAGCTGATGGTCCTTTCAAGATAATTGAGAAGATTAATGATAATGCATACAAACTTGAGTTGCCTCCCGAGTTCGGGGTTAGTCCTACCTTTAACATTTCAGATTTGAGGCCTTACTTGGGAGCAGACGATGAGCTTGAGTCAAGGACGACTCCATTTCAAGTGGGGGAGGATGATGAGGACATCACCTCTCCGTATGCACATGATACTCTGCTGGACATTCAAGGTCCAATCACTAGAGCTCGCGCACGACAATTGCATTTAGAGGTGAGAACGTTCCTAAGCAATTCATTTTATGATTTTAAGAATAGATTGCTATTCAATGATTATATATTGATTAGGAACAAAGGAGAGGATCAGGAGATGCATGGAGAGAGGCTTGGAGGCGTGGAGGACCAGCAAGGACATACAACTCGAGTTGGAGGCCCAAGCCAAGTCGACTTCGAGTCCACCTCGGTGTCCAGGAGCAGCCCACAGTGATTTGGATGCCCAGACCGCATACGAACTCCATTTTGGACGTTCTATATATGGTTGGAAAGTTTAGAAGATCTATTTTCCAATGGCACTGGTTCCATGCCTAAATTCATCCTGAGTCAACAGGCATCGTTGAAACAAGATGGCGTCCAGAATCTGTCCCGACACTGTGTCGCCTTATTTTGGCCTTTGGGCCGTGTATCGTCGTTGGGCCCATTAGGGGCGCGTCCAGGGGGTCGACCACGACCCTAACCCCTATATAACAGTAGCCGTCACCTTTGTTAGGTTTTGGGTTTTGCTTAGATTAATCTGTCAAGAACAGTTTCGCCGTCATCGGTTTGTAAAACCCCAACTCGTGAGCTTAATCATTCATCCGCAAATTTGGTTTGCATTCTTCCTTGTTCTTGCTTGTGTTCTTCGATTCGCAGGCAAGGATTAGCCTTCTTGGCGAGGTTGACCGTGCATCGCCGGTCGATAACCTGAGGAGACGTTGTGCTGCGATTGCGGGGTTCGGAACATGTTGTTCGGAAGTTGGATCGATTTGCGTAGCGACTCCGCCCAAATCAACGATTAACTGAACCTTTCGGAAGATCGGGACCATAGTCCACATCAGCATGTCCGTCCGATGAGCGCACAAAAACTTGGACCAAACTGCCTTTGCGTGGGTAGTTATCCTAGTAGTAGCTGTAGGGGTAGTTTAGTAACTAGTTTGAGACTATAAATAGGGATGAAGGACTGGTTGTTTCAGCACCTCTTTCACCTCTCTAAGAACTTCATCTATCTAGGGTTTTAGTAGTTCATTAGCCTAGTCTCTCTCTCTCTAGTTTATCTCTCTAGATGTCCTCGGATGTTTTGAGCACCGAATTCTTGTATTGAACTAAGTTTTTGCTGCGGGAATGGAGGCCCTGACCTCCTCGTGTCCTCCGTGTGTTAGGGGATGATGGCTTTGTGCAATTCTCGCTTGTGTTCTTCGCGTTCTTGTTTTCTCCCGTTTCTCCATCTCACGTTTTTGGTTGATTTTTTATTTCTGGGAGTTCTTGAGTCAAACCGGTCTTTCGGAAATGAACTAGGACATGAGTTGAACCTTTCCACTGAAGGGATTTGATTAAAACTATGGCAGAACTGCCCAAATTAACTTGGCTAAAATGCACTTTAGTCGCCTAACACGCGATCATGCACTTTAAACAAGTCAACTTGGTCATCTGTCGGATTTCATCTGATAAACCACTTACTCAGGATCGAGAAACATTGCTCACACGAAGGTGAGTGGGCACAGAGATTACAACATTCCCATCAGATTAACATGGTTCAACAATCGTTACATGAGAGTTTTCGAAATTCAAACAGAGTTTTGCAAGGTTGTAAACAACGAAGAAGTAAAACAGACGGAAGCTAAACGCCAATACATAATACCATGGCGAAGCCGACCATGATATCAATTCCCACGATCCATGCTATCTGAGGACGGTTTCCTCTCAACCATCCAACCCGGAGGGAGTTGGGTTGGCCAAGTCAAAGTAGCAACCATTTCCTCAAAATCAGCACTACCTGAAAACATAGCCACAAGCAAGGCTGAGTAGGCTAATACTCAGCAAGACTTAACTGTCGGGTGGTAAGTACTCCACCAACTCCTAGACATGCAAGGCTTTTTGGCCGAGGGGTTTATTTTGCCAAAAGCATCTAAATTAGGTCCTTACTTTCAAACTTTAGCAGCAAGTTCTATTTGGTTTAACCATCCTAGGTGAGCACCTATTCTAAGCAATCATGTGATCAAGCAATTTAATTCAAGCATCAGTATTATTCATCACCATTGGTTCCTCTTCTTACTCAGTGCAGAAGTGCAGTCAAGTAGTCTCAAACTGTGAGAGACAGACGATTCGAATCGAGTTTGTTAACCTTGCAAGGTGGACCTAAACCCACGATATATGCTACTGCCACGCCGAGTTCACATATATCAGCCATCCCCATCAATTCGCGACGTTTGTCCAGAGCCCACTTCCTTTGGCATACAATGCCCCACCTACCATGGCTGCCCTTGTACCCACATGCGGCTGCATGGGAACCTAGTTCCAGAGAGAGCGGGGTAAAGGTCCACGTCGGTTCAATCAGGTACTAGGCTTCCCCATCCCATACTAGGTATGAGCTTAGTACTTTCAAATACTTAACCACTGTTCTAACACATCTCGACCTTAGCAGTTTTCCACTAGACAGACAGGGCAATCCACCAACCATCAAAACAGTTCAAATAGCCCAGCCCCGCCCGTCGTTCTTAGGGTTGCAGCATAAGTAAGCAATCAACTCTTATAACTCGCGAGTGATAGGAAATCACTCGACTTTTACCACATCACTATTTAAGCATTGCAACTACTCATCTTAGCATACTATTATTCAGCACATAGATACCTAGGATCATGCAACTAAGGTTTCAAGCAACTCCTATGAACTTGAACTTAAATACACAAACATAAGCAGCATAAGTAGTGCATAAATTTAGAAGAACTAGGTTACGCTTTACGGCTTTCCTTCCTGAACTATGTTAGTGAGCGAGTCCTTGGTAGCTTCGGGAATCTCCTGCTCGGCCTCGATGTGGTGCAGCTCTGCAGATCCTTCCTCGGCAGCAGGCATCAACTCGTAGGTTCCGTCTACGAGGTTCGTTTCTACACGAGATGCATATGCAATGTTCAAGTTTCACAAGTTTGCGAGCAAGATGCATTTCAAGTTGCAAAGACATACTAAGTGCAACAAAGTCCCTTAGATAAACATTAAACTTTATATACTAGATGAGTAATTTCGCGTTTTAAACCTCGTGTGTATTTGATGGTGATTGTGTACATATATATGGTTTTACAACTTAGACATCACAAAGAATGGTGGCATCACATTAGGGTTGCTCAAGATTCATCTAAAAAGTTATCCTGTTTCTGAATGTTTTTCTGTACCTCTTCTAAAATTACCATTTTACCCTTACTATTACCAAATGGTTTTTATTCATTTCCTTTTTGGGATTAAATTTCCATAAATGTTTCTGGTAGCTCTTGATGAGATATGGTTCTAAAAATTTTACAAAGGCTTCCTAAGCACATCAATGAGCTACTGTACAATTTTGGGATGCATTGAACTTCTACAAAATTAACTAAAATTAAAATAGTACCCTACGGTAGATTAGAGGGATCTATTTTTAACTCAAGCTCCATCAGCAGTTTGGTTTCGGTATTTTTACAGGAGGTTACACCAGTGTGATAGAGGCTCCTATGATTTTTCCAAGATTTATAGTGAAGGACATTGATTATCCATATTTTCCCCTCATTTAAACTTGTATAAAAAGTTAAGCGTGTTTCTTCAAGCTTCATTCAGTGACTAATATTTTTCCTAGCAAGAAAGTTTTATAAGAGATCTACCCAGGTGGTTTCATATTTTTTCGATTCCATTACTTATGCAAAAAGAAAGATTTTTCACTAGATTTCAAGGATAAAACTAAAAGAGTGACAAAAAATCTATAATAGGGGCCAAGGTATTTTTATAAGCACAAGCTCACTGAAACAAAGCTAACAAAGGTGGTTTCACTATTTTACCATTTTTCTATGATTTATTAGGCATTTAATGGCTTAAACAAGAAATAAAACCTAGAGAAATACATTTAATGGTGACATGTGCAAAACTATTTTTATGTGAAACTACACGACTCAGAGATTTCAGCAAACTTGGCTTGACATTTTTCTCTATTTTCTACCTTTAGTTATGCGTTTTCAAAGTTCAGCCTTTTTATTTCACATTTAAAATAGAAAAGCAGTGGCAGTTTTACGCGAGGACCCTTAGACTTTTTATAGAATCATGAGCGGGTCCCTGAAAACTAACGAGGAGGCCCCTGGATAAAACGTAATCGATGCAATGTGGTCCCTATGGCGTCCACGGCGGCGGGTGGATAAAATTCCAGTGATCTAGGGCTTGACTCCTGGGAACAAATGGTTGGGGGTGCGGGTGTGCTCACTGTGAGGGGCTTGGGTCAGGTCTTGGGCGGTGGCGAAGGTGAAACGACGGCAAACGGCCATGGGGACGAAAGCCGGGTGCAGCGGCGAGGAGCTCCGGTGTTCCGATACCGGCAGGCAACGGGCGGTGCGGAGAGCTTTGCGGGGTGGTGCGGAGGCATTTAGGGGTGGTGGCGAGTGAGGGCGCTAAGCAGAAAGGGGGTCTCTACGGTGGGGTGCGCGGTGGCGTGAAGCAGAAAGCAGAGTAGATGCGAGCTCGGGTGCGGGGAGCGTCGGGCGGCGCATTGGTGCTATTTATAGCGCCGGGAGGGAGTAGAGGAGTAAAGCGGGCCAACTATGGTGACCTACATGGCTGGAGGTGAGCAGAAGAGAGGAACGGGAAGGAACACCATTGGTCGGTGGTGCGCATTGGCCAAGAGCGCACAGAGCTTGGGAAGATCTCGCGGTGATTGGCTCGCGAGGATTTGGAACGTTCAAGCGTGGCTTTGCCGGGCGGAGGGATTGGCGAAGCGGCGGCGTGAGTCATCCCGTTGGGTTGGTGATTGTCAGAGGGGAGCTGGAGGGTCACTGGCGCTCGAGTATTGGGGTGGACGCCATTGGCAGGGCGGGATGCGGGAGCTCCGTGCAATCTTTTGGCCATTGGCCCGAGAAGATAGCAAGCGTGAGGGAGCGGCTTTGTCGAGCGGGCGGATTGGCGGAGCTTGGCACCGTGTGGTCTAGTCAGGGAGCCAGTTGGTGGAGCGGAGGTTGGCCCATGGCCGGTGATGACGTGGTGCGCGTAGAGGGGCGAGGTGCGGTGCGGGATTGGGCAAGGCCGATGCTCGGGCAGAGGATAGGATGCGCAAGCGAGCGCATTGGGCAACCGCGGCGCTGAGTCGTCTAGTCACGCCGGTGATAGTGCGAGCGGCGAAGCGCCGGTGAGGGAAGGACACGCGGCTGCAGCGCTCTGGGCAACGCCGGGCACGCTCCGAGCAACCATGTGCTTGTGCGGTGCAGGTGAAAGGGCCGGATTATGGGGGCGTTTTGTTCGAAATTTTTCAAATGAACTTGCAAACCAAAACTAAAACATGTAGTCCTGATGTCACACTTCAATTGTTAGAAAGGATTTGGGTCAAATTCGTTACAGATTAAGAGGTACGAGGCCTCAAAGTTCGTGGGAACGCCGGGCTTTTAGACTTAGCCGATTCTGCACTTTGGGGCGAAAATGATGGTTTTGGCTAACTTGGGCTTAAATTTTGAAGGCCTTATGTTAGGAATTTGGCCAAGGTCTAATTGATTAAGTTGTTTTATAAACTTGGTTCTCAATTTCTTATAAAGGTTTTTGTTTGAGGTCAGCTTAAATTTTGCGAGTAAACTAACAGCCAAAATACATACTTGAATTAGTTTCACACTTAGTGTGGCGGAACCGCCCAACTTAAGCTGGTTTAAGTGCGCCTAATCGCTGTCGGAACAGCAATTATCCGAAACGCACCTAAAACAGCATAAGTCCGGTAGTCCGTCGAGTGTCCCTAGGACTCCTCGAAGGCTCCACGACGTGTCTCATAGCCATACATCAGGATAATATCCGCGATGGGATAATATCAACAAATATTACATTTTTAAAGACATAACAAAGGTACGATATATTACAACCATAGATTGAAGGAAACTAAACAGTGCAGGTTAGTGTGGTTCTAAGAATTTAAAACCAGTTCGGAAGAAAAATAAACATTTAAGTTTTATTCTAGAGTATCATGAGACTCATAAGATACCCTAGGTCTTCGGGCTTCCTCTTCGGTGAGTCCCTGCTGGCTTTCTGAAAACAACAATAATGGATCCCCTGAGTACGAAGTACTCAGCAAGTCTTACCCGACTAACCAATATAATAGTTTTCTTTGGAATCTATGCCAGCCTTTGGGTGTGCTTGGTTGACACAATTTTTGCCGAAAAAGCTTACTACGAGTGAGGCCTTAGTTTTATCTTTTATTTGAGTTAAGTCATTACCTAACCATTCTAAATGATAACAGAAGTAAAAGCAATCACAGCTGTTAAATCATACATTACTTGACAACAGAAGATTTTATATTGCATGAAGTAATACTACGATGCTCAACAGCGATCAAGTGCATTCATAACCGAGAATTGCGGCGATCCAGATCTAATTACATCCTGCAGGAGAGTACCCTGATCACCAGCATTATACGACTGTTCCGGTCGTATCTCACAACCTCTCGATTAGCAAAGTCAATGATTAGGAATACAACTACCCGGACCCAGGGATGCACCCCCACATGGGACCCCACGTCTGGCCTGATCTCCATGTGAGTTTCAGGCTACACCCCTGCCAATCTCCAGCACGTCAAATGCGGGTACGAAGCATTCCTGATCATAGAATTTACTAATCTACTAGGCTTTACTGGTCCCATACCCAGTAAGTGATCAGATGTTTATCACTTGATCAATGGTTAAGACACGAATCGGGCCTTAACCAGATTAATCTAGCAGACAGAACTACATCTCTAGCTTTTGTCTGTATTCATATACCAGACTATCCTTCATAAGCAACATGTATGACCTAAGAGTTTTCCTTAAGGTTGGTAAACCGATCATGTAAGCAAGTAAGCACTTCTAGACTTGGGTAGTTTCTAAGATTTGAACAAGTGGCAAAGATGTCCTTAAAACAAGGCATGATCATACACAAAAATAGGTTTCATTCAATTCCTAGACTTAGTGCATACAATAGACAAATAACCTATAACTAGTCACATGAAATAACGACTCTAAAATAGATAGGTATAAATGCACCGGGGCTTGCCTGGGATCAACAAAGGTTAGTTCTTCGGAAAACTTCTTTATTGAAAGAGGCACTCCACACTTCGCGAACGCTGTCCATCTCCAGCTGAATTCCATGAATTCCACTTCAGGAGTTGTGACGTCTACGATTTAGCATATGCAGAAGTTAGAGATGCAAAACTTTTTGAATACAAGACTATACAACTTTCCTTCATGATAAAGTTGCAAGCCAACAAGGACTATACAATTTATCATGATAAAGTTGCAAGCCAACACACGAAAACCCCAAAGATTAACCCACCGTTTTTATTTCCTTTACTAAATCTACCTTAGACCTCTTCTTTTATTTTTTAAAAGCATTATAATAATTTTCTAATCTCAAAAACCTAATTCCTATGAATTAATAATAATTTGTGGATAATAAAGCATTTTTCAAGTTTTATACATTTAATAAAGTTTAAGCATTTATTTAAATACCTTACATAAAAAGGCATTAAATAAATACCTAAATTTTTATTGTTTTTCCTAGGGTTTAAGAATTTTAATGCATAAAGGAAAATAAAACAAACCTAACAAAATTGGTTTCACTAATTTTGGACACTTCTAGAATTTCTGGTGAATTAAATGATGAAAACTGTATTTAATCTATTTATCTAATAAAAGAAAACCTAAAGTTTAATTAAAACCCCCGGCCCAAACTTTTCTCACCTAACCTTCTTCTACCCACTATCACTTCCACCTAGGGCCCATCCGGTCTCCTATTCTTCTTCTTCTTTTCTTCCCTGACAAGTGGGGCCCACGGCCTATCTTTTCCTCGGGCCGAAAAATGGCCTGCCAGCCTTTTAACCTTCCCCGCGTGGGCCTCCTTGCTTGGGCCGGCTTCCCCTTCTCCCCTTTTTCTCAATCTCGGCCGGCCCACCTTCTTTTCTCCTCTTTTTATGCTGCGCGGGCCAGCTGGGCTGGCGTCCTCCCCTCGGCCCAAGGCGGACAGCTGACCCTCTTCTTTTTCTTTTCCTTTCTCCGCCGGTCGGCCTGCTTAAACCGGCCCAGGGTCCCCCTTTCACCTACCGGCCCACTTTCATTTCCACCTGAGCCGCACGGCCCATTTTCTTTTTAAACCAATAGTCGGCCCACCGGTTCTCCCTTTCTTCTTATTACGCCGCGCGGGCCAGCTGGGCCGCGCCTTTCCCTGGCCTAAAAACGGTGGCCGGCTCTTATCCTTTGCGCCTGCCCCCTTCTCCTTGCGGCTGACATGTGGGCCTCCTTGGTCAGGGGCTTCTTCCTCCCCTGGCCAGGAACAGAGGCGCGCCGGACCGATGGGGGTTCGCCGGCTGGCGGCTCGCCGGCGACGGGGTCGGGCCGGGGAGGAACCCCCAGGCCGCGACACACCCGTGGGCGGCGGCGGCGCTCCGGGTGGTGGCCGGAGATGGCCCCTCCACGGCGGCGGCGGCTTGGCCGGCTGCCGGCCATGGCGGCACACGGAGAGGGCGCAAGCAGTTCCCTCAAGTCCCCCAACAGCTCCCACACCCTCGCAGGACGCCCCTAAGCCCGCCAATTAAGAAGGAAAAACCGGTTTAGCAGCTTACCTCGCGGATTGGGTGACGGCGGCCGGCGGACTGGTATGACGACGATTCGAAGCTTGCCGGCAGGGAAACGAGCAACGGGTAGGCTTGGGCGTCGTGGTGGGGCTAGTGGAGCTGCTGGCGGGCGGGAATGCGAATGGAAACGGCGGCGTGGGTGTTGGCCGGCGCTGGCGCTAGCTCGCTCGAGCTCTGTGTTCGTCACGGTAAAATCCAACGGGTAGACGGATAGGCACAGAAGTTACTTATTCAGATTGTTACCGCTGCATGCCATCCACCTCGACTACCTGCACGCCTGCGTGAGCGCGGACGTGGCCGTGTGCTGGCCGGCGATTCGAGATGCCGGCGGCGGCACGGCTCTCCCCTGTTCTGATCTTTTTCTTCATTTCCTCTTATCCCTTCCCAACCGATAGGTTCAGACCTCAAAATCGGCAAATCCGAACCCAATCTCTCGAACATCCCTTAAGCAATCTTGTAGATTGATCCGAGCACTTCAATTGATAGATGGGCCTTTACCCGAGATGAGCACCCTAAGGTCGAGATTTTTGAGCTCCAATGTTTCTGTCAGCTTGTACTGTTACTGCATTTTATCGATTCAGTTCGACAGTTCCAATATGGTTATTTACCCTTCTTTGGCACCAATTTCAGTAGCCCAAATGTATTCCATATAGGCCAACCACTCCTTATTTGTGTTCTACAACTAATAAGGATTCCATTTTGCACCAGAAACCATATAACCTTTGCACTGGATTTTCCTGAAATTTGCTCCAAACATTGCTAGTTAACACTGTTTTCACACTTAGAATTCATGCAGCTCAAGAGTTGGCCGAAATAGCTAGAGTGCTGACTTTGAGCTTTGATTTAAATTTGATTCTTTCGCTATCTCTGAGCAACAACACCTTATTAAACATGTCCAAGGATCATACTTCACCGCTGTCTAGTTGCCTTTGCTCACTTACTTGAAAAATTGGGCAGAATTCGGTTTCAAAAATAGATACTCATCATGTTTTCCAGACTTGGAATTAATTCGGCAAGGAGCTCGAAACCTGCTCAACTGCTGACTTTTGGCTCCAATTTGAATTCAAACCTTCCACTTTCTCTGGACAACAACTATTCATTTACCTTCTCCATAGTCCATATTACACTAATGTCCAAAACATCTGCTCACTTTTAAGGAAATTTCTTCAGAAATTGGTTCTAAAGTCATGTACTCAATACTATTTCCAGACTTAACCAAATTTCAGCAAAGCCGCCTATTGTGACAAAGTGCCAACTTTAGGCTTCCATTTGAAATAGTTCCCTCTGCTATTCCTGATCAACAACACCTAGATTTAGGAGTCCAAAGTTCATACTTCAACATGGTATAGTTGTCCTGATTTACTTATTTGAGAAATTCATCAGAATTCACTTTCCAAAATGGACTCTGAGCTGTTTCTCGGATTTCTTGTTTTCGGACGGTGAATAGTAAACGTAGCTTTTCATTTCCTTCTCTGATTTCTTTTGAGTCTTTAGGATCAAATATTATTCCAAATTGTTGACCCTTAAGTTCAAACCATCTTTACACTTCCATTCTATATTTTTGCCGAATTTTTCGGAATATCAAATTCAAAATTCAAATTTCGGCCGAATTTGACCCGAATTTGATTTTCGGTCAATTTCTTTTTCCTTTCTTCTCGAATTGCTTCCAACTCCTCCCAGTTACTTTGATGACTAAAATAGCGGGTGTTACACTTAGCACCATTTGCCAGTTTGGGTTGAGTTGACCCTTTCTGTCGACTTTGACCCTATTTTTGAGGGTTTTTTATTGAGATTTGACCTTGGGTCAAATAAGTGAATTTGTAATAGACTTGTAGTACTTAAACTCCTATAAAGAGTTTGACTCGAGCTCATGTACAAATTGGTGAGAAACAGGGCGGCCAAGTTGAGGATTTTCACTGTTTTCAACACTTAAAGTTTTGAAGTAAGTTTGAATTGCTACTGATTTTGATTCTAATTTTTGAACTTCTTCCTCTCTAAATTAGACAAAGTGCTAATAATTAAAGTTGTTGGGTTTGTAAAGTTTTACAACTCTTAGATTGATAAAAATTCAAGTTCCTATATAAAATTTCAAGTTTTAAATTGACCCCAAATTAACCTTCTAAAAGGGCAATTTAGACCTTTCATGTGCCCAATGAGTAGGCCCTGTGCAGTCCACTAAGGGGCGCACTCGGACACAATCAAGACTAGGGGGCCACGCGACAGGAAGCGTATCCCACTCGGACTAGTTAGGTGAGCATATGGAAACTACTCGGTCTACACCGAGTAGAACTCTGTAATCGTACCCGACTAGGGTTCGAACTTGTAACCCTGCCCTCCCGAGTATATAAGGACGGGCAGGGAGCCCCTCAAAGACAACTCCTCCAACTCATCCAAGTTCAATACAACTAACACACAAGACGTAGGGTATTACGTGATCTAGGGGCCCGAACCTGTCTAAATCGTGTTCCTTGCATTACCATTGACTACTTGATTCTCGACGGCCCTTACCGCACAAAAGACCACCTAGGGTACCTCCTAGGCGAGTTCCCGGTCTAAAACACCGATAGCTGGCGCACCAGGTAGGGGGAGTCGTCGAGTTTCTCTGTGCGAGCTCGATGGCACCTGTCGTTATCAAGCTTATTTTCACCTTCGAGGCAGGCGCAACTTTCATTTTCGGATCTTGGCTCCTTATCGCCGACAACGCAGGATCGTTTTAGTGCCGAATCATCAATATCCAGGAGAAGAAATCTCTCGATGAAAGCTTTTTTCAGCCGAAAACAGAGGATTCAGTTAGAAAAAACCGAAATTTCAAAATCAACAACCCCGAGTTCGACTACGCTGCGGACTCAACCCTAGTTCAGACTAGTCGATCCCTGTCACTTCACAAATCGACTTCAACTCCAAAATGGTTCCCATACGGACTCCACAATACAGTCGAGGTCTACCAAGGTCTCCTCACTCGAACTCAACTCGAACACGGGGAAGACAAGGACGACAACTCCGACTTGGACTACGTCCCAGAGATCCCGCTACCAGGACCAGCCCAAAGACTAGTAATAACTTCAACACCGCAAGGCAGATTCGTTCACTGGCTAGGAATGAGACCATCTCCTCTCACCCGCAACTACGAGTCATGCCTCGTCGCCCATATAGACATCCTCCCGTACTAGGAAGGCGTCCCACTCACTTCAAGTCACGAGGAAAGTCCCACAGAAATCACAACATCAAGTTCTGGAAGCTACTATCCAGATAGAGAAGTCTTTGTCATTACTCAAAATAACAACGCGGATACTAGCCAACAGAGAACACCTCGACGGATAGCACAACTCGACAACGTCTCAAAGGATGAGTCATCAGCTAACGCCCCACAAGATTAAACTTCCGATCAAAGAAACCAAAGAAGGATGCGCAATATTAATCGGGCTGAACGTCGACAAATGCTAGCTACAAACATTCCCATCACAAACCTTGAAAGAGCATTTGACGCAGTACAGGCTCAAGAGCACAACACTCAACTCGCAGCAATTGCCTCGATCAACCTCATATCAACTTTCATACCTCGAGACAGAGACAACAAAATGACAGTTCAACTTGCGTAGCAAGGCAACGGACTAATTGCACAACTCGCAGAACAAGCTTACAAGCTACTCGATAAGGAATCACCAATCCCATCTGTTCCTCGCATTACAGCTCATCATGATGGCAGTAGAGGTGCTGCAGTCAACAATGACTTCCACGAAGCACAAAGAAATAACAACGAAGTAGTCAACCAACCAAGGCGACATAGCCAAGGACCAAGCAAACACGAAGCTCCAGTACGACAAAAAGATGTTGGAGAGGTCAGCTACACCAATTTTGCAAAAAGTCCTCCCCATGTCCGAAAAATCATGAAGTATCAAATTTTAGCGATCTACGGGAAATAATCAATAGTCGACGCGAGCGAGAAGTTGATAATTACAACCACTTTCCTGCCTTCACAACTCGGGTAATGAGGACAAGACTACCTGAAAAATTCAAGCCATCAGGAATCACTAAGTATGACGGCAAGCAAGACCCAATTCAATGGCTCCGATGTTACTCATTGGCAGTCCAGGCAGCCGGAGGCAATAACGACACCAAAGTCATCCATTTTTCCATATGCATGGAACCCGCGCCTCTAACATGGCTTGAGTCACTCAAGCCCAGATCAATCGACTCTTGGGGAGACTTGACAAAAGCTTTCACCAACAACTATGCCGGCTCCATGACTAGACCAAGTAACAAGATCGACCTAAGTCAAGTAAAATAGAAAGAAAGCGAATCACTACGAGACTACTTACGATGATTCCTCGAAAAGAATGCCACTATAGTCGACATTTCAAAAATAGACGTCATCGAGTGCTTCCAAAATGGCCTCTATGATCGACGAACATACCAAGACTTCGGCAGACGACGACCAACCACTGTCAAAGATCTCAAAGTCATGGTGCAACAATGGGCAGATGAGGATGACAAAGAGTGAGAGCGGTTCGGCTCTCATCGCAACCGCGGACACGACAATAACAACCATGACCAGGATAGGAATCGACACAACGATACTCGAAACAACTTTTTGAGTAACCAAAATCGCAAACGCAAACCCGACAACACCATTGCTTCCATGACTAACTCAGGGAAGAAGGGATCCCGCAAAAATGATGATGGACCATGCTTCACCGAGCTACTCAAAAAACAGTGCCCATGGCACTCTACTAGCAAACACTCAGCAATAGACTGTAACAGCATGCGTCGAGTAATGCAAGATTTGCCCGCACCACCACCTCCTGAGGAGTACAACAAGAAAAAAGATAAAGGCAAAAGCAAGGTCCACAACGATGAAGAAGGAGAAGGTGACTTCTAGACCGCCTCCAAAATAGTCAATGTTATTTTTGGCGGAATCCCAGGCACCGCATACAAGCGATCCAGTAAACTGGTACTCAAGGAAATCATGGCCATTGAACCAATAGATCCAACACCGCTTAAATGGTCAGAGGTACCCATAACCTTCAGCAGAAGGGACCAATGGACAAAATTCTCAGAACCAGGTCAATTTCCCCTAGTACTCGATCCTGTTGTTGTAGGCTCAAAACTGACAAAAGTACTCATCCATGGCGGAAGCGGACTCAACGTCATTTTCACCAAAACACTAAGGAAAATGTGTCTTGATGTCACGGACATGCTCACTCCAACAAACTCACCCTTCTACGAAATCGTACCAGGAAACGTAGCCATACCACTAGGACAAGTCATCCTACCTTACTTTCGGAACTAAGGAATACTACCGAACCGAGTACATCAGGTTTGAAGTCACCGACTTTGAGACATCTTACCACGCCATACTCGGGAGACCAGCTCTGGCTATACCACACTACGTTTACCTGGTACTCAAAATGCCAGGACCCAAGGGAGAACTAACGCTATGAGGAGATTTACAGCGATCCTACGAGTGCGACACCAAAGCCGTGGAGATTGCCGCAACCTCTCAAGCACCCAGCCCTATCCAACAAGTTTTTGCAGCTTCAAAGAAACTTCACCAAACAGAAGTTGAAATACCAGAAAACAAGTCAGGGTCAGCAAAGGTGAAGCCAACAAATGAAAAAGACTTCAAAATAGTTGATCAAGCTTAAGCAAGGTTAAATTAGCTAGGGTTGTCATAGAAACCTCACGAGGGTCTCGATAGGTGTCGGAAGTTCCGACAAAGGTATTTTGAGTTCTGTTTTGCTTCAAGCTTTTGAGTTTTGCTTCTGGTTGCTTCTCGAGGGTCCTACTGTGTCTTTTGGTCATAACCATAGACACCCAGCCACCTTGTTGTCTTGTGGATCTCTCTTCTTCTGCTTGCTTGGATTTAGGGTTTGAATTTGGGATAGAGGCCTAAGTTTTTGAAAGAAATATTTGAGGCTCCCATTCACCCCCCCTCTGGTCGCCTTTTCGGTCCTTCATGAGTACTCCATCGAATTGAGTCTTCGAATGTGCTCGAGTACTGCCATGCGGCTAGAAAGTGCTAAAGCCTCATTTAACTTAGTCTTGAATCATATATGGAAGTACGATTTAAAAAAATCACACTCCATATGGAGTAGCCCCTGATCCTTAGGTTGAATCAAAGAATCAGGCTGAGGATCAATCTTGTAACTTCACACCTTCTTTTCCCCTTAAACCCAAAGAAAAAAGTTTTTGTCCAACGGGCACATGGCACATAGCCCCCCGAGTTGTTGCACGACTAGTTTGGGTATAAGGGTCAGCCACTAGTCCAATGTGATTGTTCGCCTTCAGAGAACATATCTCTTATGAAAAACTTGGTAACTGTTCTAGCGATAACTGATGGCTTAAAAAATGGAATATTCCCCGTAATCATCGTCGCTTAGTTACCTTGTGCCATGGTTATAAATGATGGAGGAATCTTATCCCTTCCATTTACCCGAGCTAGTATGCTCGAGCCACTCATCTTCTCCACTGTCGCCCTAGCGCTGCCACTTGCACTCCTCGGAGCGTTGGCACCCCCCACTGTGTAGCTAGCTAGATGATGCACCAGAAGACAATTGGAACAATGGTGCCGAAGAAGGCATCCTCGAGCAAGGCAGCGGAGTCAAAGAAGCGCAAGGATGCCAAGAAAGAGAAAGAGGTCCAGCTGCCGGCACCCAAGTACGGGTAGATCGACTAGACGGTGCCCCTGAATCAAGCCATGACCTGGAAGCAGTCCACCTTGAAGGAGGCGGACATTGAAGAACTGGTGCGTGCCAATCTGCTCTACGAGAAAGAGTTCAGGGATTGGAGGGAAGCAGCCGAAAATCCGTGGCCCTTTGAGACATACCCAGACAAGACAGTGATCTTCGTGCACTTCATTGAGCATGGGCTTGCTCTGCCGTCGTCCGAGCTCTTCAGGGGGTTACTGAGGTATTACCATTTGGAACTGGTCTACCTCAACCCCAACTCAATTTTGCATATTGCCATCTTCGTGTATCTCTACGAGGCCTTCCTAGGGATTCAGCCCATTTCTAGCTCTTTAGGAAGTTCTTCAGAGTGAAGCCCCCAACCCTGGATGGACCACACGCTAGTAGTCGGAGGGGTGGTGTAACAACCCTAGTTTTAATTAATCTTGTCAAAGCTTAAGTAGAGTGTTTATAAGTTACTCTAGCACTTAAAAGGACCAAAATGACCCTTAAAAGCTTAAGTTGGGGGTGGATCATAAATTCAAATTTCATATAACAACTCAACTTTTGGCCAATATAAAAATTGTAGAACATTTAAGAAAAAATAACTTTTGTTATTAGCACTTTTTCTGATTTTGAAGAGATGATGTCCAAAATTAAGTAGAAGTTATGCATTGTTAATGTCACAAAGTAGTCGTTTATTGTTAAAAATTCAAATTGTGAAGAAACCCTAATTTTTGCTATACAATTATGCCTCCAATTATTTTTATTTGAATATTGTATACCATTTAGTAATTTTAAAATATTTTTACCAAATTTTTCAGAGACGTTTTATTGTGCCAAAAATTCATTTAAAGTTCAAATTTAGCTGTTTTATTTTGTCAATTGCGTGAAAACCATAACCTTTAGAGTTGATTCTTATTGCATTGGATCCTTGGTGATTTAGCTTTCCAACGAGTATTTTTTGAGAATTTTTGGACACCTGTAGCTAGGTTGTTTAAGGAAGCCAAGTTGAACCATTTTATTTCTTAGCTGAACCCACTCATCAGGTCGGCTTCTCAACGCACGCCCGTTGGCGTGCATAGCATCGGCGCCACATGGCCAGTTGCCACCAGAGCTTGCTCTCGTTGCCAATGGCCGAGTAGCGATGACGTGGCATCCTTATCACCTCGCCGTTCTTATCCTCGCCTCGGTTCGGCTATATAAGCAGCACCAACCCCTCCAGAACCACTCGCCCCTTCCTCCCAACCTCCATTGCCAAAACCAAGCTCCAACTATTCCCCATCCTTCACTCGAGAAATTCATCTCCGTGAGTGAGCCTCGGCTCGATTCCTCGCAGCCACGCCTTGCCCACGATGCCGCGCATCCGTTTTGCTGCTTCTCGGATGCCCACCCTCGCCGAATAGCCCCCTCCACGGCAAGCACCTCCACCCCACATCCTCTACCTCCTTGAGTTTCTGCGCGCCACCTTGTTCCTCATTGCCAGGCCCTATTTGTGAGCTCCCTGGCCCTGTGTGCCACCCCTCTCTCTTCTCTTGCCGTGCGCCCCTTCCTTTCCCCCTGCCACGGCCGGCCCCCAAGTGCCAGGTGCCATGTTTTGTGCCGTGCCTGTGTCGTGCCTGTGTTGTTGCGTGAGGGACCTGAGGGGAGAGGAAGGAGAGAGTTCAGGTGTCCTGCATAAAAATCCGGAGTTATGTGTGAGGTGGGAAAGATTCCAGGGACCTTTGCGCATTTAACCCGTAGACCTGGGGGCTAGATGGCATTTTGCCTCAGTTTTCTTTATTTTTTTTCCCTAGATCTAAAAGGCTAAAAAATTGAAAATTCATAGTAAATTGTATAAAAATCATAAAATAGCAAATGAGGACTTTTTGGAATCTTTGTGAGTAGATCTACACAGTAGAGTCATGATATGGTATGTATTAGTATAAAGTTTCTGATGTTTTTATTTATTCTTACAAAGTGCTTTTAGAAATCCTTTTCAGCTGGTTAGATGCATACCTTGAGTTATAGAAGTCCAAAAATTATGATTTCAGTTGTGTTAGTCTTGTGATGACACTCTCTAGCTAAAAAAATATTAAACATGCTATTTGTGTACTGTTTTTACCATATTTTGATTTAATCTTGATAAATAGGCAATTTTAGCTTGTTTTGCTTGTCAATTTCATATCTAAAGTTTTGGTGCTCCAATTGCTGTGAAATTTTTATGGTAGGCTACTGATGCTATATGTGTGTTGTGGTAAAAATTTAATATTCATTAGATGCAGTATGATTGATTTATTATTTTAACTTTTTTATTGCTTGATAAATGGTTTTAAATAAGTTATAATTTTTATGTAGGTGTAAAAAATGGAAAATATGGTTCCACTATCTTTGTATGATGTTTTTCTACCATAATAGCATATAATATAGCTATGTATTTATAGAAAATGATGATCTTTAGACTTATCTGTCTTTTACATGTTCTCTTGCAATAGCGATTTGTCTTTTTCATAGAAATTAAATTATAAAACCTGAGCATGTGGAATTGGTACATTAGCCATGTTTTGATAACATCTACCACTCATAAAAATCTCAGCCCCAAACTAGTTGTTCTCATATGGCACTAAAAATAATATACATATATGCCCTTCTTGGAAGTTAATGAAAGTTAATAACAAGTAAGCATATACCTAAGCCATGAGATACTACTTTAATTACACTAACTTTATGATTTGTAGTTGAGCTATATAGATGTCTGTTTGAGCCTTTGAATGATACATGTAGTTGAGCTATATGGCTGCATGTGTACTTTTGTGGTGCAATCATTTTTGAGATGATAGTGATGTTTTCTGTAAATGTGGTGAGTACAAAAGTTATAGGTAACTTCATAATCTAGCTTGTGTTAAATTTGCATGACCATAACCCTGATGGTTTAGGAGCTATAGATTTTACAAGTTCATTATCCATTTTTGCATGCTCTCTATGCAGGTCTGAATGATTGTGTTGTTTGACTTATCTAGGCTTTGAATAATATCTTGGAGATAATAGACGAAGTGTAGTGATTTTCATGAGCTTTCCAAATTGTTAAAGATCACCTCTTTTAGTGGTCTAAATCTCTAGTTATGAGCTTGTGAAGTGGAATGACAGAATCTATCCTAATCGTGATAGAGATGTCTTCTTTGTGATGCTTGACCTGGTTAACTTTAGAATTACTTGTGGTGTTTATAGCAAAGTTGTGCATGGTTTTCTAAGATTTCTAAAAAGTCTAGAACCACCTTGTTGTGAAAGCTAGAACTCAACTTATTGCTGTCTAAAGTTGCATGTCAGTTTCAGTACATATTTAGGCAGAATTTTTGCTTTGTGTGTTTAAGGCTAAATAACTATTAAATCACCTAAAGATGATAATAATAAAGTTGTAGATAACTTTATAAGATTTCTATAGATTTAATTATCATGCTTGTTGATTGATTAGAACTCCAGTTATACATTTCTGAAATTCATGTCAGTTTTCTGTCCTTATCGGTACAGACCTGAGATATTGGCATATTTAATCATGTTAACCTATGAATTAGCTTTTGGAATGAATAACAAAGTTTTAAATAATTTTATTAACTTTACAAAAGTCTAGGGTCACCCTTATTGGATGCTTATATCTCTAGTTATGGTTAAAACAAGTGACTGTTCTGCTACTGTCCAGATTTCTATACATGTGCTAGGTGATTGCTTTAGCTTGCTCTTGTTTTGGCGAAACATGATGGTTAGTTCTTGATTGATGCATGTATGCAATCTGAACTTAAGTTCACTTGTGTGCCATGCCTAACATGCTTGCTATCCCTCTATAGTAGGTTGTGTGATGTATAGTTAAATAACTCTAGGTGCCGATGTCTTGCATGATCTTATGTTTGCCTTGAATGCTATTATGTGATGCATCTCATATTACCATTCTTCATATTCATGCTCTTGCATCTTGCATCTCATCTAGATATGCTAGATAAACCACATGAAGGATGTGATTATGGAACCGAACCCGAAGACGGTGTATGGTGGACCTATCCCGAAGATGGAAGGACTAAGCAAGTGCCAAGGTGGGAGATGCTCGCCAAGCGAGTGTCATCTAACAAACACTAACCTATTGTTGGATTCTAGGCAAGCCTCGAAGCATGAATTCCTATTTTTAAACTTGTGCAATATGTTGATGCTTATGCTTGTGCATTTACGTTTTAGGAGTTGATTGAAACCGTAGATGCATGAACTTAGTACCTTTGATCTGATCACTAGTATGATAAGTCGCGTAGATGCAATGCTTAAATAGGACATGATAAAAGTTGAGTGACTGCCTGTCACTCACAAGTTATAGGAGTTAATTGGTTACTTTTGTTACAACTATAAGGATAATGGACAGGGCCGGGCATATTGTTCGGTACTCAGTGGTTTGCCCCGTCTATCTACATGAAAATTGACTATGGTCGAAATGTGATGGTGTTCGTGATTTTGAAAGTACTAATCTCATACCTAGTATGGGATGGGAAAGCCTAGTACTTGATTGAACCAGGACGTGAGTGGATTGCCCTACTGTCTCTGGAACTTAGTTCCCGTGGTACACCATGTGGGTACAAGTGCAATCATGGTACGTCATCGACCGGGACTATGGGGCATTGTATCCAAGGAAAGTAGGCCCAACACGTAGCTTATACTCCTGTTTTCCCTAGAACGTAGTTCCCATGGTGCATCATGTGGGTGCAAGTGCGGTCACAGTACGGCAGAGTCCGGGAGTGTGGAGCATTGCATGCCAAGGGAAGTTTGGACCTAACACATGCTTGGGAATTGACGAGGACGGTGGACAAGTCAAGCAACCCTTTGCGGTGCGTGGATGTCATGGGATTAGGTTCACCATGCATGGTTAATAAACTCGATTCGAATCATCTGCCTCTCATAGTTTGGGACTGCTTGATTGCTATGCTGCACTGAGTAACAAATGGAACAATATGATAAGGATAATATTGATGCTTGTCTCTAACTATTTGATAACCATGTTTGATTAGAGTAAGTTGCTCACTTATAATGGTTAATGAAGATAGAACCTATTCCGAAAACTTGAAAGTAAGGATCAACCTTAGTTGCTTTTGGCAAAAACAAACCCACAACCAAAAAGCCTTGCATGTCGTGGAGTAGACACCACCTGACGGGTAAGTCTTGTTGAGTATTAGTATACTCAGCCTTGCATGTGGCTCTCTTTTTCAGGTGTTGTTGTTGACTTGGTTGCTAGTGTGACTTGGCCATCCTAACTCCCTTTGGGTTGGACAGTTGAGTGGGACCGTCCTCGGTTGGTGAGGATCGTGGTGATTAATATCATGGCAGGCTTCACCATGGTATTTTGCATCGACGTTTAGACTACTGTTATTTTTTGCTACTTTTTAAACTCTGAAACTTTACTTTATGCTTTTGAACTCTTGAGTTGTAATAACTAAATGTGGGACCTATAATGAAGTATCTGGATTGTTGTAATCTCTGGACTCATCTTCGTGCGAGTATGCTTTGTTTCGATCCGAGACAAGTGGTTTATCGGGTGAAACCTGACGGACTGCTATTTTAACTTGATTAAAGTGTCTGCTCGCATATGAGGTGACGTTGAGTATACTTTAGCCGGGTTAATTTGAGCGGTTCCACTACAGGCGGGGATCTAGCTTCACGAGCATTACAAGAGCCAATACATCGAGTACGAGCTGATTTACTCCCATTCTAGATGGAAGCAACAGTGGTTCTACATTGCAAATCATAAGACCTGTCTTCCCAAGGTCACCGGCCACCGTCCAGTGTGGAACAACCACTAGATGAGCTTGTTGGGATACGAGGTAGGCTACACTAGCGCAAATCAAAAATTTCTACCGCGTAAACCAGGAAAACTGTCGTATAAGGATCACGGGATTACCACTCGACGCACTACTGGTGCGGAAGATGTAGATTTGCGTCGATGTAGTGAAGACGATCAACGTAGTCGTACGTAGTCGATCACGTCAACGTCCAGCAGCTCCTCAGCAGCTCGTCCACGTGCAGCAAGATCGCCCTCGTGTCGCGGCTCGTCGTCGGCTCGTCATGGCTCGTCGGCGGCTCGTCGTGACTCGTCGGCGGCTCGTCCAAGTGCTGCAGGCGCAACACCTCCAAGGTATCCACATGTGCAGGGAGGAAGCGTCGCAAGCCGGACTGCTAGATCCGCAAGTTGCAACAGGCGAGGGCGTGGGAGGCGCGGCAGATGTGTTTCGCCAAAAGGTGTAAACCCTAGGGCGCCCCCACCCCTCTATTTATAGAGGTTCCTAACGGGCCTCTGGGTCCGAGGCCCATTAGTACTTCTAAACCTAATCCAACTCGGATCACATCCGAGTTGGGCTTCCAGCCCCTTAAGTGTGTGACCCTATGGGTTCGGATACGTATAGACATGGCCCGAGTACTCCTACTCGGCCCAATAGTCGGTAGCGGCCTCTAGCAAGACGTGCCAACTCCTATACGCACACGAAGATCATATCAGACGAACCATCACAACATTATATACATGATATTCCCTTTGCCTCACGATATTTGGTCTGGCTTCAAGCCGACCGCTGTTTCTCAATCCTGTGATTCGGAATCCCTTTGTAGGTTAACTCTTAACCGTACGTAGCATGGCCATGCATTTTCGGATCCGATCACTCGAGGGGCCCAAAGATATCACTCTCAATCAGAGAGGGGCAAATCCCATCTTGATTGACCATGTCTCATAGCATGCTTCTTGACAAACCCGAAAGCTACCTTTATAACTACCCTGTTACGGCGTAGCGTTTGATAGCCCCTAAGTAAGTCGATCCACATCTTGAGTACATGCGACAATCTCAGGTCTAAGGACAAAGTGTGTATGTTGTGTAAAGAGAGAACTACTTCTCGTGTTGGGTCAGTCCTAGCACATGTCTCCACATGTGCCCACATTATTAGTTCAACATCTCCATGTCCATGACTTGTGAAACATAGTCATCAACTAATACATGTGCTAGTCTAATATTCATGTGTGTCCTCACATGAACTCCGACTAGGGACAACTTTAGAATAACCACACAAGTAAAGAGTTTCACATACAATTCACATAATTGCAAATCAATTCAAGTAGCCTTTAATGGATATTCAATGAACACAATATACAAATCATGGATACAAATGGAATATCATCATCTCTATGATTGCCTCTAGGGCATACCTCCAACAGTCTCCCACTTGCACTAGAGTCAATCTAGAAGGTACATAATACCCATAGCTCTTACATGCGCATCATGCTTAGCCTGCGGGAGTGGTTTTGTCAACGGATCAGAAATGTTCAGATCCATGTGTATTTTGCATATCTTGATCTCACCCCGGTTAACGAAGTCTCGAATGAGATGAAATCGCCGTATTACGTGTTTGTTCTTCTGGTGGTTCCTTGGCTCCTTTGCTTGCGCAATTGCCCCACTGTTATCACAGTAGAGATTCAATGGGCTGGACGCATTCGGGAACACACCAAGCTCAATGAGAAAATTCCTTATCCAAACACCCTCCTTCGCGGCTTCCGAAGCCGCGATGTACTCGGCTTCTGTCGTAGAATCGGCCACCGTCTCCTGCTTGGAACTCTTCCAACTAACAGCACCACCATTTAGCGTGAACACAAATCCTGATTGTGACTTTGAATCATCTCTGTCGGTTTGGAAACTAGCATCAGTGTAACCTGTTACAACGAGCTCCTCCTCACCTCCATAGACGAGGAACATATCTTTAGTCCTTCTCAAGTACTTAAGAATGTTTTTCACCGCTGTCCAGTGACTCTCACCTGGATCAGATTGGTGTCTGCTTGTCATACTTAGCGCATATGAAACATCTGGGCGAGTACTTATCATTGCATACATGATAGATCCAATAGCCGAGGCATATGGCACTCTACTCATGCGATCCCGCTCATCAGCAGTCGAAGGACACTGAGTCTTGCTGAGATGTATGCCATGTGACATAGGCAAGAACCCTTTCTTTGCCTCTTCCATGCTGAACCGCTTCAACACTTTGTCAATGTAAGTATCTTGGCTTAAACCTATAAGCCTTCTCGATCTATCTCTATAGATCTTAATGCCCAGAATATATGCCGCTTCCCCTAAGTCCTTCATCGAAAAACTATTTTTTCAGTGAAGTCTTTATGGACTCAAGCATAGGAATGTTATTTCCAATCAGTAATATGTCATCCACATATAAGATTAGAAATACTATAGAGCTCCCATTAACCTTCTTGTAAACACAAGACTCTTCTTCGTTCTTGGTGAAGTCAAACCCTTTGACCACTTCATCAAAACGAATGTTCCAACTCTTGGATGCTTGCTTCAATCCATAAATGGATCTCTGAAGCTTGCATACCTTTCCAGCATTTTTCAGATCGACAAAATCCTCAGGCTGTATCATATACACGTCCTCAGCTAGGTTTCCATTCAGGAAAGCTGTCTTGACATCCATCTTCCATATCTCATAATCGAAATATGCAGCTATAGCTAGAATAATCCGAATGGACTTAAGCATCACTACGGGCGAGAAGGTCTCGTCGTAGTCAACTCCTTGAACTTGTCGAAAACCTTTTGCGACAAGTCGTGCTTTATAGATGTGAACATTTCCATCCATGTCCTTTTTCTTCTTATAGATCCACTTGCACTCTATGGCTTTAACACCATCAGGCGGGTCAACCAAGTTCCAAACTTGATTGTCTCCCATGGACTCTATTTCGGATTGCATGGCACTCTGCCATTTTTCGGAGTCTGGGTCCATCATTGCTTCTCCATATGTCGCAGGCTCATCATTGTCCAACAATAATATTTCCCGCATTTCGCGGAGCCTTGCCGACCTTCGTGGTTGTGGCGGTGCTTCTCTTGCCATAGGTATCTCAACTTGTTCTGCTATGTTAGCATCACTCATTGATTCTTGCCCGATCGGCTCATCTTGAACTTCTTCAAGATGCACTGTCTTTCCACTCTTTTCTCTTTTGAGAAACTCTTTCTCTAGGAAAACCCCGTTCCGAGCGACAAACACTTTGCCTTCTGATCGGTTGTAGAAATAATATCCCAAAGTTTCCTTTGGATATCCCATGAAAATGCACTTATCCGACTTGGGTGTGATCTTGTCCGACTGAAGTCGCTTGACAAACACTTCACATCCCCAAATCTTTAGAAAAGACAAACTAGGAGCGTTTCCAGTCCATATCTCATATGGTGTCTTAACTACGGATTTAGATGGTACCCTATTAAGTGTGAAAGCTGCTGTTTCTAGAGCGTATCCCCAAAATGACAACGATAGGTCCGACTGGCTCATCATTGATCGAACCATGTCTAACAAAGTTCGATTACGTCGCTCGGACACACCGTTTCTCTGAGGTGTTCCAGGCGGCGTAAGTTGTGGAATAATTCCGCAACTCTTTAGATGATTGCTAAACTCGTGGCTCAAATACTCGCCTCCACGATCAGATCGTAAGGCCTTAATTTTCTTGCCACGCTGATTTTCAACTTCATTCTGAAATTCCTTGAAACTTTTCAAAGGTTTCAGACTTGTGCCTCATCAAGTAGACATACCCATATCTACTAAAATCATCAGTGAAAGTTATGAAGTATTGGAATCCTCCTCTAGCCGTCGTGCTCATTGGTCCGCATACATCACTATGTACGAGTTCCAACAAGTCTACTGCTCTCTCAGGAAATCCTGTGAAAGGCGTCTTGGTCATCTTGCCTAGCAAGCAAGCCTCACATGTCTCGTATGATTCAAAATTAAACGAAGTTAGAAGTCCATCAGAATGGAGCTTCTTCATGCGTTTTTCACTTATATGACCCAAACGACAATGCCACAAGTAGGTAGGACTCAAATCATTAGGCCGAGGCCTTTTAGCACTTACGTTACAGACAGGTGAACCATCAAGATTTAAAACAAATAATCCATTCACAATGGGTGCAAAAGCCATAAACATATCATTCTTAGAGATCACACAACCATTGTTTTCACTCGCAAATGAATAACCATCCTTCATCAAGCATGAAGGAGACAAAATGTTTCGACATAAACTAGGAATGAAATAACAATTATTCAACTCCATAATAAATCCTGACGGGAGGTGGAGTTGCATCGTCCCGACGGTCAATGCAGCAACTCTTGCATTATTGCCCACGCGGAAATCAACTTCTCCTCTTTCCACGCTTCTACTTCTTATCATTCCCTGCATCGAATTGCAAATATGAGCAACCGATCCAGTATCAAATACCCAAGAATTAATAATTGTATCAGCGAGAAAAATGTTGTCTATAACATTAACAACAAGCGTACCTGAGGTAGAAGTACTCTTACTTCCGCCATTCTTCAACGAAACTAGGTACTGCTTGCAGTTTCTCTTCCAGTGACCAAGTTCATGACAGTAAAAGCACTCTTTGTCTGGAGCAGGTCCAGGTTCAGCTTTAACCTTGGGCGCTGGGTTTGGCTTGGACGTTCCAGCCTTGCCCTTCTTCTTCCAAGAATTGCCCTTCTTTTTAAAGCTAGGCTTGTTCTGTATAGCCATCACATGGCTGGTACTAGCGCTTTTCTTGATGTCAGCCTCTGCTGTTTTAAGCATGCCACACAACTCATTCAGACCCTTCTCCGTCCCATGCATATGGTAGTTCGAGATGAAGTTCCCATAGCTAGGCAGAAGAGACGAAAGAATGAAATCAGCGGCCAACTCTTGGCCTAGTGGGAAGCCCAGCTTCTCCAACCATTGAGTGTAACCAACCATCTTGATTACGTGTGGTCCAACTGTTGCGCCTTCTGCTAGCTTGCTCTCAACAAAGGCCTTAGACACATTGAACCTTTCAGTCCTGGCCTGTGTTTGGATCATGTCTCTAAGCGCCACGATCATATCGTGCGCCTCATGGTTTGTTTCGAACTGCATCTGCAGCTCGGGTTCCATGCAAGCAAGCATAAGGCAGCTTACTTCGAGGTTAGCATCACATGCTTTCTTGTAAGCATTCTTAGCAGCAGCGGGTGCATCATCAGCAGGTTCTTCTAGTAGTGGGTTGTCTAGAACATCTTCCTTTTTCTCAGCCCTGAGAACAATTCTCAGGTTACGAATCCAATCCGAGTAATTTGTTCCATTCAACTTGTCCTTCTCAAGGACCGAACGCAAAGCAAACGGTGTAGTGCTGCTAGGTGCCATTTAATCTACAACAAAGTAATGCAAAATACACTAAGACAAACGTATCCATGATAGAGCAAATCACATTAAACTATTTTAACAGAATCTACTCCCACTAAAATCAATATCCCTCTATTGAAACTTAGTGATTCAGGATCCACAACTAACAAGTCTACTAGTGAGCTTTAGCATCACCGCTAGCAAACAAGGTAGATCGGTAAGCAACCTTTGCTAATCATATCACATATGACTCCTGTTGTTGGGTGACATCTCGATGTCTCGGCGCCCAACCTTTATGCCCCAAGGTCCTTAACCGTTAAGATAACCTCGTTAAGCAAACCAACCCTTATGCGCGTAAGTGTCCGACACAAACCCGTCTAGTCAAGGAAAACCAGTGGCACCCTAATTTCATAGACCCACCACTAACTGTACAAGACATGGGACGGTGCAATTTTTAGTTGGGAGGGCATACTAACTTAAACTTTGTGAGGGATCATTCTACTTCTAACATCACAGCATGCAGAAAATAAAACATAAACAGAATAACATTCACACAATTGTGACACAGTATGGCCCTTTTTCATATGGTGATCTCCATCTCCATAGAATCTGTTCACCATGGTGATCTCCATCTCCATGTTTCATGTGCGCCATCCTCCTGGTGATGAGTCCTCCAAGAACTAGATCATGCTATTACACCTAATAGCTAGTAAAGAAGCTAGTAATGAAGATTACATAGCTGCTTGGATCATCACAGATTGGTACGCAGACCATTAAATACAATAAAGTGACAACACATATGGCTCCTGCCGTGTTGCCGTACGCGCGACACGCAGATCACGAATGAGTTACACACATGCATCACATACACAAAGGGCCATACTGATCACAAGATACATACATCCTGCAAAACAGAGTTAAGCGTCCTAACGTTCCAAACTTCGGATGCCCGAAACTCCATCTTCCAAGCTGAATTTGGGAAATCTAACTTTGCCGAAAACGGCAAAGCGTTTGAATTTCATGTGTAACTTTTTCTGTAGATCAATTTTCATATAAAATTTGCCCCGATCCGAGATCGTACCGAAAAGTTACGGCTGATTTACCGAAGCATACGCATAAGGCAAAAATCCCGACCCCGGTAGTAGATCCCATCTACTTTTGCACATCTAATGCGCCTGGCGTATGACCCTGGATTTCGATTCGACCAATCATATTGATCTTCGCTCATTGCAACTGGATTTACGTGTATCACTCAACTCCGATGGTGGAAACCGACCGGTAGGAGTATGTCGTTACACTACCATTGCAGCAAGGGCACGAAACCAAGACATAGATCGAACTGAAAACTCGCATATCTCCATATGCACACATCCTGAATCCAAAACTAAACAGCTACGGCTCTGATACCACTGTTGGGATACGAGGTAGGCTACACTAGCGCAAATCAAAAATTTCTACCGCGTAAACCAGGAAAACTGCCATATAAGGATCACGGGATTACCACTCGACGCACTACTGGTGCGGAAGATGTAGATTTGCGTCGATGCAGTGAAGACGATCAACGTAGTCGTATGTAGTCGATCACGTCAACGTCCAGAATCTCCTCAGCAGCTCGTCCACGTGCAGCAAGATCGCCCTCGTGCCGCGGCTCGACGTCGGCTCGTCGTGACTCGTCGGCGGCTCGTCGTGGCTCGTCAGCGGCTCGTCCAAGTGCTGCAGGCGCAACACCTCCAAGGTATCCACATGTGCAGGGAGGAAGCGTCGCAAGCCGGACTGCTAGATCCGCGAGTTGCAACAGGCGAGGGCGTGGGAGGCGTGGCAGATGTGTTTCGCCAAAAGGTGTAAACCCTAGGGCGCCCCCACCCCTCTATTTATAGAGGTTCCTAACGGGCCTCTGGGTCCGAGGCCCATTAGTACTTCTAAACCTAATCTAACTCGGATCACATCCGAGTTGGGCTTCCAGCCCCTTAAGTGTGTGACCCTATGGGTTCGGATACGTATAGACATGGCCCGAGTACTCCTAGTCGGCCCAATAGTCGGTAGCGGCCTCTAGCAAGACGTGCCAACTCCTATACGCACACGAAGATCATATCAGACGAACTATCACAACATTATATACATGCTATTCCCTTTGCCTCACGATATTTGGTCTAGGTTCAAGCCGACCGCTCTTTCTCAATCCTGTGATTCGGAATCCCTTTGTAGGTTAACTCTTAACCGTACGTAGCATGGCCATGCATTTTCGGATCCGATCACTCGAGGGGCCCAAAGATATCACTCTCAATCAGAGAGGGGCAAATCCCATCTTGATTGACCATGTCTCATAGCATGCTTCTTGACAAACCCGAAAGCTACCTTTATAACTACCCTGTTACGGCGTAGCGTTTGATAGCCCCTAAGTAAGTCGATCCACATCTTGAGTACATGCGACAATCTCAGGTCTAAGGACAAAGTGTATATATTGTGTAAAGAGAGAACTACTTCTCATGTTGGGTCAGTCCTAGCACATGTCTCCACATGTGCCCACATTATTAGTTCAACATCTCCATGTCCATGACTTGTGAAACATAGTCATCAACTAATACATGTGCTAGTCTAATATTCATGTGTGTCCTCACATGAACTCCGACTAGGGACAACTTAGAATAACCATACAAGTAAAGAGTTTCACACACAATTCACATAATTGCAAATCAATTCAAGTAGCCTTTAATGGATATTCAAGGAACACAATATAAATCATAGATACAAATGGAATATCATCATCTCTATGATTGCCTCTAGGGCATACCTCCAACAGAGCTGAGTAGTTCTGACGGCTTTTAGCTACCAAACTTGATTAAGAAGATCGCCCGCCTCGAGAGTAATGGCCTGACTAGCATCGGTGTGGCCTTCAGCTTCATGTCCAGCCCCTGCAACTTCGTTGTATTGTAGGGTATGACTACTCGGGTCCCCATGACCCATCAAGGATGACATCAGAGGACATGTCCCCTGACAAGGTGATGGCGTGCCTGAAATATTTCTTCAAGCGTGTCATTGGTATCCCAGTGATCTTGAGGGAGCACTGCACTGGGAACCCACCGAATCCTGTAAGTACCCGTGGCCTGCAGCACCTGAGTACTAGTGCATTGTTGCTAACTAGTCTTCTGTTGCCTGCAGGAAGAGTTGAACTTGTATGTCTCCATCCCTCCTCTACCAGGCGCTGATGTCACGCCCCGTATGCAGTCCCTTGAGGCTGTGCAGAGGGCCCTCATGGAGGAGCAGGAGAAGGAAGGAGAAAGGGAGGAGTCGCCAAACCCATCCTCCCTCAACTGCTCTGATTCAGAGTCTACTGAAAAGTATCTTGTGAAGCCCCGTCTTTCTGACATGGATGGGTCATCTTCCGGGACGTCGAAGCGTGCAGTGAAAAGTATTTAGGAAGTCGATGTGGCGCCGCCCTCGAAGAAGGCGCATACTGCCGCTGCCAAGAGGGTGGCCAAGAAGTCGTCGGCCGATGAAGTCCTTCCTCAGGTAATAAGATCCTAAGGATCGAGTACCTGTTGTTATTTGCTTTATCACCAGAATCTGACTTAGACACTGCTGATGTGCAGGTAGTCGAGGAGGAGATGGAGGCAGAAGAACTGACTACTCTAATCCTACGGCGGTGAAGGCTGCCGACTATACAAAAAGTCCTAGCGTCAAGTACTCGACAAGAGGAGGTAGTGGCCAAGGCTGGTGAGGATCCGACTGTGATCTAGCAAGACGCGAAAATGGAGTCATCATCAACCATCAAGGCACTACGCTTGGGAACTAGGCCCTCCCTCAAGATAAGGAGGTCCACCCAGTAAGTATCCATGTACCGATCTCATCTTGATGTCATCAAGTAGTATCGCGCGAGTAATATGTTGTGATGCTTATCTTTGTTGTAGGAGATCCACCAGCGTGGAGACCAAGAGCCTAAGTACGAAGTTTGGTGCTGATGGTTGTAGTCACTCAGCCTAGGTAGTCATCACGGGTTCTAGAGCTGATGGCAGTAGCCGCTTAGCCCCCAAGCTTGCCTTGGCACCCGCCTGTCCACCGCCGAAGCATCAGCCTGCGCCCAAGGTTACCCCAGGTGTGGTATCTCTTGTTGCAACTCTTATGCATGACTTGTTGTCATCACTTGATGTTTTTGTAGTACTAGCCCCTGAGCTGCCAGAGGTCGAACCCATCGTGGAGAGTACTTCCACGATGGTGATGGAGCTACTGGCCATGATGTTGAATCCGGATGGTGAGCCAGAACCGGAGGTTAGGGTGGAGCCAAAAGTCGAGGATGAAATGGCGGCCACCGATGAAGTCGAGGCTGCACGTGTAGCCCCAAAGCCAGAAGCTAATGTGGAGGTTGTCGGGGCACTGCAAGTGTTGCCCATTGTCCCACCGTTTGAGGTAAGGGCGTCGACTAGTCGCACGGTGACTACCTCTTTATCATCAGAGGCTGGTCCATCGTCTAGCCGGGCGATGGTCCCTCTCGGTGTGCCGGGTGCCGGGGAACATGATGACACACAATTCCCTCCCGTGGCAAACCGAGAGAGAGACTGGCTGATAGCTGACCCCCTAGCCAGTGGGGATTTTGAGACTAAGCTGATGGACATGTACCGCCAGGTAGGTGAGTACACACCAATAAGTTTCACTGCTTTCTTGATCTTCGTCTTTAAATTGGTACTCGTTACGGACCACGAGCACTTGCTGTGTTGTTGTAGACATTGATCCAGCGCTCCCGCGAGAAGTTGAAAGTTCTCAAAGTAGTTGGAGACATCATCCAGCGGGTTGAGGCGCTGGAGCAGAAACTAGCCAAGGAGAGGTAGTACTCCTCCCGGCTGTTGATGAAGTATGATGGCCAGGCCGCCGAGTACCGAAACCTCCTGCAGAAAGCTGATGAAGAAAAGGATTGGCTCCGGGTACTTAATAGAGGCCTGAGGACCCAAAATGTAGGTAGGATATTTATCCTTTGTTGCTTTCGAGTACTTATCTTCCCTTGCTGATGCTGACTTGTTCTTTGCTTTTGATGTTGTAGAACTCACTAAGGAGAATAACGATCTCCAGGGTCATACTGTGGACTGGCAAAACGTGTACTACCAGGTCATTGATGAGTATGACAAGGTGACCAAGAAGTACGAGACCCTGGAACATAAGCTTGACAAGGAGACGCAGTTGCGCAAGGATGGGGAGGTCCAACTTGTGGACCTGATGGAGAAACTTCAAGCGCAGCAGGCTGAGTTGGAGGCGAAGGACCTTGCTCTCAGAAGCTGCTCAACCCGTTGCTGATATGGTAGAGCCCTCGGAGGAAGGCGTGCAGCCTCATCCCTTGGCAGGGATACTCAAGGATGTACCCGAGAAGTTCACCAGCTACGGGAAGAAGACTGTGGAGTCTATCTCCAAGCACTTGCTAGCGATGGTGAAGTCGTTCTACCTGCAAGCCAACTTGGCTACCGTGGCAGAAGGCATTGCCAAGGACTACTCAGATGAGTAGTTCCAGCAGTACTTGGAGGAGATGGCTCCCATTGCTCAAGAAGTAGCTGGACAGATAGACCTTGAATAATTTGGAAAAACAATTGCTTGTAATATAAACAAGTTATGTTAATGCAAATTATTGGAAGTCTTGTCGCAATTTTTGTGTGCTTGTCGACTTTGTTTTAATTTCTTCGGTTTAGTGCATCTCACGGACTACCTAGTTGTTTGCTCGTGTGGTAGTCGTGAGTGTCCGCGCACAAGGCTGCTACTTGGAGCCTCTTCAAATACAGTACGTAGAGTACCTTTAGGATGTGACTCCTCTTTGCGGAGCTCCAGTACTCATGTATCTAGGTAGTCAAATTCTTTAAGCGAGTAGAGTCTTCGAGACTTCATGTTCTGGAGCCTACCATCGCAACCTCTCCATGTTGTTTGGGTGTTGTGCTCTGAAGACCCGAAACTTGCAAACTTGTTATTACAAGCCGTGGCTAGACAAGTTTGTCTAGGTAAGGATTTGGGTAGTACAGATAACTCCCAAGTTATTTGACAAGTTCTGTCTGCGAAGACCATTGATGGAAATGTTTTGTCCAAGAAGCTGATTAGCTCAAGATTTGTGTGTGTAGGCTTGCTTTTGCGCAAGTTGCTGCTATTTAACAAGTTGAATAACCCAAAAGATAAGTGTGCAGACTTGTGGGTACAAGTTGCGAGTGGGTAGAGACTAGTCTTTTGCAACAAGAAATAACTCTGCTTTATTTAAATTGTAACTGTACAACTATAGCCCATGGTCAGTTTACATGAGTATGTAGACTATGGGTAGAATCAATAAAAGTGTTCAATGTTCCACGAGTTGTCGACTTCTTAGCTAGTGAGAGTATGGAGCTTGTATGACCCAGGTCTAGTGAACTATACGACGTAAGGCCCCTCCCAAGGTGAGTTTAGCCTGTGCAGCCCCTTGGTGTCTTGTATATGCTTGAGGACCATGTCACCTGTGTTGAACGAACGTTCTTTGACGTTGCAATCGTGGTAACGACGGATTCCTTCAAGGTACTTTGCTGATTGGATGACTGCTGCACAGTGTCGTACAGACACTGATAGGACCACAAGAAGGTTTGGACACATCTGTATACAGGGATGTACACCAAGACGTGTCAGACATGGAGACTATGGTGCTAGATGGCATAGTCTACATGGAGGATAGGAACTAGTAGAGGACTTGAAGACTACTCGTAGTAGTTAGAGTAGGACTCTCTAGTCGAATCTGACTAGTACTCTTCTAAAACAACCAACCTGTAACCTTACTCCTCCAATATATAAGGACGGGCAGGGACCCCCTCTAAACAAGTTCAATTGAATACAAACGAACAACACACAGGACGTAGGGTATTACGCAGGCTAGCGCCCGAACCTGTCTAAATCGCGTGCCTACGTACACCATCGAGTTCCTGATTTCGACAACATCCACCAACCAAAACTATACCTTGGGTACTCCCCTAGGAAGATTGCCAGGTTTAAACACCAATAGCTGGTGCACCAGGTAAGGGAAGTCGTCAAAAATCCCCTTGCGAGTTTGAAAGCCCAAGGCATCATCAAGCCCACAGTCGCGTTTGAAGCAGGTGCGACGTTCATCTTTGGCTCCTGGGCTGCGTCGCAAACAGCGCTTGAGGTTTTCACCACCACATCGCGGAGGCCTCGGAGGAGAAGCTCTACGGCATCAATCATCATTCCTAGTCTTTGGAGGAATTCGTGAAGAGATGCAATGAATTTTTTGATCTAACAAGAAGCGAGTCCGAGTACAACTCGAGCTCTACATCTACTTGGGTTGGTTCTCACGAGCTGGTGTTCCAGCCATTGTGCGAATTATGTTAAATTCCAAGCCAATTCCCGTTTGGACTGCGTAACACGGCTTCCATCTACCTATCCACCTTGCCTAGATTGCAATCCAACTCGGTTGCGATTGAGGATCACGACTAGGATCACTACTTGGACTTTGACGAGTAGACACCATTAATAGTTCCGTAGTAGGGCCTTGTGGGAACACTTTGACCCTCAAGGCAGGTTTGTTTATTGGCCTGGCATGAGGCCATCGGCCCCTTGCCTAGGACAACGAGTCACGCTTCATTGCCTACCTCGACATTCTCCTGTACCAGGAGGGAGCACCCTTGTCTCCTATCCGTGAAGGCAACGGCTCTACAGAAATCATTACCTGAAGTTCTGGAAGCCACTCTCCAGACAGAGAACTCTTTGCCCTTATCACAGCGTAAGATATGGAGGACGCCGAGCAACCGGAGAGGAATCCTTGACACGAGCGTCACCAAGATAATGTCTCGCTGGACGTACTCACCGCCAATGTCGTTGGGGAGGAGACCGACGCTTAGAGAACCCAGTTATGAGCAAGGAACGTAGCAAGAGCGGATCGTCACCACCGGCTGGCAGAGAGGCTCCCGATTGTGAATTTAGACAATGCCTTCGGGGCAGTCCAAACATGGCAATAGCGTACGCCTCTCACCACCATTGCTTCCATTGATCTCATGACTCGCACCAGGCCACAGGATAAATATACCAGACAGTTGGCAACTCTGGCGAAACATGCCAACGAACAATTCGACAGGCAAAATCCGATTGCCTCAGTATCACGTACTCCGTCCCAGCAAAGTCAACACGGCAGTAGCTACAGAGGCCCTGCAGCTCCTTCAGCTCGACAGCTCGAAAGTGCCAGACAAAATAGGGATGCGCCCGAGGGTAGTCGGACACCTTTTGTGGGAGGCCGTCGCCACCACAGAGTCGATCCTTAGCCCACGTGTACCATGAGAGATCTTTGAGATGTGATAAATATCAACTGTGATGCTTGTAATATCATCGAAGGACGGCATCGTAAAACTCGAAGCCGACTTCAAGGGTGACAACAACGATAGCTTTCCACTATTTTGCCTGAGAAATTCAAACCTCTGGGCATCTCAAATACGATGGCAACCAAGACCTAGTTCAATGGCTCCGATGCTACTCAGTATCAGTTCAAGCTGTAGGAGGGACCGATGACATGAAAGTTCACCAGCTACGTGAAGAAGACTACAGAGTTCGTCTCCAAGCACCTGCTGGTAATGGTCAAGTCGTTCTACCCACAAGCCAACTTGGCTCCCGTGGCAGAAGGCATTGCCGAGGACTACTCAGATGAGCAATTCTAGCAGTACTTGGAGGAGATGGCTCCCGTTGCTCAAGAAGTAGCTGGTCAGATAGACCTTGAATAATCTGGAAAAACAATTGCTTGTAATATAAACAAGTTATGTTAATGCAAATTATTGGAAGTCTGGTCGCAATTTTTGTGTGCTTGTCGACTTTGTTTGAATTTCTTCGGTTTAGTGCATCTCACGGACTACCTAGTTGTTTGCTCATGTGGTAGTCTTGAGTGTCCGCGCACAAGGCTGCTACTGGGAGCCTCTTCAAATACACTACGTAGAGTACCTTTAGGATGTGACTCCTCTTTGTGGAGCTCCAGTACTCATTTATCTAGGTAGTCAAATTCTTTAGGCGAGTAGAGTCTTCGAGACTTCATGTTCTGGAGCCTACCATCGCAACCTCTCCATGTTGTTTGGGTGTTGTGCTCCGAAGACTCGAAACTTGCAAACTTGTTATTACAAGCTGTCGCTAGACAACTTTGTCTAGGTAAAGATTTGTGCGTGCAGGCTTGCTTTTGCGCAAGTTGCTGCTATCTAACAAGTTGAATAACCCGAAAGATAAGTGTGCGAACTTGTGGGTACAAGTTGCGAGTTGGCAGAGACTAGTCTTGTGCAACAAGAAATTACTTTGCTTTATTTAAATTGTAACTGTACAGCTATGGCCGATGGTCAGTTTACATAAGTATGTAGATTATGGGTAGAATCGATACAAGTGTTCAATGTTCCACGAGTTGTCGACTTCTTCGCTAGTGAGAGTTGTATTAAACACGATAAACTAGCTTTGTATTAGGCAAATCATGATATCGAACTTAATCGAGAAAGTTTTGATATGGAAAACAACACAGAAGTCGATAATGACAGGACTTACAAGCTCGTTGGAGATTACGCTAGCCCTGCTTACTTGAATGAACTCGCCGAAAACTATTCTAAAACTACTCCTAGGATTTCGTGGCGCTGGGCTAGAAAAAGGTTGTATATTTAGATCCTATGCCACAAAGAAGTCCTAACGGTCATAACTCATGATCCATTACAATTTATTTTAAAAATATTTAAAAATAAATCTCCACGTTTTCCCTTATTTTGCGGAGACATCCGTACTTGTCTCAAATAGTTTAGCTTCCATCAACATTCGAAGTCCTATACTTAGTTATTGATCCTGGTCAAAATCTGGTGTCAACAATATTGCAACTTATATTTTGCAAATTGAATTAACATCAACCATCAAAAAGTTTAAAAATATCAATAAATTCACTTGAAATTTCTCTTATTTTACATGTGGGTGAAACTTTAACAGTGTTTTGAATCCAAAAATTTGATAAAACTTGATCAAACATTTGCATTCGGCTACATAGATTTTATTACCACCATCCTAATATCTAGTACTACCATTTATTCATAATTTAGGCTAATTTTAATGGAAAGTTTTATAGAAGTTTCATTTGCATTAAAATCCATACCACTTCAGCAATTTTGCTAACATACGTTCACGAGACGAGAGAAGAATTGACACACAACATGCACAGTTAGAGCATCTTCAGCAGTGCACGAGATTAATGTGTAAGGGGTGTTTGTTTCTTTAGTCCCTCCTAAAATTTCTGTCACATCGAATGTTTAGATACTAATTAGGAGTATTAAATATAGACTAATTACAAAACCAATTGCACATATGGAGACTAATTTGCGAGACGAATCTATTAAGCCTAATTAGTTCATGATTTGACAATGTGATGCTACAGTAAACATGTGCTAATGATGGATTAATTAGGCTTAATGGATTCGTCTCGTGAATTAGCCTCCATCTGTGTAATTAGTTTTATAATTAGCTCATATTTAATCCTCCTAATTAGCCTCCAAATATTTGATGTGATATAAATTTTAGGAGCTCCTAAAGATCCAAACACCCCTAAGTTCTAAATCTGAGTAACTGTGCAACGAGATCAGACGTTGGAAAGTTGACAGGAAACAGTCGAACGGGATTTGCGCAGGAACGCGTTCATACGGAGCCAGTTCTCAGACTAAAAAGAAAAATCCCGACAATAAAAGGGAAAAAGGCAAAAGAATCAGACAGGCAGCAGTCCAAAGGTCACGCCTCCGCCCCCCCACCCCCAACCAAATCTTCACCTGCTCTGCAGATCGCCGGCGATCTACTCGCTAGCCGCCTCCGATAACCGCTGGCGCCAGGCAGCACCCGCCTGCTCCTCTTACGGGAGCCCAGGGAACAGCACAGCGCCGTGGAAATCTGTAGCAGCGGCGGTGGGACGAAGCGAGAGAAGAGGGGATGACTAGCCTGTCGATCACGGTGATGACGCTGAACCTGCACGAAGGGGAGCAGCCGAGCGAGAGCCCCAACACCTGGGAGAAGCGACGGGACATCTGCGTCAGCGTCATCACCAGCTACTCCCCCACCATCCTCTGCACACAGCAAGGTGAGCGGTGATGATACACGCGATTCAGCTAAAGGAACTTGGGAACATGGGCTATCGCATCTCTTGTATTCAACTGATTTGGTTCAGAAGCACAACTAGATGCCGATTTGATGCATTTTCTTGTTAGAAATAAGTAGTGCTGCTGCAGACTAGGGATGGAACTGATTAACTGAACTTGATCCTTCCTATTAATATATAAGCCGGCATTGTGGGATCTTTGAATTTTTTTTTGACTGAACATGATGACAGTCTGAGCTAGGTTTTTCCTTTCCTTTTTTCCCCATTTGGCCAAGAGGTGTGGTGCTTGGATTGGGCAATGCTAGCAGTTGTTTGGCCCTATTGGTGGGATTTTAGTTCTTCAATGCAAGCTCCATTCCTGCATGCTTTTCTAATTTTGGCTGAAAATAGCGGGTTTGGCATGCAGGCTTGAGATGGCAGTTGGACTACCTACAACAGTGCTTGCCTGGTAAAATTTGTGCACTTCAGTGTTATCAGCTCTTCTTGTACGTTAACTTGATTTCTGTTTGATGATAGTAATGCACTTTATGCATAATATAACTTCGATAGTTCGATTATCATAGTACTCGTGTTATCTTTGTTTTCAGAAAGTCTTCCTATTTTTTTTCAAGCTATGAGCGATAAACTATCACAAGAAAAAAAAAGTGGGCTAAATGTCTCCCTGGATTGATTTATAGAAACGAATATATCTTAGTAGTCCCTGATATCAACCTTTTAGCTCTATTTATAACCTGTGGAATCTACAACGAATTCATCAACCAACTATATAGCAATAACTAATCGATCAAATTGTTAGTAAATGTCACTTAATCTGTGGTACATTGTTTAAAATTAAGGTAGTAGGCATGCAGGTTCTCAACAAAACCAAATTTGTAGTTCAGAAAAAATGACGGTCACACAATGTTTCAAAGGCCTTATGGCTCTTTGTTTCTACTATGGGCCCCAGAAGCATAGGGGGATTTTACTCGTTGGTATCAATTAAGTGATCTGTGGACCTTTGTCGCTCTCCATGGGGCTTTTGCACTAATAGGTTTCATGTTACGTCAATTTGAACTTGCTTGGTCTGTTCAATTGCCACCTTATAATGCAATTTCATGCTCTGGTCCAGTCGCACTGTGTCTTCTCCATTATAGAGGAACCTAAAAACTTACTGTGAACCATATAGAGCTTGCGTGGAACAAGGACCAAGTATAAATAGGCTGCCATCAGTTAAAACAGTTACACACAAACGAGTATTTGAATAACATGAGTACATAATTCTTGATGTCTAGTATGACTAGTAGCGCTGCATTGGCTATCGACTACCAATTTATAAGTTATAATTACAGAAATGGCAACTAGTCTCAAGCAAGTTGGCCTAGGATAAATATGAAACCTAAGAAGATGCACTAAAAAAGAGTTTAATAATTGGAAAAGGAGGATTACGTTTCAGGCATTTGGATTGCTCATCGGCATGTACAAAATCCTTTGGAGTACCCAAGGGTACCTTATGAATAGTCAGTTAGGCACAATCCTTGGTATCCAAATCTGTATAAGTACTTTTCCCTGCCCACAATCTATTGTTGCACACAAAAAAGAGTCATGTGTTCTCTCTGATCTATAAACAAGAAGTCCAGTTTACACCCTGTTCAACACAGATATGAGTTTCTGAGGTAT
Source organism: Setaria italica (assembly GCF_000263155.2). Taxonomy (NCBI): domain Eukaryota; kingdom Viridiplantae; phylum Streptophyta; class Magnoliopsida; order Poales; family Poaceae; genus Setaria; species Setaria italica. The sequence goes on from NC_028452.1 coordinate 28,791,134, forward strand.
ACAATGTTCCCTGATCAATATGTGTCGAGAAGTCGAATGACTAAGCCTTTGCACTCATCTAGGTTATGAACAGTTTGGCATCTCAAGAAAAGGCTCACAGGACACCGCTGATGAATACTGCACAATATTTTATGAAAAAGAGAAGGTTTGCCATTTCTGCCTAATCATTTCTGTACAGTACTTGTTAATTATCTCATTCACTTCAAAACATATCCATCTTGCTTTTATTATTATGATGTTGAAGTAAATAATAATTTATACACCTAGATGAGCTGAACTTCCATGCATTTGTTGAAGGTGGAGCTTACTGAAGGTGGCACATTTTGGTTATCAGAATCACCATCAGTGCCAGGAAGCATTTCATGGGGAGCAACTGCACCCTGCATTGCAACATGGGCAATATCCTTTGGTGTGATGCTCTTCTTGTGCTTCAACGTTCTATCATTTTCTTAGTATCTTGGTTATAATGAAGAGTGTCTGTTGCCTTAACATGATGTACACACATTTCAACTCAAAAGAGTAGAACCACCTGGATTCAGCTTCCAGATCGTAAATACAAATCTTGATGAAGTTAGCCCTCGTGCTCGACGAAGAAGTGCGTTGCTTACATGGCAACATATAGCATCCTTGCCTCCCAATTTGCCTGTTATCTATTGTGGAGGCTTCAACACGCAGAAGGAATCTATGACCGGGCGGTTTTTGCTTGGCAGATCCAGGTAATAGCTTGGTGGAGGATTATAAATTTTGTCCAAGTTAGCATGTCATTTCCCATATAATCACAGCATATGTGGTCTGCAATCAATTTTGTCGAAGTTAACATGCCACCAGCACAAGCACAACCTTCTACCTGTAGTTAACAATTGCGCCACTAGCTTGCAATAAAATTTTGCATCAGATCCACCACTGACTTTTAGCTTCCTGTGTACATACCATTGAGATTTAGTGCACCTCTTTTATGGTATTTTTTTAACACTTTTTAAAAATGGACAAAATGCACTTTTTGAAAAGATTTACACCTTTTTGTTTCTGAAGTCCAAGGTACATGATATTGTAAGCATTTGAAACTTAAGAAATAATGTTCCTTTTTAAATATGAGAACTTACATAGTTTGAAAATTTTTGCATGGAGTGCATTGACTCTTTTGGAAAATGCATCTTTGATAATTACTTTTTCTAAGTACTTCTCATTAGAAGTTACTGAGAATCTAACCATTCGAATGGTATTTTCATAATAAACTTATATCCTTTTTATGTGTTCAATCTGACTACTTCAATATATATCTGTGGTCAAAGTTTTATAAACATTGATGGCACTCATTTTCAAAAGATAACTATTTGGCAACGGAGTATTAATGTTTCTACAGAGGTGCCTCTGATTATTGTTTGCTAATATTATGTTTCTTTAGTATATATGTATCTGTGTTTCAGTGAATTTACTGGGCAATTTCCTTCATTGTGTTTTTTGACACAGTCCTTTGTGGTGTCAATAATACAGAGAACATGGTGTTGTGGGTGATATGCGAGATGCTTGGCCAAATGCTCGGGTGCGAAAAAATGTTTCATTAATACACACATATCATGGATTTAAAGGTGCCCCCTGATGCTTCATTTTAGGTCCTTTTTTGCAGTTCCCGTTGTACCATTATGTGGATCACTGCACAATTAGATGGCAGAAAGAATGTCACGTTAAATAAATATTACTCTGCTTACACATTACTTCAAATTTTCAGCAACTTTTTATTTTGGAAAATTCACATTTATCATCCAAAAATGAAACCAGGAATTGAAAGGAAAATGACTTGGTTTATTCAATTTCATATTGAGATACATCAAGTTTTTGTCGTGTAGCCTTTATCTAATCACCTTTCTAAAACAGTTCAATGTTTCACTATTCTGCATTATTTTTTATCTGTGTAATGATTTTTTGTGCTAATTATGCTCCATGGATGTATTGATATTTGTTCATTACATCTACTTATCTTGTTAATTATACCTGCCATTTTTCCTATTTGCTCATCCTAGTATGTGTTTTTAGCAATCTTATCAAACAAATATTTTGTTGCAGGGGAGAAACAAGGCGCGGTAGAATTTCTCAAATTAATATTTAGAGCTCTTTGCTTGTGCTGGGATCGACAGACACAGGACTTGCATATTGACTGGATCCTATTTAGAGGGCGCCCACTCGTACCAGCACTTTGTGAGGTCATAAATGATAACATAGACGGTGTTTATCCATCCTCACACTTTCCCATTTTTGCTGAGTTTTTGCTTCCACGCTCAGTTCGTTTAGCTGAGACAGCTTCATAGTTGTTGGTATGTTCTTGTTATGAGATTTTGTTTGTTGTTCTTATTTCCCATCCTTATTTCCATTATGCAACAACAGCCCTTGAGCCCATCTCCGGGTTTCTTTTGTCATGCCATTCAACAAAACAAGACCATTAACATGTGCAGCCCTTGTCATGAGGCTTGTTCCAGGCAATGGAGTTATTCTGTTACCTCTGCTTGCTATCTTTTTTTGGTTCACATATTCTTTATACCGTTCTTGAGATTTTCATGTATATAACTGTATCTTTACATGTTCTCTATGACAATGGTGAGATCTTGAAGTAAATTCACTGATGTAATGAAAAAAAATCAAGGTTTTCACTTTGCACTCTACTACATTTGTGGTCCTGCAATATTATCAAAGTTCTGACCTTGGTAAATAATTTCACCGTTTGCAAGTTGTTGTGTATTAAATCTAAGATTCAAACTTGACAGTAATTTCTTGCTATTGGATAACCGTGATGTTTGAATTATGATGTTTGTCATGTCCTTAACAAAACCATACTTAAAACTCATGCAGCATAGTCGTAAGCTCCCCATTTGAGGGAGACATCAACAATGAGTGTTCAAATCTTGGTGGCACCAAAAAACAAAAACAAAATAATGGCAGCATCTGTACTTGATTTGTGCTCCCTTAGAGCAGCCACAGTGCCCCGTACAACATCGATGCTCCAAAACATCACATCACCACCGCTGCCTCGTCTCTTTCTTTTGCCACAGTGTCCGCATGGATCAAGTAGGGCCCCTTAGAAATTTTAAAGAAGCAAAAATAAATCTTTCCTTCCCAAGCAAGGGAACAGCAGACAGCCAGTGATGGATAATATATTTTAGTCATTGAGTATTGAGGTAGGGGTGTTTGGATCTTTAGAACCTCCTAAAATTTATATCACATCGAATATTTGAAGGCTAATTAGGAGGAGTAAATATGAGCTAATTATAAAACTAATTACATAGATGGAGGCTAATTCACGAGACGAATCTATTAAGCCTAATTAATCCATCATTAGCACATGTTTACTGTAGCATCACATTGTCAAATCATGAACTAATTAGGCTTAATAGATTCATCTCGCAAATTAGTCTCCATCTGTGCAATTGGTTTTGTAATTAGTCTATATTTAATACTCCTAATTAGTATCTAAACATTCGATGTGACAGAAATTTTAGGAGGGATTAAGGCCTAGTTTGGTTCCCTGACTTATTTTTAAGCACCCGTCACATCGAATGTTTAGATACTAATTAGTAAATATGAGCTAATTATAAAACTAATTACATAGATGGAGGCTAATTCACGAGACGAATCTATTAAGCCTAATTAATCCATCATTAGCACATGTTTACTGTAGCATCACATTGTCAAATCATGAACTAATTAGGCTTAATAGATTCATCTCGCCGTTTAGCCTTCACTTATGTAATGAGTTTTGTAAATAGTCTAAGTTTAATACTCCTAATTAGTATCTAAACATTCGATGTGACACGTGCTAAAAATAAGCAAAGGGAACAAACACCCCCTAGAGGAACAAACACCCCCAGTGCTTGCTTTTTTCATTCGGGCATCGCATGCTGCAGTGTACAAACCAATGTTCCAACAGGAGAGAGAAGAACGAAGCATCGGTCTGAGGCCACAATACCGCTGCTCTCGGTCTGAGGCCACAATGCCGCTGCTCTTACTAGGGGATAGTTAGCTGGGTCGTAGTCGACCTAGGTTATGGTGTACAGTAGCCTCTTAGGAAGTTAGGGTGAAGTTTTAAATAATTTTTTCTCTCCTTCCAACTCTCACTATCAAAATTGTTCACTTTTCAACTATAAAGATATGCAAATTATAATTTATTCAATATATAAAATATATATTAGTTGTCGAAATTTTATGTGAGTGAAAAATTTAAGATACTCTACTACTTTATATAAAATATATAACAAATATATTAGCTTTGAGTATGTTTGAAATTTTTGAAGTTCTGTTCAAAATTTTAAAGCAAAACTGCACCAAACTTGCTGCCCATCCACGCCACGCGAATGCACGTGCGCCCGAAGCACGATCACCCCACGCAACGCACGCGACGTCTCCACGCGGCACTGCTTGCTTGGCGCAGCACCGTCAGCTAGTCACCGCCGGTGACAAGACGAGTCAACCCCGACGCTTGCCCAACCCGCGCGCACGCTGATCTCCCCTTCCGCACGGCAAGATCGCCTCCAGCCAACCCCGGCCCGCACGTCTGCACGCGCCCACCACCAAGGCCACCATGTTGTAGCCTGCCCGTGGCCAACACCACCCGGCCACTCACCGCTAGCGATGTGACCACACACGCATGTGCTTTTCCCAGTCCCCGCGCACGACAAACCAGCTCCGCCACGCCACATTCCCGCCTACCCAGTAGCGCGCCACTCGCCCACGCGCGCCCATGCCACCAGCAGCCAACCGCTGCGCTAGCCGTGTCTGCACTGCTCCCCGGCTGCCTCCGTGCTCCCCTATTGCACGCCCAGCTTCACCCGGTGTCCTGATCCCATCCTCGCCCTCCTGTTGCTATAAAAGGGGCCCTCGCCCGCTTGCCAGTGCTGCCCCACCATTTCTCCCCCACGTCAAAGCTCTGTTGCTTCGCCATCGCCACCTCCCCATGGAGCCCTCCCCTCCGAGCACTCCTGCCAGCACCTATGCCCTCTAGAGCCCTCTCCGCCCCCCGCTCCACCTCTCCGAGTATCTCCCCGGCTAGCTGTGGCGGAACCACCTCGGATTAGCTTGATTAATCAGAGTTTAGCCGCCTAACATGCGACACTCCTGATTAACTCGAGCTAACACGAAGCGCCGTCGGACTTCATCCGATTTAACCACTTTCAACAGGATCGAGTTCAGCAAACCCTGTTAGAGGTATGCCCTAGAGGCAATCATAGAGATGATGATATTCCATTTGTATCCATGATTTGTATATTGTGTTCATTGAATATCCATTAAAGGCTACTTGAATTGATTTGCAATTATGTGAATTGTATGTGAAACTCTTTACTTGTATGGTTATTCTAAAGTTGTCCCTAGTCGGAGTTCATGTGAGGACACACATGAATATTAGACTAGCGCATGTATTAGTTGATGACTATGTTTCACAAGTCGCCAACAAGGGAGGGGTCGGAAACTGCAACTTCACCTGAAAAACAGGAGCCACAACAAGGCTGAGCTACTAAGCTCAACAAGACTTAACTGGGGAGGAGCCAACTACTCTTCCAACTAGACATGCAAGGCTTCTTGGCTGAGGGGTTTGTTTTGCCAAAGCACTAAGTAACCTATTTTCAAGTTTTAGCTCCGGTTCTAGATTTACTTACCAGTCTAGGTTGTGCAACCTATTCTAAGCAAACATCGAGTCAAACAAGTGTGTAGATAAAAACAACAACATTGCCATCATCAGATTCCTTATTTACTCAGGGTGACATAGCGATCAAGTAATCTCAAACTGTGAGAGGCAGACGAATCGATTCGAGTTCTTTAACCATGCATGGTGAACCTAGCCCCACGACATCCGCGCACCCGGGGGTCGCTTCCTGTGTCGGCCTTCCCCATCGATCCCCTAACCCGTGTCGGGCCCATTTCCTTTGGTGCAAGGTTCCACAGACCCGGTCTCTGTCGTTCTGTGACCACGCTTTGCCACCACGTGCGACAACCAGCAGGGGAAACTCCGTTCCAAGAACAATGGGGCGACCGCTCACGTCTAGGTTCAATCAGGTACTAGGCTTCCTCATCCCATACTAAGTATGAGGCTAGTACTTTCAAACACTTGATCACGAACACCACCACTGTCGGGCCTTAGCAAGTTTTCATAGACAGACGGGGCGACCATCCGACCACCAAAGTGTTACCAACCCTGCCCCGTCCATCGTCCTTATAGTTGTAACAGGAGAGTAAACATACAACTCCTACAAACAAAGAGGGCGGAAACTGCTCGACTTCGGGGGCGGCTTCGACTTTCGCGGGCAGGAACTCGGCTACAGCTTCTTCTTCGGGCGCCGGGTGCAGCTCGTAGAAGCCGTCAGTGAGATGCAGCTCTACACGAATGCAATGCAAGGGTTAGCTTAACCGTTTTGATTGACAGCAACACTGGCTCTCCTGAGCCCAGAAACTTGCGACAAAGAGCAGGAGGTGGAGGCTGTTTGAGAGAGCTGATGATGATCAACAGGTAAGGGTAGGAAGAGAACTAGTGGTCTGATCCTTGAACTAGAGGATGTGATAACTGGGATCCTCAGACGTAGGCGCTGAAGGGTTCCCACGTTTTACACATACACCCTCGAGTTGAAGAAAAAGATCACAGCCAAGCCCTCGGGCGAGGCGGACAAGGGTCGGCGAACAGACAGGGTCGGACGAGACGGAACTGGGGTCGGGCGGATAGGAGGGGTCGGGCGAAGCGGACTTAGGGTCGACACTCACCTTCTTCCTGAAAGGAAAGCTTGGGGTCGGGAAGAGGCAGACTTGGGCGCGGAACTAAAGCTTTGAGCAGGGACTAAGGTTGGCGATACTCCGGCGGCGGCGCTTCTTGCGGATCACAAGAGAGCTCTACGCAGCACAAGGGAGCAAGCTGCGGGTGACTTGGAGGAACTGAGAAGGAACTGGGAGAAGAACTCCTCAAGACTGGGCGGATGGCGCTGGGAGCTTGATCAGGGAGCTAGAGGAAACTAAGGGCAACAAAGGCGGAGGGAAACTCCGGCGACGGGGGCATTCCTTTTATAGCTGCTGGAGCAGAGGAACGGAAACGTCGCGGAGAGAGAGAAGGGAAGCGGCGCGAAGGCCGGGGAGAAGCAATGGAGTGCTCTGCCGTGGCGGCGATTGAGCAAACCGGACGGTGCTGCAGAACTCCGGGGGGTGACGCCAGCGATCATTGCGCTACTCCGTCAGGGCGGCGTAGGCGCGGGTAGACCGGTGGTTGGGATTTGGCGGAGAGCGGGCGTCGTCGTGCGGGAGAAGTGATAGAAGCGACCGGTTAAACGGCGCTAGAATCAAGGGCGCACAGGTGGGAGAACAAGCGGACGCGGCGCGAGGGAGAGCGCGGAACAACAGATTGTCGGGCGGCTTCTGACAGAGCGGGAAAGGAACTGTCGCGGCCGCGGTCGGGGTTGGCGGTGGCGTCGGAGAAGACGAGCCACGCGGCAGGAAAGCTCTGGGGCGGCCATGCAACTCGAGTGCAGCTGATGCGGGGGATCTGGAAAAAGATCTCACGGGTCCACCGGGGAAAAAGATCGGAGCGGCGCGAGGGAGAGCGCAGGATCCGACGGAGGGCTGACTTCTGACAGAGCGGGAAAGGAACTGTCGCGGCCGCGGTCGGGGTTGGCGGTGGCGTCGGAGAAGACGAGCCACGCGGCAGGAAAGCTCTGGGGCGGCCATGCAACTCGAGTGCAGCTGATGCGGGGGATCTGGAAAAAGATCTCACGGGTCCACCGGGGAAAAAGATCGGACGGGTGAGGAAGATTAGCAGGATCCGACGGAGGGCTGAACTCGCCAGGGTCGGGAAAAAGGAACGAACGGTAGGGGTCGGATCTCAGGGGTCGGAACTGGCGGAAGACTGAGCACTTCAGTGCGGTCAACAGAGCAACTGACTGAGGTTAAAGGCTGAGATCAACTTAACTGGGAAAGATTAGGGGTCGGTCATTACAGCCTACCCCTCTTAAAAAGAATCTCGTCCCGAGATTCAAGATCAAGGGTGTGCTGTTCTTACCTCCTTGATGAGATAGAAAACCTGGAAAACGCTTGTTCAGATATTCTTCCGTCTCCCATGTCGCTTCATCATCGGTGTGGTTTCTCCAGAGGATTTTGTACATCTTTACCATTTGGCGTCGGGTGTGCCTTTCCTTCTGGTCAAGAACTCGATCTGGGTACTCGGCGTAGGTCAGGTCGGGTTCTACTTGAAGCTGTTCTTGTTCTAGGATCTCTGCTGGAACTCGGACGCATTTCTTCAGCTGAGACACATGGAAAACATCATGTATGGCTGACAACTGCTCTGGGAGTTGGATCCGGTAGGCAACGGGTCCACATATCTCCAAAATCTCATAAGGGCCAACGTAACGGGGAGCTAACTTGCCCTTTATTCCAAACCGTTGCACTCCTTTGGTTGGGGAGACTCGAAGGTACACATGATCACCAAGGTCGAACTGTAGGGGTCTCCTCCTCTGGTCAGAGTAACTCTTTTGTCGCGATTGGGCAGCCTTGAGATTTGCCTGAATTACCTTCACTTGCTCCTCGGCTTCTATTACTAAGTCAGGGCCATAAACTTGTCTCTCTCCTGGTTGGGACCAGTTCAAGGGTGTCCTGCATCTTCGGCCGTACAGGGCCTCAAACGGTGCCATCTTTAAACTGGACTGGTAGCTGTTATTGTAGAAGAACTCTGCTAAGGGCAGGCACTTGTCCCAGTTTTTGTCATAGTGGATGACACAAGCTCTTAACATGTCTTCAAGGATCTGGTTGACTCTCTCGGTTTGGCCATCGGTTTGGGGATGGTATGTTGAGCTTCTAATGAGCTGGGTGCCCATGGATGCTTGTAATTGCTCCCAAAAACGGGCCACAAACTGGACTCCTCGATCAGAGACGATGGTCTTGGGTACACCATGTAGGGAAACGATACGGTCGAGGTACAACTCTGCATATTGCTTGACTGTGTAGGTGGTACGAACAGGAAAGAAATGTGCCGTCTTGGTCAGACGGTCCACTATAACCCAGATAGAATCATACCGTTGAGTTGTAAGGGGTAACCCAACTATGAAGTCCATGCTGATGTCTTCCCATTTCCAAGAGGGAATAGGTAGCGGCTGCAAGGTTCCTGCTACCTTCAAGTGACTGGCCTTGACACGTTGACAAGTGTCGCACTCCAAAACATAACGAGCTATCTTCGGTTTCATCCCACTCCACCAAAAGGTCTGACGGAGATCATGGTACATCTTGTTGCTGCCAGGGTGGATGGAGAACTTGGAAAGATGAGCTTCATCTAGGATTTGCTTCCTTAACTCGGGGTCGGCGGGCACTACTAGTCGATTTCCATAGTACACACCTCCCGTTTGGTCCTGCCGGAAAAGCTTATATCCCTCGTCTTTTACCAAGACCTTACTGATGATCCGTTGTACTTCTTCATCCTTAGCTTGTGCTGACCGAATCCGGTCCTCTAAAACTGAGTCAAGGATGAGGTGATCAAGGGTTCCATGGGGAACAATCTCTAGACTTAGTTTTCCCATCTCGTGACACAAAGTGTTGGTGAAGGTTGTCGACAACAAGCAGTTACAACGGGGTCTACGACTGAGGGCATCGGCCACCACATTGGCCTTGCCAGGATGATAGCGCACATCCAAGTCATAATCCTTTATCAACTCCAGCCATCTTCTCTGACGCATGTTGAGATCAGCTTGCGTGAAGATGTATTTGAGGCTCTTGTGGTCGGTATAGAGGTTGCAGTGAGCTCCCATTAAGTAGTGCCTCCATATCTTCAAAGCGTGGATCACTGCTGCCAGCTCAAGGTCATGTGTCGGGTAGTTCAGCTCATGAGGTCGCAACGCACGTGAGGCATAGGCAATGACTCGGTTGTCTTGCATAAGAACACACCCGAGTCCAGTGCCGGAGGCGTCACAGTATACGTCATACGGCCTAGAGGGGTCGGGTTGAGCCAAAACTGGGGCGGTGGTTAACAAGTGCTTCAGGGTTTTGAAAGCTTCTTTGCACTTGATGTCCCACACAAACTTGGCCTCTTTCTTCAACAACTCGGTCATCGGCTTAGCTATCTTGGAGAAATCCGGTATAAAATACCGATAGTAACCTGCCAGTCCGAGGAAACTCCGGATCTGGTGTACCGAGACAGGAGACTTCCATTCCATGACCTCTTGCACCTTACTGGAATCCACGGCAATACCGTCCTTGGAGATAGTGTGTCCCAAAAACTTGACACTATCCAACCAAAACTCACACTTGGAGAACTTTGCATAAAGTTGGTGATCTCTCAGTCGCTGGAGAACTATATGAAGATGGTTGGCATGCTCTTCCTTGTTCTTTGAGTACACTAAGATATCATCAATGAACACCACTACAAACTTGTCCAGCTCGGGCATAAACACCGAGTTCATAAGGTACATGAAGTAAGCGGGTGCATTGGTGAGTCCAAAGGACATGACTAGGTACTCATACAATCCATATCTGGTAGAGAAAGCTGTCTTGGGTACGTCGCAAGGTCAAATCTTGATTTGGTGATAACCAGAACGAAGATCGATCTTGGAGAACACTTTTGCTCCGGCTAACTGGTCGAACAAGACATCAATGCGGGGCAGTGGGTACTTATTCTTGACTGTTACCGCATTGAGGGGTCGGTAATCCACACACATCCGTAAACTGCCGTCTTTCTTCTTCACAAACAGGGCGGGGCATCCCCAAGATGACGTACTGGGTCGAATGAAGCCCTTTTCCAACAGATCATGCAACTGGGTCTTCAACACTGCTAACTCAGCGGGTGGCATCCGATAGGGTCTCTTAGATATCGGAGCTGTACCAGGAATCAACTCTATGGAAAACTCCACTTCTCTGTCAGGTGGCATGCCTGGCAAGTCTTCTGGAAACACATCTGGGTACTCACAGATAACAGGGAGGTCTTCTAAACGGGTTCCCAAGAGAGAAAAGGCACAAGGGGTCAAAGACTCAGGATGGGTCAAGGATAGGGTAGCACTGCCATGAGAGGGTGAGCTGAAGAAAAGAGATCGGGCTGAGGTATCTAAAACAACACGGTGTTGGGCCATCCAATCCATGCCAAGGATGACGTCTAGGCCTTCGAGGTCAAGGATGATAAGGTTTTCCTTGAAGAGGGTGGGGCCTAGCTGGAGAGGTACAAGAATAACGACCTGATCCGACGTTATCCTTCCTCCAGGAGTGGCGATCACATAGGGTTCCTTAGTGTGACCTACACTTAGCCCACATCTTTCCCTTGCCTTACTCCCGATAAAGCTATGGGAAGCTCTCGAGTCAAACAACACCACAACAGCCTGATTTAAAACAAGAAAAGTACCCGTCATTACTGACGCACCTTCGGGAAGTTCGGTCAAGCTGGTGTAGTTGAGTCGGCCTTGTCGGACTTGCACCTTGGGCCTTCTTCCTCTGGCTGCCACGGGGTTCTGGCCTTGCTGCTGAGTCTTGCTCCTGGGGCAGTCCCTTGCAAAATGTCCCTCATTGCCGCAGGTGAAACATCTGTTACTGGCTGCCGGACGAGGTGGCGTTGGCAGGGTCGGCCGGGGTACTTGCGGTTGGAAGCCTGGGGAACTAGGCATTGTTGCCGGCGGGGGTCGGGCGATCCATTTCCCTGACTGTTGGGGTCGGCCAGGGGCTTGTGGAGGGATCATCCGAAACCTTCGGGCTGGCGGGCTCGGAAGAGCCACAGAGGCTTTCCTCTTCTGGTCGGCCTTGAGAGCTTGCATGCAATCCTCCTGGGAGATGGCCAGATTGACCAACTCATTATAGGTGTCCACCCGGATAGGGTTCAGCCTTTCCCTGAGCTCCAAGCTCAGTCCTCGGCGGAATCTGTCCCGCTTCTTCTCATCCGTGTCCGCGTGATATCCCGCATAACGGCATAGGTCATTGAACGCCTGGGCGTAGTGCAGCACATCCCGAGTTCCCTGGGTGAGGGCTAGAAACTCGTTGAGCTTGCACTCCAGGAGACCTTCAGGAATGTGATGCGCTTTAAACGCCGTCTTAAACTCGTTCCAACTGACTACATGGTCAGCAGGTAGCATGGCATGGTAGTGGTCCCACCAAAGCCGTGCGGAACCACGCAGCTGCTGGGCCGCGAACCGCGCCTTGTTGTTGTCAGGGCATGGAGCGGTAAGGAGCTCGAACTTGGATTCGATCGTACGAACCCATGCATCAGCGTCGAGCGGTTCTTGGGTCTTTTGGAACAATGGGGGCTGTGTCCCCAGAAAGTCCTCATATCTTGCGATATGCTGCTGCTGCTGTGCTCTACCACCATGTGGCTGCTGCTGTCCTTGCACCAGATGTCTGAGCAGCTCGGTTTGAGTTGCTAGGATTGCCTCCAATGGCGATGGTGGCGGGGGCGGGGGAAGATCTTGTTGCTGATAACTGCCACTGGGCATAGTTCCAGACCTCGTGCGGTGCGCCATCTGCAAGAGTGAACGCCCCATCAGTCTCATAACCTTAGGTGTACTCCAGCAATTGGGAACGTATGAATTAAGTCCTTCAATGCGACTCTTGTCAATGGTGCATCACACGTCCTCACAGAGGAAGCACATTCCTCCCATTTCATCACCGATAGCCCCTACTTGCCCTGGTACTCCACCTCAGGTAACCACACCACATACAGACTCCTAGGGTCGGGTCCACTCGATCCAAGGGGTCGGATACGGTCCGTACTCACAGAGGGTCGGACAAGGCGGTAACTGTCTTAAGGGTCGGCGCACTTTAGCTCGCAAACTAGGGTCGGCCAACTGAACAGGCTCCCCGAAAACAACACAGGGTCACGGCACCACTTACTTAACCTTAGCATCCACATCATTCGGAAGGATAAAACTATGCACTGCATGGGTTGACTTTATACACAACGACGTTTCAACACAGGGAGTACTCAACTTCAAGGCTAACCTATTACAACTTTCCAAAACTAGGCTGCCGAGGAGTACAGCAAAAGAAAGAAGGTTCCCTGAGAACCCTTAAGCTACCACTGGACACTATGAGTCGGAGAAGGGGCGCCATCCTCTTCTATGTCCATGCTGGACGCTCCCTCGTCTTCCTCAGGGTCCTCCTGAGCTTCAAGCTGCATGTTGAGGGCATGCATATCTTCAAGCTCAGCTTGGTGCTCCTCGAGGTGGGCATTGGCAACGGCCAACTCCATTTCCACCTCCATTTTCTCCTCGGAGAGCTCGATCATACCGTCCACAAGGTCGGCAACTTCTCCTTCCAGCTCGGAGATCCGGTCTTGCATGTCGTGGATCTGGATTCCACGTTGGATCAGCTGGTAGGTTTGGCCTACCAGGTCTCTTCTAGCTGCCTGGAGGTACCCGTGGGTGTCTGCAGCAGTCCGGGCAAAGAGAGTCATGGCCCTTCCTTGGAGCTCGATCAGCCGGTAGAAAGCAGCCATGCAACGGACGTTGGTGGAGATGGTGAGCGTGGCACAAGTAGTGGCCAACACCTCAAGGTTTTCGATGCGGTCCAGCCAGGCCGGGTCCAACCGACTCCTGACGGGAAAAAGACCGATCGGGTCCAGGGTGATCTCCACAGGGTGGAACTGACAGAACTGCGTGAGCAACTGGAGAGCGGCGGATTCCCACGTATCTTCCGGAGAAAGACCGTAGGCTATGATGCCTAGAGAGGGCCAGTCGGGCCGCGCAAAAGGGGGTGGCACCAGTGCTTGCACCTGGCACGTCTGGATGCCCTGCTCCACATACAGCCGCCCAGAATACAGGGGTGGGGACTGATACCCAAACCATCTCAACGTATCCCACAAGATCGCGGGAAACCCCTCGAAATGTAGGCATGTTGATTGGAAGGCACCGTTCGCTCCAAACACCACATGCCCGGGAGCAGCCATCTGGAACCAAGAAAACCGAAGCCACGTGAGATAACTCCGAAGATCAGAGGTCGGATCGAGAAGCAGAAGGGCTTAACCGAGAGCAACTAAGAGGAGCTAGAAATCCTTAGATCCAAAAGAACTCTGTCGGATAGGGTTGCTGTTGAGAAGAGAACATTACAGATTTTTGGTATGACGCATGCACGGCCTACCGTACTCTTAACCAAAAACAACTGCCCGAACCTTGGGTCTTACGTGGTCAGCGCCGGTGACAAGGCAACAATACGTCTCTCCCTATAGTAACTAGTCGGTTCTAGCAACGTCTTAACGAACGCGGTTAGCAACCTGCAGAAAACACACACACGAACCTTTCGTGCCAGCACCCGCGAAAGCGTTCCCAAACATTACCGTTCACTATAGGAACGGCACCCATGCGTTTAAGGCTGCATGGACAGCACTCAACCGTGGAAATAGGTTCCTTCCGAATAGAACCATATAACCCTTCGCATACTCGTGATGCGGCATCGGCACACGTATGACAAACGTGGCGAAACAACCGTGCCAATAGGTTCGTTGGAATCGAACCATATCAACCTTCGTATGGATCACATACGGAACCTGCGCACGTATAATAGACGTGGGCGAAAACAACCGCGAAGATAGGGTCCCTTGAATGGAGCTCCCTATCAACCCTCGCATGCTCGTGATGCGGAACTCGGCACACGTATAACAAACGTGGCGAAGTGCTGGAGGAGTTAGCAACATAACCAGATACTTATTTAGTCACCTAAAACAACCCCAAAATCCCCTAGGGCCTCTCGCACTAAGTCATCCTTAACGATCGTACGAGATTTTCGAAAGGTTCTTGCAACTTTTATTCTTTCAAAGAAGTGTTTAGGGCTTCATTGGGTTCTCTGATATGCTGAACTCGGCTCTGATACCAGCTGTGGCGGAACCACCTCGGATTAGCTTGATTAATCAGAGTTTAGCCGCCTAACATGCGACACTCCTGATTAACTCGAGCTAACACGAAGCGCCGTCGGACTTCATCCGATTTAACCACTTTCAACAGGATCGAGTTCAGCAAACCCACACAAAGGTGAGCGGTTACAGAGAATACAACAAGTCCACTGAGTTTAAACAGTCTTACTCAAGAGTTCGGTCATAAAATTTTAATCATCAGAGTTTTATAACAAAAGACAACAGAGAAAACACTAGCGGAAGACTTCGTCGGGGTCGGACGTCCGGGCGAGGCCAGCCAGAACATCACTGATTCCTCTCCTCGCCGTCCGAGGAGGGGTCCCACTCAACCGTCCAGCCTGGCGGAAGCTGGGGCGGCCAAGCGCCAACAAGGGAGGGGTCGGAAACTGCAACTTCACCTGAAAAATAGCAGCCACAACAAGGCTGAGCTACTAAGCTCAACAAGACTTAACCGGGGAGGAGCCAACTACTCTTCCAACTAGACATGCAAGGCTTCTTGGCTGAGGGGTTTGTTTTTCCAAAGCACTAAGTAACCTATTTTCAAGTTTTAGCTCCGGTTCTAGATTTACTTACCAGTCTAGGTTGTGCAACCTATTCTAAGCAAACATCGAGCCAAACAAGTGTGTAGATAAAAACAACAACATTGCCATCATCAGATTCCTTATTTACTCAGGGTGACATAGCGATCAAGTAATCTCAAACTGTGAGAGGCAGACGAATCGATTCGAGTTCTTTAACCATGCATGGTGAACCTAGCCCCACGACATCCGCGCACCCGGGGGTCGCTTCCTGTGTCGGCCTTCCCCATCGATCCCCTAACCCGTGTCGGGCCCATTTCCTTTGGTGCAAGGTTCCACAGACCCGGTCTCTGTCGTTCTGTGACCACGCTTTGCCACCACGTGCGACAACCAGCAGGGGAAACTCCGTTCCAAGAACAATGGGGCGACCGCTCACGTCTAGGTTCAATTAGGTACTAGGCTTCCTCATCCCATACTAAGTATGAGGCTAGTACTTTCAAACACTTGATCACGAACACCACCACTGTCGGGCCTTAGCAAGTTTTCATAGACAGACGGGGCGACCATCCGACCACCAAAGTGTTACCAACCCTGCCCCGTCCATCATCCTTATAGTTGTAACAGGAGAGTAAACATACAACTCCTACAACTCGCGAGTGACAGGAGATCACTCGGCTTTTACCGTCTCCTATTGAAGCAATGCAGCTACTCGGTCCAACAGCTAGTGCTCATATCAAGGGTTACTAAGTCATGCATCTAGGGTTTCACACAACTCCTATACGTAAATGCACAAACATGTTATAGAAGGCATGCGCAAGTCTGGTAAGACTCATAGGACTTTCATGCAACCGGGGCTTGCCTGCAAACAAAGAGGGCGGAAACTGCTCGACTTCGGGGGCGGCTTCGACTTCCGCGGGCAGGAACTCGGCTACAGCTTCTTCTTCGGGCGCCGGGTGCAGCTCGTAGAAGCCGTCAGTGAGATGCAGCTCTACACGAATGCAATGCAAGGGTTAGCTTAACCGTTTTGATTGACAGCAACACTGGCTCTCCTGAGCCCAGAAACTTGCGACAAAGAGCAGGAGGTGGAGGCTGTTTGAGAGAGCTGATGATGATCAACAGGTAAGGGTAGGAAGAGAACTAGTGGTCTGATCCTTGAACTAGAGGATGTGATAACTGGGATCCTCAGACGTAGGCACTGAAGGGTTCCCACGTTTTACACATACACCCTCGAGTTGAAGAAAAAGATCACAGCCAAGCCCTCGGGCGAGGCGGACAAGGGTCGGCGAACAGACAGGGTCGGACGAGACGGAACTGGGGTCGGGCGGATAGGAGGGGTCGGGCGAAGCGGACTTAGGGTCGGCACTCACCTTCTTCCTGAAAGGAAAGCTTGGGGTTGGGAAGAGGCAGACTTGGGCGCGGAACTAAAGCTTTGAGCAGGGACTAAGGTTGGAGATACTCCGGCGGCGGCGCTTCTTCCGGATCACAAGAGAGCTCTACGCAGCACAAGGGAGCAAGCTGCGGGTGACTTGGAGGAACTGAGAAGGAACTGGGAGAAGAACTCCTCAAGACTGGGCGGATGGCGCTGGGAGCTTGATCAGGGAGCTAGAGGAAACTAAGGGCAACAAAGGCGGAGGGAAACTCCGGCGACGGGGGCATTCCTTTTATAGCTGCTGGAGCAGAGGAACGGAAACGTCGCGGAGAGAGAGAAGGGAAGCGGCGTGAAGGCTGGGGAGAAGCAATGGAGTGCTCTGCCGTGGCGGCGATTGAGCAAACCGGACGGTGCTGCAGAACTCCGGGTGGTGACGCCAGCGATCATTGCGCTACTCCGTCAGGGCGGCGTAGGCGCGGGTAGACCGGTGGTTGGGATTTGGCGGAGAGCGGGCGTCGTCGTGCGGGAGAAGTGATAGAAGCGACCGGTTAAACGGCGCTAGAATCAAGGGCGCACAGGTGGGAGAACAAGCGGACGCGGCGCGAGGGAGAGCGCGGAACAACAGATTGTCGGGCGGCTTCTGACAGAGCGGGAAAGGAACTGTCGCGGCCGCGGTCGGGGTTGGCGGTGGGGGAATCGTCGTGTAGCGACGACCGGGCGGCGCAACTGCTGCTGGAAAGGACGGAAAAGACGGGCGACATCGGTCTCCGGGGCCGGGATCTGGTATCGTGATGATGGGCGCGGGGAGCGAGGATCTGCAGAAAGGGGTGCAGAGGGCTTCCGCTGCTATTGGGGAAAAGGGCGCGGGAACCCACTCGGTCGCCTGCCAGAGACAAAACTGAGCGGTGGCGTCGGAGAAGACGAGCCACGCGGCAGGAAAGCTCTGGGGCGGCCATGCAACTCGAGTGCGGCTGATGCGGGGGATCTGGAAAAAGATCTCACGGGTCCACCGGGGAAAAAGATCGGACGGGTGAGGAAGATTAGCAGGATCCGACGGAGGGCTGAACTCGCCAGGGTCGGGAAAAAGGAACGAACGGTAGGGGTCGGATCTCAGGGGTCGGAACTGGCGGAAGACTGAGCACTTCAGTGCGGTCAACAGAGCAACTGACTGAGGTTAAAGGCTGAGATCAACTTAACTGGGAAAGATTAGGGGTCGGTCATTACACTAGCTCCGCCACTACCGGCATCAGAGATGACAAGCCTCCACCATGCCCGAGAGCTCACCGCCAAGCGCCACCGCCGGCCATCCTCTGCCCATGACTCCCACAGGGCAGTGACCCTAGGTGAGCCCCTAGTCACGCACGTGCCCTTCACTCACCCCCTCCCCGCCGGTGCTCGCCGAAATCGAGCTCGTCGTGCCGCCGGCCGAGCCTGAGGGCCTCATTGCAAGGCCCCTTTTCTTTCCAAGGTCTAAGTCATAAAATGCAGGATGCAGTTGTGAATGTTTAAAAGTATCAAGGGCCTGGACATAAAACATGATTATGCTTTTCAATTTAGAATTGAATAAAATGGGTGAAACTTTGAAAATGTGTCGAAAAATGTAGAAAAATGGTAAAAATGTGAAACTAATTTTGTTGGACTCCAAATGATGTCTAGTTTCACTAAAAAATATTCTTATGCATGTTACTATCATGTACTTCACACTAAGATTTATTTTGTATAAAAGCCAATAAATACCTTATAAATCATAGAAAGCTCTGAAAAGTATGAAACCACTTTTGTTAGCCTACTTTAAACATGCATGTTCAGGATCTGTAATTTGTGCTACTGGAATCCCTGATGTTCATACTATTTTAAATTCAAATGCTTAATTGCTATTTTAATCTGGTTATTTGCATGATAAGTAGTGGAAAATAGATAAAAATGCAAAGTAAATTTGGACATGTTTGACTACGAAAAATATTTGCTTCTGTAAGATATGTATTTTACATTGCTTAAGTAAATACATGTGGTTTAATGTCCTTATTATGTGATAAATAGTTTTCATGCTCAATAAACCCTAAAAAATTTACAGTAGCCTTTGTTAGTGTTGGTAACTGTACTGTAAAATTTGTAGAGCCAAACTGTTAATGAAACTCTAGTTAAAAATTATTCTTTGTGTTCTGCAATTTAATACTATTTGGTTTTTAGTAAATTTTGTTGAAGTCAAATGCATCTCAAATTTTACAGTAGATCACTTGTGCAGAGGGGAAGCTTCTGTAAAACTTTCATGATCATATCTTAACAGATGCTTCCAGAAACATGTATGCATGCTAAATAGCTAATTTAAATTAATTGTAATAATTGCTACTAGAAATGGTAAACTAGTAAATGCTTAATTATTATTGTTTCTAATTCAGAAAAAGGATAACTTTCCAAATGATTGCCAAGCAGCATCAAAATAACCTCCACCTTCTTTTATGAATTCTAATTGTTAAAATCTTATATGTGTACACAATCACCATCAAAGTAAAACCCAAGTTTTAATCACAACCCACCTTATTTGATGAATAAAAGATTTGTTAAAGTCTTGTCTAGGTGAATGTGGCCAAAAAGAAATAAAAGTTTAAATTCTTGTCTAGGTGAATGTGGTTGAAATGCAATCTATGCTTCTACAATGTTTAATGAAATGCAACCTACACATAAAAGTGTGTAATTTAAATCTTATGCATATGCATCTCGTGTAGAAGCTAACCTCACTGACGACACGTACGAGTTGGTTCTGAAAGCTGAAGAGGAACACTCAGCTGCTGCATTGAACCTGATCGAGATGACTCAAGACCCGAATCAAGATTCGGAAGAGCCCAAGGCTAACTTAGGATAAGAAGGCAAGCCTCAGAGCATAAGCCTCGTTTCCAAATTATGCAACAGTTATGTTACTTATGTTTGTGCATTAAGTCTATAGGAGTTCCTTGAAACCTTAGTTGCATGCTCCTAGTACCCATGACTTGAATACTAGCATGTTAAGTCGAGTAGTTGCTATGCTAAATAGGGACACAGTAAAAGTCAAGTGATTTCCTGTCACTCGTGAGCTATAGGAGTTGCTTGTTTACTTATGTTGGAATCAGAAGGTTGACGAGCGGAGCTTGATACTCTGTTCTGAGATGGTTTATGCACCATCTGTATAGAGGAAAATTGCTAAGGTCGAAACATGTGGGAGTCTTGGTCAAGTTTTTGAACGTACTAAACACAAGCTGAGAGTATGGGGAATCAGTAACCCTAGTACTTGATTGAACCGGCATGGACCTTTCTCCCACTCTCTCTAGAACCGACTTTCCCTGAGGCCTCATGTAGGTACAAGTGCAGTCACAGTACGACGTCGTTCCGGGACTGGTGGGGCCTTGTATCCAAGGGATGTGGGATCTCGATAAACACCGCAAATTGACGGAACTGTTGATATATGTGAACCGTGGGGGTATGCATATGTCGTGTGTTTAGGTCCACCTTGCAAGGTTAAGAAATTAGATTTGAATTGTCTACTTCTCACAGTTTGGCACTGCTTGACCTCTTTTCCTACACCGAGTAAGAAGATGAACAAGGATGATGCTTAATATTGGTGCTTTATTAAATTGCTTATTCTACCATGCTTGTTTAGAATAGGTGCTTACATAGAATGGTTAATCAATTAGAACCTGATGCTAAAACTTGAAAGTAAGGATCCACTTTAGGAGCTTTTGGCAAAAACAAACACATCAACAAAAAAGCCTTGCATGTCTAGGAGTCAGTGGATTAGATACCACCTGACAGGTAAGTCTTGCAGAGTATTAGTATACTCAACCTTACTTCTAGCTATGTTTTCAGGTAATGTTGATGTGGATGATGTGATTGCTAGTGTTACTTGGTCGTACCAACTCCCTCCGTGATGGACAGTTGAATGGAACCCGTCCTTGGTGGGCGAGGATTGTGGTGAGTGATATCATGGCAGGCCTCACCATGGTATTGTGTATCATCGTTAGAACCATCATTTTCTTTTTCCACTACTATGAACTCTGAACTACACTTTATGCTTTTGAAACTTGATTTGTAATAACTTGATGTGGGACCTGTAATATGTTATCTAGATTGTTGTAATCTTTGGACTCGTCTTCGTGTGAGCTTTGTATGCTTGTTTTCATTGGAAAAACGTGGTTGTATCGGGTGAAACCCAACAGACTACCATTTTAATTCGATTAAAGTGTTTATTCACTTTTGAGGCGATGTTGAGAACACTTTAGCCAGGTTAATTTGAGTGGTTCTGCCACCCTTGTGGAAACTAAACTCAGAAAAATGTGTTTTTGGCGTCCCGTCCAGGAAACTACTCGGCTTCATCATCAACCACCGCGGAATTGAGGCTAACCCGGACAAGGTCAACGCGATCACTCGGATGAAGCATTCCCAAAACCTGAAGGACATCCAGAAGCTCACTGGATGCATGGCAGCACTAAGCTGATTCATCTCTAAGCTCGATGTACGTGGACTACTCTTCTTCAAGCTCCTGAAACACCAGGACAACTTTACCTAGGATCAAGAGGCTTGGACATCATTCGAGGAGCTCAAGGCCTACCTTAAGAAACCTCCAATCCTCACAGCACCGGCAGACAAGGAGATGCTCTACCTTTACATCTCTGCTGCTACCCATGTAGTCAGCATAGTACTGGTGGTTGAGCGATCAGAAGAAGGACATGCATACGACGTCTAGCAACCCGTATACTTCATCAGCGAAGTAGTGATGGAGTCCATGGTTCGCTACCATTAGGCGCCAAAGCTGCTGTGCGTACTCCTGATCACCGCCAGAAAGCTGAAGCACTAGTTCGAGGCACACAAGATTGTTGTAGTCTTCGGCTACACCATAGGCGATATCTTACATAACAGAGATGCCATGGGACAAATCATGAAGTGGTCCATGGAGCTAGCTGCGCACAACATCACCTTTGTCCCCAGGACCTCCATCAAGTCACGGATTCTATACGACTTTGTGGCCAAGTGGACCAAGATCCAGATTCTCTTTCCAAAGGAGGAACACGAATACTGATCCATGTATTTTGACGGATCCCTCAAGATTGAACACTACTAGATTTTTGGTCTATTGCAACGGCGGAAAAACGTTGCAATATGCCCAAAATCGATGCAATATCTAGCAATTGCAATGACGACTGGTTGGTTGGCAGGCCTGGCAAGTACTGGCGTTGCAATAGCTCTTTGCAACATTTTTTGTGGGCCGTTGCAATTTATGGTAATTGCCACACACATTTTTGTTGCATTATAGAGTATGGCAATGGAGGATTTTGTTGCATTAGCATGTATTGCAACGCAAGCAGTCATTGCTATAGTACGTAGTTGCAATGTACAAACTCTGTGGTAATATGGTATTTCGCAATGATTTACATGGTGGCAATAGAATATATTGCCACGGAAATTTGACATTGTGACATATCCTATAGCAACTAAATTTCTTTCGTGGAAATAAACTATATTGCAATGGAACCATTTTTGGTGGCAATAATTAGTTTTGCAACGGAAACTATTACGTGGGGACTGTTTCTATGGCAACACAATTGCTTTCATGGCAATAACTTATATTGCCATGGAAACATGTTTGGTGGTGATAATTCAGTTTGCAACGGAAAATATTACATTGTGACACATCATATGGCAACACAATTGGTTACGTCGAAATAAACTATATTGCCATGGAAACATATGTGGTGGCAATAATTCGTTTTGCAACGGACAATATTTAGAAGCAAGATAATATGTTGCAACGAATTAGCGGTGAAGGTTATTATGTATTATTGCAACTTTTATCTTCCATAGCAATAAGTTGTTGTGCAATTGAAAGTATATAGATGCAATAAAAGATGTTGCAACAAACTGGGGTTGCTGCAATTATTTGCTTTTGCAATAGGTGGATGTATTTCTTTTCGCAACTGGAAGATATTTTTCGCAACGGATTGCATTTTATATATTTGTATACTGAATCGTTTGTGCAACAACATGATTTCACCAAAATATGAATTGCATCATCATGAATATAAAACCAAGCCATCTCAACATTCGTAAAGTCAAAGTGCCAAACACATATTCCAAATCGAAAATAGTTCATAACTAGTGTTGGTGTATCAACAATACTAAATCCTTGTAATGTAGGCTACAGGAATCATGCAATACATTGATTTTCCTTGTCTCAACCATGTCATGACTCCGAGCCCATGCGATCCATTGAAGAAGAATGTTCCTATCAAAAAAAAAAGAATGCAGTGCATCAGCAAAAGGGTCTCATAGTGTAGTAGTATGTACTAAACAAACATGATCATGGTAATTTGTCTTGTGCTTGTGGACACGTGGTCTGGCACAGAGCATATTATTCGCACACAGGAGACTGCTCTAAGTTTACTGATGCACTTAAACATAGATTATAAATCAGGTTTACTTCTAAATACCTGTTGGCTTCTTGTGCGCACACGTTTTGTAGCAGCATTCAGTAGTTGCCGTGTACTAATATATGCTCCTGCCACATTGTTGCTTTTGCTGTTTTGAAAAAGACCTCGAGACACTGTACTAGTTCTATGTTTGCTAGCATTTTTCTCAACTGTTGCCATAGCATCACTTGGGATGATGCTCCTTGGGTCAGTCTGCATAGAAAAAATAGGTGAAAGTAATTTAGGGACAAAACACATTCCAATATGCTCATTTGTGTCACAAATATCCAAATTGCCTTTACCTGTAGTAATGGGGTTTCTCTCTGTTCAGCAAACTTTGATAGCATCTCTTTCATGATATCTTCCCTAAGTGCTTGCCTTTTGTTATTTTCCTCTTCTTGAATCTGTAGCAATTTTTCTTCCAATATCCTTTCCCTTTCAGCCTTTTCATTTGCAAGTTGTTCTTCTAACTTATCAACCTTTTGTTGGAGCGCATTATTTTTATGGTTGGCCGCTTCTGTAGCACGGGCTTGCTCTTGGATTTGAGCTTTCAGCAATTCACTACGTGATGGAGTTTTAGACAAGTAACCATGACCATGGATTCTGTGGGTTTTGCATCCTGTACTTTGCTTGTAGCATATTTGGAAAACATTGTTTTCCTCTACAGTCGAGATGGGATTTGTATCATCATTGCATTCTCTCTCGGAAAGCATTAGGCATGCATTTTCCTAATTTAAACATCAGCATTGGTGTCGGTATTGGACATTAAAAATAATAAGAATCATGTTGTTAACAGTGAACTATGTAGATTACTTACATACACAACCTTAGATGCTTCATCTGACCATTGCCCATTCGTCATATGAGTACTCAACCAAAGATTTAAATCACTTGGTTCTTCTCCTGTATCCGGGTCTCTCTAAGATGACATGAATGAAGCACATTAGCTTGACATGTATGCAAAAAGACCATACAACAAGTCTAAGCATTACCTGCTCATGGCTCATGTTGGAAAAAGATCTCGACCCTATGACATGGTTCGTCTTTGCTTCTTTACGGTTCTTGGAGTTCTGGTTGCCAGCTTTCTGTACAAGCGGTGTAGGTAAAAAAATACATCAGTAGTGCATTGATCGAACTAGTAATAAATGCATGTGATATATGGAAGGACGAAAAGGAAATGCTATGAGACCTTGAAATTTGGAGATCCAAAATACAAGATAAGGTAGTGCCATTCAGCAATGTCAAGGTCTTCTGGCTTGTGTTTCATTCTTACTGCGTAACCGTCGTACGCCTTGTATGTGGCACTGAGTGATGATCTCCATCCTTTGTATCGCACCATCGCGATGGCCCAAATCTTTTCCTTTTCATCATCAATATCTACAAGCTCCCACCTATTCTGTTTATGTGAGAACACATTCAGACGGAGAAGTATTTAGCTATTTGAGGATTATTATAGGAATCAGGTAATAGAATTAAACATCGTACGTACCAGTATGTCAGATGCTATAGAATTTTTCACATTTTCATGTATGTCTTTCCATTTGTTGACTCCAATAAGTGGAGCCCTTTTCCTTGTAAACATTACAATTTCATCCACAAATGACCGAGCGTTAGGGCCTACGGGACCTCCCAGCTTTGTGGAAAATTCGATTTTAAGTTTCTGTGAGCCACTCCTTATCCTCTTTATGGCTGCTGATAAACCCTTAAGGGCACCATGTCCTCCTTGCTTGCGCCCTTCACTGGAGTCTCCTATGAATCCATTAAGTAAGAAATGGTCAGATAATTGCAGCAATGTAGATTATATTAAAATAAAATTTGTAATACATAACACACCTTTTCTCGCTTTTTTTTCACGCCGAGCATGAGATGGCCTATCTGATGGTGCTGATTGCATGGCTGCAAGACCTTCATCATCAGGAAGGTTTTGAACTTCATCATTGTCATCTTGAGCTAAATAAGATATTGCATATCATACAATGGATCCATATCAGTCTAAACATTTTTTGTTCACAAGTAATATTAACTTTGATTGCTGAATGAATGAATAGAAATTACTAATGTCTTGAAGATACTCTTTACTCCTTAACCATTCTTTATATATCTCGATGGTTTCGTCCCTGTAATCATCTTTAAATTCTGCACGTAACGAATATGTAAGTGCAATGGATAATACAACACATAGCTTATATAAATTGTGACTGGAGGAATTGTACCTACCTGTGTCTGGTTCATCCTGCTACAAGTTTTGAAGCCATATCTTGTAAGCATCTATTTGTTCTCCTGTCCTTGGTCCTTCTGTAGTTGTTTCCCTTCATCGCTTCAAGGGAGTTATGGTTACCTGCAAGTTAGTCTATTGATCCCTTGTTAGGAGGATCCTGATTTTCCTGTCTTTTGAATTGCTTTGTAACATGGCTGGGATTTGGTGGTCATAATCAAGAGGGACGAGGGCTGATGTGTTCCTGCCACATCACTCCTTATAGTACAAGAAGGCACGTCCACAGTAGCTGAGTTTTGACTTCAAACAAACCAAGTTAAAAAATGTGATATTAGATCTATCACAAGTGAACTGTGCAGTTTCATGACCTGAAGGTGCCCCGACGCAATCGATAATTACATGCCACCTCTCACTAGTGAGTCTGCAATCAAACTCATATGCAATCATTCACTGACCAAGGTAATGTCCTTACTCTTACACAGGAATATTAATCTATAAATTCAATAGAGGACTATATATAACCCTAGCACTAGAAACTAGGCATGTATCAAGATCTTCCAATTTGAGATAGGAATATAACCCTAGGCATGTATCCAGATCATCCAATATCACATAGGACTATAACCCTATGCAAATTTTCGATTGGATTTGCAATAGCCTAAGAAAACATACCTGGTTCGGGGAGGTTCAAACAAAAACTCATCATGACCATCATCTTCAGTCGCCATCTCTTGGTCGCCGGTAGTGTGGGGTGGAGTCAGCCTCCTGCCGCCGAATCTAGTCGCCATTTGTTGGTCACTGGTGGTGTGGGGCGGACTTGGCCTCCTATCATCATCTTCAGTCGCCATCTCGACAAGGAACCGAGAGTCGTCGGCTCATCACCCCCCCTCTCCCCCACGAACGTCAAGGAAACGTGATTAATGGCACCAGAATTTTAGTAGATGGGGATTGGTAAAAATATATGGAAGGGTTATTTCGGTAGGGCTAGGGGGGAAATTTGGGCAGGGCAAGCGGGAAAAATTTGGCTGGGGAGGAGGAGGAGGTGTTTTGGTATATCTCGACACGTTATGTTTCATGCGTGTTTAATTGGAACATTTGAGCAATGTGTTCAATATTGAAATCACTATGCACATTGCTTCATCTATACATGTATATATTCACGTGGTGATCTACATGGTGATAGTGTGGCACACAATGAGCATATATAACTAAAGATAGTGTGGCACACAATAAGCTCCCCTTTGGCATGGCTCATCCAAAACAACTTCACCGGTGAAGCCAATGCCTGTGAAGCCAATAAACATTAGGCATATCCCTTAGTGAGAGAGAAAGCATTAGGATTGCATTGGAAAGTATATCGATTAGCGTGGAATAGAGATGAACAATCTAATGAAACTAAGTTGACACCATAAAGTTTCTTGGAATGACTTATAATTTGGTCAAATTTGAGATACTTGACTCTCCAAGATACTTATATAGTTCCTTCTGCGCCTTAGTTAATAACTTAAAGACTTTCTTAGCGCTTTCATTTGGCTCTTCAGTTTGGATTTCTCCATATATTGCACCACTGATTAGTGAGGAAACTAAATCATTCATAGATGGACCATCCCCTGATTCACCATCATTGCTGTAACAACTCTACCTAAATTAAGTGCTTTAACTCTAAACCAGTAAGAAATCCCTAAGTTAAGAAGTGAAATGACCTTTATAAACCTAAGAAGCTCTCTTTTGAAGTTTGTTTTTAAAGCTTGAAATTCTATATACAAACTTAAGTTTCTGCCCAAATAAGAATTTTAAAACTTTTACATTCCAACAACTTTTGTTAAAGGCACCTTGACTAATTCGGAGTGGAAGGGAGTCAAAAACAGCAACCAAAGCCGGTTTTCCCTGTAGGACCCTAGAAATCTCTTAAGTCCTGGAATTCGAGTTTCCCTCCATCTTTGCAAAGCTTTCATCTTCCATTTTCCTATCTAAACTTGAGTCAGAGCCTTAATAGAAGTTGTAGTACCTCAAGAGTGTTCCAACTTTGTTACACTGACCCAGATCCAAATCGGGCCCAAACTTGTTCAAAATCCCGGTCAAAGTGAGGTAAACCAGTCAACTCACCCCGGATGCTTAGAAATCCTAAGTCTGGAATCCCAGATTTTTGGCCAACTTTGGCCGGAAATATCTTTGAATCCTTTCACAATCTAAACTGACACCTTAAACAAAGTTTGAAGAACGATCAGAGTTGAACCAGTTTGTTTAAGGGAGTTTCGGGAGTTGTGTTGAAAGATTTGGAGGATCGCTCCAAAGCTGGTCTGGCTTGCAGCCCGAAGGGAGCCTCGACGCCCGCACGCCCGAGCATGTTCACTCGCGCGCCGCGCGCCGCGTGGGCCGCCGGCCACCCGCAGCTCGCCGGCACCCTATCACCAGCGCGACAGCGACCGGACGAGAGCCACGGCGCCCAACCCGCACCCACGACAGGACGGAGCCAGCGCAGGGCTAGCCAATCGCCGGCCAAGCGCAAGTCGCCTTCCGTCTGCCACGGCTCTGCTCCGCCAATCCTATTCCGCCCGTTCGCTGAGGAAGCTGAGATGCCCCCAACGTCCCGCGTCTCCGCCCGCTCGCCCAACCCCCACGGTAGCCTTTCCTCCTCACCCGCCCGACAGACCGGAAGCCCCAGACGCGCGCGCCCAAGGCCAATCGTCGCCGGAGACCACCCGGAGCCCCGCCTCCTCTGCCCAATGGCGTCACCGGCCAATGGCCGCCTCGCTCGAGCACTCGCTGCTCCCGGCCTTATCCTTTCCCCACCGGAGCCCCGCCTCGACCCTCCGCGCCACCCCGGGCCTATAAAAGGGGACCCCCTCACCGGCAATGCCACATCTTGCCACTGCCCGCACCTGCGCCGCCACTTTCTCCTCTGCGCCCTGCCTCTCGTCTGAGCCACCGCGTTATTTCCGCGCCACCGCTGAGCTTCCGTGGAGCTCACCCCCCTTGCACCACCACCACACTCCGGCGACTTCGCCGCCATCCGCAAGCTGCTTCTTCCAACACACCCGCCGCTCGCTCCTCCGCGCGGTACTAGAGCTTGCTTGTGTCCACTAGAAGCGCCGCCGCCGCCGGACCCCCGTCGAAGTCTCGCCGCCGCCCAAGCCTTCGTGCGTACAACCTTCCCACCCCAGCCTGCTCCTGCTCGGCCCCAAGGCTCCGCCGGTAGACCTGGAGGTAAGCTACTTAACATCCCTGTCTTTTCGTCTTGCCCGACCCCTGTTCTTTTCGTTTCGCCCGACCCCTGTCCTTTTCGTTTCGCCCGACCCCTGTCTTTCCGTCTCGCCCGACCCCACCAAGTTTCGCCGACCCTTTCTCCGCCTCGCCCGAGGGCTCGGTTGTAATTCTTTTTCCTTGATCCGAGGGTATCGGTGAAATGTTTTCGGGGATTCCTCTGGGTTGAGTCTGAGGACCTCGGTACGGTTTTCCTTAAACCTGAGGGTCAGACCCTAAGTTTTCCCCAATCCGACCCTATCATCTTGCTCTCCACCAACAGAAGTTGAACTCCCCCGCCTTTCCTGTAGCTTGCTACAAGTGTCCGTGTTAAAACGTGAGAGTGTTTAAATAAATATCCAAAAAGTTTAACCCCTGCATTGCATTCCGTGTAGAGTTGAATCTCGCCGACGGGACGTACGAGCTTCATCCAGCCCCGGAAGAAGACCCCGCCGAGGAACAGCTGCACCCCTTCGAAGGAGAGCCCGAGCCAGCGCAAGACCCCGAGGAACCGCAAGCTTTTTCTGAAAGCAAGCCCCAGTGCATGAACTCCCTGTTTTATTTCATGCCACTTATTGATTACTTGATTGCGCATTTACGTTTCGAGGAGTTGTAATGGAACCTTAGATGCATAACTTAGTACCTTGTTTTTGAATACTAGTTTCTAAGGCCGAGTAGTTGCATTGCTTAATAGGTTTCGGTAAAAGTCGAGTGATCTCCTGTCACTCGCGAGTTATAGGAGTTGAATGTTTCAGAGTTGTCGCAACTATAAGGATGACGGACGGGGTCAGGCTTGTGTTCGATGCTTGGTGGAGTGCCCCGTCTGTCTAAATGAAAATGAACTAAGGTCGAAACGTGTCGGCGTTCATGATCAAGTGATTGAAAGTACTAATCTCATACCTAGTATGGGATGGGGAAGCCTAGTACCTGATTGAACTGGGGCGTGGCATACCTTTCGGCTGTCCTTGGAACGTCGTTCCCATGGTGCATCATGTGGGTGCAAGTGCGGTCACAGTGCAGCATTAGGCCGGGACTGTGGAGCATTGCATGCCAAAGGAAGTTGGCCCTGACACGTGCCTAAGGGATCGATGGGGACGGCTGACAAATGAAGCGACCCTTCATGGTGTGCGGATGTCGTGAGATTAGGTTTGCCATGCATGGTTAATAAATTCGAATCAATTCGTCTGCCTCTCACAGATTGGGACTACTTGATCGCTATTCTGCACTGAGTAAAGATGGAACATGATGATGATTTTAATCTTGATGGTTGTCAAATAATTGCTTGGAAACCATGTTTGTTTAGTATAAGTTGCTAATCTAGAATGAATAAAGAACATAGAACATGAGCTAAAAGGTGAAAGTAAGGACTAACTTAGACGCTCTTGGCAAGAAAACCCCAGAGCCAGAAAGCCTTGCATGTCTAAGTCTCGGTCGTGTCTTTCCGACGGGTCAGTCTTGCTGAGTACTAGTTGCTCAGCCTTGTTGTGGCTAATCTTTTTCAGGTAATGTCAATAGCTTGGGTGTTGGTACCACTTGGCCGACCCAGCTTCCTCCAGGCTGGACTGTCGAGTGGGATCCTTCCTCGGATGGCGAAGGAAGGAGTTTTTGATGTCATGATCGGCTCCGTCATGATGTCTTGTATCGACGTTTAGCTTCCGCTAGTTTTAATTTGACCTCGAACCATGCAAAATTTCGGCTTGAATTTCCAAAAACTCTGATGTAATAAATTGTTGAACTATGTTGTCATGAGGGAATGTTGTAATCTTTGTGCGACTCACCCTCGTGTGAGCAATGCTTCTCGATCCTGTTTACGTGGTTTATCGGAGGAAATCCGACGATCGACCAAGTTGACTTGCTTAAAGTGCATCATCGCATGTCAGGCGACTTAAATGCATTTTAGTCAGGTTAATTTGGGCGGTTCCGCCACACCAACTCCTTCAGTGATGTTCGCATATGAATCCTTTTATTCTCCTTCCCCTTGGATGAAACATTCAGAAAATCCCCTAAAAAGAAAATGATTTCTAATTTCCTCAACTGTTCTGTATGACATGGAACGGCATCTTGAACATGGACATGGTGCCATATCTCCTTTACAAGTGCCTGCAAATCTAGTCTCCATAAATTTCTTCAATCCTTTTTGCCACTAATCTGATACTTGTGGCAGCCGCATCCAACTCCGATCATCATTATGCGACATTAATCTCCTGCATATACAATTAGTTGCTCATATCAGTACACGAATAAGTCATTGCTTTCTCCATCTATATATAATTACCTCCACGTCGTCCGACGTCTGACCGTCGCCGCCCTGCTGCCGCCGCAACCAGACCCTGGTGCCATCGCCACCCTGTCCTCGTCCAGTGCGCCTCCTCTCGTCGTGCTCAGACCTCCTCCCCATCCTCCTCCTGTCATCCTCCGCCAAGATCCGCACACCTCCCCCTAGATCCGGTCCCCTCCCAAGCCCTAGCCACTCCCCATCCGCACCGCCCGGGTCAATGAAGGAGTACCATCGCGACGCTGGGGTCATTTTGCCCGGGGGAACAAGGTCATAAAGTTGGAGACGCTGTCGAAGGCCCACACCACGGGAGGTCGGGGCTGCCGTGGTGAGGCTTCTTCCTCACGTCATCAACAATTGCACAGCGGCTTCAATAGGCGGCCTACCACGCGGTCGGTTTTGAGGGGGTTTACCCGGGGAAATCTTTTCAGGTGAAGATAACTGCCGACTCCAACTACGATTCCGATGTAGTTATCATCGGCCTGAACTCTGAAACTGAGTCCGACACAGAGACAGATGACGATATTGACCACATGTGCGACCAGTGCATCGATGAAATCGTAATGTTCTTACTTTCTTCTATGTTTTTATCTATGTATCCCTCATTTTTACTACAATTCAAAGATGGTTAAGATAGTCATTGAACCATTGAACATTTATCTATGTAGCTATGTGTTGCACATTGACCCCTGAACCATTGAACATTTAGGCAATATTTGGGAGACTAATTCAACATTGGTCATTGAACATGACAGGAATGTGAACAGGGGAATGTCTATGTTTTTATCTATGTATCTATGTTAGAATGTCAGTCATGCATAAACCCCTAAAACATTAATCATTGAACATTAAAAGAATCTGAACATTGAATGTCAGAATGTATTGCAGATTGATTTTATTTAACTGTTTGATGTACTGCAGACTGATTTTGATGAGTTGAAATCTGCTCTCAAGAAGTACGCGAATCATGTAAATGAAAAGTACAACAAAGTGGTACAGGAGCGCCATGACCTTGCCAAGAAGCTTGACATAACTAAAGAGAAGGCAAAAACATTAGTTGTAGAAGTTAAGAGGCTTGGCAAGAAGAAGGTAGACAATAAGTAGGTCTTGGTTCACAAAGTGTTTAGTTTCATCTGTAACATAACCTCTAGTGCTATGATCCCCATCTATCATGTTCTTTTGGACTACCTGTGTGCATGGTGGAAAAACGTTGCTTGATAAGCCTCATTTTGATCAATGTGTTTGCTATGATCCCCATCTATCATGTTACCTTCGATCAATCTGTTGGTCTAGCTGACAAATACATTTACAGTATTAAATTACTGATTGAATGAGGTTACTGGAATAACTGTCAAAGCCTTGCAACATTGCCTACCTATTTCAACGAATTTTCATAGAATTTATTTCTGTAACTAACATAGAATTTATTTCTTTTACTTCGGCTCCTATCCATCACCCAACTATTGCGTAGCGTGGTGGTGAGGTGCTCAAGTCCAAACTCTAGAGACCCTAGTTCGATTCCCTCATTGCACATCTTTTAATTTTTCCATTAAGTAAAACTCGCAACCATTTTTCAACTCGTGGCGACAACACCTATCTGTTGCAACAAATTTCTTGTTGTTGCCATGGGCTATGTGGCAATGTAACAAATTCTTGCAATATTGCTTCCTACTTGCAACATTATGTATTTCGTGGCAATAACCCTTACATATTGCAACGCAAAAAAAAACTTTATAACAACGCAAAAAAACCATGACAATTTGTTCAGCAACTCGATACCATTTTCAACTCGTCGCGACAACACCGACCTATTGCAACAGATTTTCCATTATTGCCTTGGGCTATGTGGCAACGTGACAAGTTCATTGCAAAAATGTCAAAGCCTTGCAATATTGCGTATTTCGTGGCAATAACCCGTCGATGTTGCAATGAAAAAAATTAATGATTGCAACGAAAAACACACGTGGCAATATCGCCTACCTATTGCAACGAATTTTCAAATGGTGGCAATAACGCCTACCAGTTGCAACGAAAACTCAAAATCGTTGCAATAACCCCTACCTGTTGCAACGAAATTTGAGTTGATGGGATGATGGCCGTGGCAATAGCCCTAAAATCTAGTAGTGGAAGGGGGCCACGCTGGAATCTTGTTCATCTCCCCAAAAGGGGATGTGCTCAAGTACGTCCTGCAGATAATGTTCCCAATATTGAACAATGCTACAGAGTATGAAGTGGCCCTTCATGGGTTACGTATTGCAATTTCACTCAGGATCAAGCACCTTATTGACAGAGGTGACTCGACACTTGTGATCAACCAAATGAACAAAAATTGGTCAAGAACTAGCGAGAAGATGGATGCCTATTGCATGGAAATATGGAAGCTGGAAGGAAAGTTCTACGGACTAGAATTCCACTACGTCATCCATGACAACAACATGACAGCTGATGCTCTGGCCAAGATGGGGTCCACCAGGTTGGCAGTGCCCCCTGGGGTGTTTATCCAGGTCCTTATAAAGCCTTTGATAAAGAACCCCCAGGAGGAAGAGGAAGCCGCGGCATCAACTCTGGCTTTCCCACAAGACGGCCTCAATGATGTCATGATGACAGAAATCAGGAACTTCATTAAAGATGGTGCACTTCCACGGCTCGAATCCAATCCAGATCGGGACACAGAATGCTCCACGAGTGGATCACACAGCAAAGCAAGAACTACATCCTCATAGGAGACAACCTGTACCACCGAGGGGCATGATGACACGTCCTCCAGAAGTGCATCCCCCAGGGAGAAGGATGACAGCTGCTCCATGAGATCCATGCGGGCATCTGTGTGAACCACGTCGGCACCAAAACCATCATCGGCAAAACATTCCGATCTGGTTTTTACTGGCCGATGGTGGTAGTGGACGCTGAGAATCTAGTTCGCCGGTGTGAGGGATGTCAATTCTTCGCCAAACAGATCCACACGCTGGCACAAGAGCTACAAACTATCCCTATGTCATGGCCCTTGACGTGCTGTTGACTCGACATGATCGGTCCCTTCAAAAAGGCATCCGAAGGATATGACCACATACTGGTCGCCATTGACAAGTTCACTGAGTGGATAGAGGTGAAGCCAATCAAGACGCTAACAATCACTAAAGCTGCCGATTTCATAGTGGAGATAACTCACAGGTTCGGGATCCCAAACAGGGTCATAACTGACCTGGGAACAAACTTCACCGGTTGGGAGTTCTAGGACTTCTGTGCTGAATGGAATATCAAGGTCTGTCACACTTTCATCACCCACCTAAGGGTCAACCGCCAAGTCGAGCAGGCCAACGGAGTAGTGTTGCAGGAAATCAAGTCCAGGATCTTCGATCGGTTGAAAAAGTACGCGACCAAATGGTTGTGAGAGCTGCCTACGGTAATCTGGGGGCTGGTATGCAGCCAAGTAGAGCCGCGGGCCAAACCCTGTTCTTCCTGGTGTATGTGTCAGAGGTGGTATTCCCAAATGATCTCATGTTCAGTGCATTGTTAGTGGAGATGTACAAAGAAGATGAAGCTGAGAAGGCGCGCATTGAGGACATCGACAACATCGAAGGGGGACGAATGGTGGCATGCATCCAAGCCGCAAAGGTACCTCAAGGTCTGCGTCGCTACCATGACAAGAACATCTAGGCGAGAGGCTTTTGCATTGGAGAGCTGGTGCTCTGACACATCTAGAGCCAGAAGGACATGCACAAACTGGCGGCTCCATGGGAGGGGACGTTCATCATCAAGGAAGTCAATCACCTGGGCTCCTACCGGCTGATGAGGGAGGATGTGCCAAACTCGTGCAACATAGAGCACCTATGATGCTTCTTCCTATAATAAGCTATGTATCTTCTATTTTTGTTTTAATAAGATAATGAACAAAGTTTATATCGTTTGGCAGTCAATATATTTGACCCTAGTTTTGACCCTAAATTTTGATCCCTTTTTATCGAGCTCGAAACTTGGAGCTGTGCAATTTTTCTTTTACAATTTGTTTCTTGCATAAACGCTCATCTTCTCCAACCCTAAAAACTCATATAGTACTTTGATAGAACACATCTTAAATCAAGGGACCTAGATATCTTCATGATGCCAAGGTACTATGCGTGCACGAGAGTACTCCCTCTGCGCTAGGAAACTAAGGCCAATGGGACTACGGATCCCCATAACAGATTAACTACCCATGAAATTAAAGTCAAATGGAATGAAAAAGTAAAATCTATTTACAAAAACTTGTTCAACTCGAACATCCCACTGAGGAAAAAATACATAAGTTCCAGTACTAAATACCCAACATTGTTTCTGGCTACCGGCTTGCAAGTTCATCATCGCCATCTTCGGGTACAACACCGTTGGCGAGGGCAATGGCGATTGGCTTCACCTCCTATAGCAGCTTGTCTATCTCCCCTGAGGTGGTTCCATGGGCGTAACCAGTGGCGAGTGGCTCCAAGGGGGACCGAGGATACAGGGACTTCAGCACCGCTAGCACATGGCTAGTGGTTGGGAGGCAAATCGTCTGCAGGTACGACTGAAACCTCTTGGGGGTGACACGCAGGCAATCCACCATGCTGGGCGACCCGCGGATCGGTGCACCGAGTGGCTCGGAGGTTGATAGCTGCATGCCCCGATGCGCTTCATCAACTTCCACATCTGCGCGTCTAGTGGTAATCCCGTGATCCATATATGGAAGTTTTCCTGATTTATGCGGTAGAAAATTTTTATTTTGCGCTAGCGTAGCCTACCTCGTATCGCAACACGCCGAGCGTGGCGCCGAAGAAAGTTGCGACCAGGAACTTAAAGGCCGAATGGTGGCCGACTTTTTCAGTGCGGCTATTTCGGTTTCCATCATGGTACTTCGGTTTGGTTTTCTGTCATTGGTTAATTATGCTCACCCCATCAGTTTCTGCCAAGCTAGTTGAAAGGAACAACTTCTTTATTTGGCCGAATACTTGCTTTGGGCTTGCAGATTGAATTGGATCTAGTAACCCAATCTGCATTACATAGTTAGATGGCAGCAAGCCGTTAAACCCAGATGGATTTACCACGCCACATGGCTCATGCGTAACCGAATGGGTGTAGGTTACGTAGATTCGTCACAACCAGCTGGCCAGCCGCACGTGCCTTAGGATTTGCTATCGTCGTAACCCAATCTGCCTTAGATGGCAGCAAGTCGTCTCCTCGGTGCGCATGGGTTACACTGTCTGCATCTTAGTGGGCGCTGTCTGCCTTGCCAGCACTTAGCTCCCCCTCATCGGTGTCGTCCTCTATGGCTGGTGGCCCTGGCACCACAGCCTGGTGGTTGGCCACCTCTTGGCTGTTTGCCCGCACAAACTAGCTCAGTTCGTGGGCAGCGGCGACGACGATCACTTTGCAGTGCTACGCTGGGGTCGTAGGTGTCACTCTAGCTCTGGTAGCAAGCAACAACATACTCCGCGATGCACACCGCGCTAGTATGGCCCTCCTCCAGAGAGCGGGCGGACAGGGCAGCCAGAAGCCCGTGGACGTGGAGGACGTCAGCGACGCAATCGAACGCTTGGGAGAGGCCAGCTAGCCTCTCCCACAAGGCATGGCACAACATGGTCACTGCCTCAGCGGCAGTGTTCTGAACTTCCGGTGCTCTGTGACGTGCGCGGCCTTCCTCCGTGCCTCGTCGCGAGCGGTAGGGGCAGAAGTCATTGCGGCGTGGGGGCAGCTTATCCTCACCGTTGAGGGATCTGACGGCCTCAGCGGAAAAGGATATGAAATGCAGTTGATGAAAGTACGAAATAAAAGCACGTAATTTCAGAAAATTATATTGGCACGAAGCCAAATAGTATGTAGGTTCTTATAATTTTTAAGAAGAATGAGATAATACCGGTAAAGCAATTTTTTAAATGTAGATGTAATTACGATGAGTACAAAGGGCTCGTTAGCAATACAGACAACAAATACATTTTCCAACTAGGTGGCCCATACTAGATGGCCCAGGGCCATCAGATGATTACTTGATTTACTATTATCGAACACGAGATCTTTTGTGCTTATATGCTATAAATTTGTTTCGACGATGTCTTACGTAAACCATTAGAGTTTTAGTGTAACCTGAAAATTTTGGATCTTCTGTAACACATGCACAAAGGTGTTGTATTGTTGTGTAAAATGTAGCCTTGGCGTAACTATTCGAATGGATTCTACATCTTACGTAAACCATCAGTGTTTTTGTGTAAACCAAGAATTTTGGATCGTTTGTGCCG
The DNA here is from genome assembly GCF_000263155.2 of Setaria italica. Classification (NCBI taxonomy): domain Eukaryota; kingdom Viridiplantae; phylum Streptophyta; class Magnoliopsida; order Poales; family Poaceae; genus Setaria; species Setaria italica. The sequence goes on from NC_028452.1 coordinate 28,828,260, forward strand.
CATGCATAGAGGTGTTGCTTGGCATAACATTCGAATCGATTCTTTATGCAGATAACATGGAACGTAACATACGAGACCTGACAACGTAACCTGCACGATTGAGAGTAAAAGAGACAACCTCCGGCAGCGGCACCCTACCACCAACCTTCTCCTTCGATGAATACAATTTGATTGTCGCCACAAATGGGATCAGACATCGACCGATCAATGGTGGAGTTTCCTCGGCGCAACAATTTTAGCAGAGTCCCACCGGTTCTTGGGTGACATCCAGGATCAATTATCCTGAACTGGCCGCGATTAGTACAGAGTTCCGCCAGCGACCGTGCACATTTACTCATCGACGACATCAACAAAGGATAGGGGATACGAAGAGACCGCGACTGTACAATGACATTGCTATCCTGGTTGGTTTCTCTGCTCCTTCACGTGACTCGAAAAAAATGGTGTCACGTGTCGCAACAACATAAGCTTACCCAACCTTTATGGGACTTTATGCCGACCGCACTGAAGAAAATCTCTTAACATTTACATTGTCAATTTCATATCAAATTGATTAGCATGCGTAGCACCTTTGTAAGCCGTTGGATTTTGTACTGGAGTGAAGCAGATCTTCCAAACCCTCGCGTGTTCGTAGTGCAAGATTTGGAGGCTAGGTTTTGCATCAACAAATATTTTCAGGAGAAAAGCTCACGTCCTTCGGAGCTACTCCCTCTGTTTTAAACTGTAGGTCGTTTTAGCTTTTCTAGTAGCTAAAACAATCTACAATTTGGCGAAGGGAGTACTATTTTGTGCATTTCGATTGTCAGGTGGAGAAAACAGTGAAATATCTATTCCTACATTACTCTTTTAGCTAATGGTGTTGCAGATTTTACACCTACAATAGGATCTTGATATTTGCTTGGCATGCTTGAAAGAGGCAGAGAGTTCATCAATGCTTCCCATCTTTGATAATTGCGATCTTCAACGAGGCGAGCATTTGCCCAAGTTTTACCCAACTTCAGCGTTGAAAAATGGAATAAGAAGGATTAATGTAGTTTTGAAGGCCTTATATACTAAGATCTAATAAATTTTGGGGCAAGTTTGGTTCGTTACCAAAATAATCTTACAAAAATTTGATGACTGCAAATTTTGGACATCTGGTTTATCACCAAAGTTTGCACAAGGAAATTTTGGCATGGGCAGCAAAAAAGTACAAGCAACCAAACTAGCTGTCTGAAATGGCATTTAAAGTTGACCAGAGAGCATTATATTTCGAAGTTCCTGACAGGTTTCGGTTGAATATAATTGAATCATGCCCCATTTTTAAAATTGTTTGAATTTATTGAATAACATCATATTTGAATATATTTTTAACAAAAAACACGAAAATATATCCCACATGCCACAAGCCTAACTTTGGGACTTATTCCTTCTCATCTTTTAGCATTGGCCGTAAATTGAACACCATTTCTTCTCATCTTTTAGCATCGACTATGAATTGATATCGTCGTGCTTCCCCACACTGGAACCGGAATTGCCAAAGTTCCTTAGGCGCGTACACGCTCAGGTCCAACGCCTTTTCTGCAGCTGAAGCCTCGCGAAATGAAATTGGCCCTTTGGGCCTTTCTGCCCGTGCATATAATAGAAATAGAACAACTTGGACATTTTTTAAAGAACATTATCTTGTTACAGGGTCATTCTAACTTGCCTGTAGGTTTCAACTTACAGTACAAAGTACCTTCAGCAGCAGAAGCTTTGACGCTGACAAGATAATGACATTTCAGGAAAATCAGCATAGACGAACATCAAATTGCACGGAATTATTCCAAGAGATAACAGGTAAGCACGCAACCACTAGGAAAAAAAATGGTTTGAAAGCTTGTATTAATCCATAGAGTAATGAACATCGGACAAAAGGCAGCATATAACTTGCATGTGCCGTGAAAAGACAACCTCAGCCTGAAATCAAGAAAAAAGAGCCAGCCAGGCAAGCCAGAATCTTCAGCAGAGTTCATGTAATAAGCCAACCGATGGATTCTATTAAAGGTTAAAATGATATTAAGGCATTACATTTTCACGTTCCACCCTTGAGTTTCACCTGACAAACATAGAAGAACACAAACCTTAAACCAAAGTGGTATTCTCCCACGAAGGCTTACCAAACCAGCAAACAACCCATCCCAAAATGCTCACATTTGGCAATGGGGCTTCCCTCTATTGTTGGCCATGTATATGGACACGTCACTGCAGCAGTAAAATGATTTCTACTTCCTTCCATTGCTAGAAAAGAGTTTCTGCCCCCCACCATTCTTCCAAGCACCTCGAACAGGCAACCCCATCTGTGGGCCTTGTGATTCCCTTTCAGGTCGTTCAGGACTCGCGCTAGGACGACTTAAATCAAGTGTGGCTAATGAGTTGTCACCTAAACGAGCTCTCAGGAACTTTGATGTCTTCTTTGGTTGCTTACTGCTACAGTTGCCTCCTCCCTTGCCAGCATTATCTTTGGCACCAGAAGCTTTTGAATTGAAACCAGTGTCACTGTCTAGACTAGATGAGGATCCAGCTGATAGTTGGACCCCCTTAGAAGGTCGATACCCATCCTTTGACAGCACCTCAGCCTCTCCTTCCTGAGCCTGGTGGTTTGATTGAAGCCTTCTTACAGTGTCCAGAAAGTTATCTGCTAGTGCATCTTTCACATCCTTAGCAGCACTGCTTTCTGTAACAGGAGCTTTTCCCTTCCCCTTCTTTTTACGACTGGCCTCGTGTGAGGTAGTTCCACCTCCGCCATTTTCTTGAAGGCTTTTAAATCGTATGTTTGTATAATATGCATCAGCGAGTTCCCTCTGCTTTTGAGGATCAGGTAATAGCCTAGCCATTTCAGGAACAAGGTGCGAGAGTCCAAACTGTTCGACATATGAAAGATACTCTGAAGTATCTATGATACCTTGACGGTATTCACCAGCAATCTCTTTGAATGCAGAGTACCTGTCTTCATCCATTCCCAGAGCAGAACGCATTCTTTCAACCAGAGATTTGTTTGCAGCACGGACATCCTCTGCAACAGGCAAAGCTTGGCTACCTTGAGGCGGTTCTTGACTTCTATTGCTACCATAAGCTGTACTTGATGACGCTTGGCCAGAGGAGCCACCAGACACAAGATTAGGAGTAGAAACAGAGTGCTTCATCTTGTTTGGAGCAACAGGATTCCACGCCGAATTACTGAAGACAGCTGGCATGAACCCATTTTCTCTTGTTTGAGTTCCAATTCGAAGCTGAGAAGATCCAGACAGGAGTAGCCCCTGATCAGGTGTAGGCCATGTCTGGGTGGAACTAGGGAGCAATTCAGGATTCTCAGAGGGACGAGGCCGAGCAGTATTAAGTACCTTCACAGGGCCCTTGCTACGTTGTTGAAGCCTTGCTGCAAGTGTGCTCCTGGCTAGACTCTGTAGCCCCTGTTGTGCTGAAGCAGGAGCCCTGTTGTTACTAGACCCAGGCAAAGGAGGAAATAATGACTCATCCCCAAGCCTTGCAGTGCCCCTTGCACTCTGATTGAGGGCCAGGGCATATCTGGATTGCTGCTCTGATAACGAAGGAAATGAGGTTTCATCAGGAACAGAGTCAACTCTAGTGTCAGGAATATCTGGGTCTGAAAGAGGTGGAAAGGACAACTGTTCGAGTGCTCGTCCAGTCCTTGAACTAACTTCTGCTCCCGCAGAACTAGAACCAACACTTAATGACTGTAAAAACCCTGAAACATTATCAACACGGCCCACATGACCATCATCGGCAGTTGCACGGCCATTCTGCGCAGATGATGAGATATGACTCTCAGTTCCATCATGGTGAGCATTACGCCCCCTACCTCTGCCACGCCGTTGGTCTTGCTCATTTCTGCGATATATAAAACTGGTAGGTATCTGAAAAAGACAAATTAGAAAACTTAGCCCAACCAAATAAAGTATCAATATTGTACTGAATCTTTTACTTAATATATAAGACAGATACATGGATAGGGAAACGACAAAAGGAAAGAAAAATACTAGAAGCAGATTCACACCTGAAGTGCAGCATTCCTCTGAGCACGAGACATCCGCCCACCGTGCTCCATTGCATTATGTCTCTGTTGAAATACACTACTCACTCAGCAAGAACCAAAAAAACACTTGGAACATGTAGTTGATGAAACGATAAATATTAGCAAATCAATAACTTGTACAACTTGCCTTGAGCTCCGCTTCACTCGGGAAGACAACAAACTTCTTTGCCAAACATGCTTCATCTTCACAGAGGAAATGATCTTTCCAAAAATGCAGCTAAATTGAATTGAAAGAGAATATGTGAGAATGAAGTTATGATCACTTTCCAAAGGGATTGATAGCACCGCTAGGCAACAAAGCAAAAACTGTAATGCAATGTGCCTGAGTCAGGGAACATATTTATAGAAGTAAGTTTGCTACATAGACATCGGACAATAGATATATGCCTAAAAACATCACTTTGATACAACATACCTCAAGGTCATCATAGTTCCGAAAATAGTCATACTGCGCAGGATGCTGCCTGTAAACAATCACAAAGTCAACACATGAAGTAAACTGTTGGCTAAGCTAAGCTAAGGACGAAGGTTGCAGTATACCGTTGGCATATGTGGCAAGAATAGTGTTCTCTGGACATGTGTGTGTAAAGCTCATTATCTCCATAAAATGAAGTTTTGCAGAACTGGCACACCGGATGCCCAGCAAACCCACTACGCTCTACCTCAGAGCCATCCACTTCAGAGTCACCAGTTTTCATATGCTGAGTTAACTGAGACCTTAAATAAAGCTTCTGCTCACAAATGAACACCTACAAAACAGTGAAACACACACGAAATATTTCAATAACAATAATTTCTATGAAAATTATCATTTTATATTTGAAAATTTATTGCAGAGATCACACGGTCAAATTTAGATTACAATCATAAATCCAATCCAAAGTTATAAGATTTAGACCACAGGACAATAATGCCTAACAAATATCTTTAGTGAACACTCATATGACAGTGAATAAAAAGCAACAGAAAATGTATGCAGGTGCAAGAACATGCACACATGACAAGGCAACAGAGATGTTTAACAGTATAATTGCATCTGCATAAGGGGGGTAGATAAACAAGATAATGAAAGATTAAAGATTGAGCAATACAGCATTCTATAGTTTCTTGACCCAAGACTCACATAAGCAATGGATAGCACAATGTCAACCATGTTAATTGTAAAGAATAAAAAGGTTTGATGACATAAGAAATCTGATAGAAAATAGGTTCTTCATTTTGACTGTCTCCAGTTGGTTGAGATGTCAGAAAAAGATATCCTCGAATGAATACACAAAGTACAGCATTAATATAAACAAAATTAGTCCAGCTCATTACACAAAGCAACAAAACTGTGTAAGGAATCAATATTTTCCAATTCAAAATATATCTGCAATTCCTAACACCCAACAATATGCAAGTTAGTTTGAGAAGTATTTCACCTTCCGCCCCTCCAAGCAAAGATTGCACATGTGCAACCTGTGCACATGGAACAAATGTCCCTTTAGTTGATCGATGCTCCTGAACTTACTTTTGCGCTTTGCTTGAGCAGCAAGAGCAACCTGATCCTCTGCATTGTCACAAACACTACAAGAAAGCCGACACATTGCCCGTATCATCTTGTAGTGGTCCACGTCATCAAAGTATGCCTGCGTATCCTCATGGTACCAGAAATCCCCTGTCTTGCCCTCATTTACTCCAGCGGGAAACAGAGAGAAATCATTGACCACTCTCGTGTATTCACCCAAGGCCTGTCAAATTGGAAGACAAAAGATAATTATATTCACAACATATGAAATCTTATTGTTTTCTTTAAAGGAAAATATCAGTTTCAAAACAGTATTTGGACCTTTTTATGTGATTATTGAACATACAGTTTCCTATGATTCACATTGTGCAAAATGCTGGATATACACATTTATCACATAAATTTCTTGTTGGTCACATTTGATTTCCACATTTTACAAGGTGCAGTACAGGATTAATTTCAAGCAAATGCAAAAGTTGACAGAAGCATCAATCAGCCATAATAATGTTGGAAACATTATGTCTTAACAATGCAGAACACATGAACCAAGTAAAAAATTAACTTCAGTAGAGCAGAATGGTCCGATATGATTCTAGCCGAATTTACAAAATGAAACTAGGAAACACATCTACATCTCACTAACAACAAATTCATCAAATTAGAAGTACACACAAAAAAACAAAAAAGATATTTCATCTGTTCATTATATGAACAAGTACATATGAATCAGAAAGAACTGTTGTTAACTCACAGAAAATACAATAATTCATAAAACTCACAACAGAAATAGTTTACAACTCATAGATAGTATTATAAACCCTAAGCAAGGCATTCTGCGCGTACAGGTGTAAAAGAAAAGTCATAGAATTCAGCATTGGCACCCTCAAAACCAAACACCTCCACACAAAATCCTAAACAATTTAATTGCCTGGCTTACCAATCATCTGATAAACAAAAACTACAGTGCTAAACTGATGATGTTTGTATCCTTCTCAGTGAGCAGTGACACTAAGACCGGTTCGAAGCCCCTACTATCCAGGCACCAAATCATTTGAAAACCTAAGCTGACCACATCAGGCTACAAGCACCAATAGCCTCGTATATTTTGGGCAATTGCCTAAACTAATCCATGATGCCAATAGCGGAACAGGACCCTTAGACATCTAGTTCCACAAGCAAGGACAAATCTGGCAACCCAACCGAAACCCTAGACGACCCCAAGATCCAGCGGCGCAACCACACCACAGATCAGGAACTGGTCAGGCCCGGGGAGAGCAAACCCTAGAGGGACAAACCTTGGTGACGAAGACGGAGGGGCAGACGGTCTTGCAGATGCAGCACTTCTTGTCGTCCATAACGAAGCGGAGGCGGACGACGCAGGTGGAGCACACATCCCGGTGCCCGCACGGCCCGTAGGCCACCCACTCCAGCGTTTCCGCGCACACCGCACAGGTGTCGTCCATGGTCGGCGGGGCAGCGGAGATCGGTCCCGGCGGCGGCGGGGAAGAGAAAGAGAGTGTTAGGGCGCGTAGGGATGGGGGCAGCCGGGCAGGCGAGAAGGTTCGAGAGGGCGAGGGGGCGGCGGTTTGGTTTCTTCTTTTTCTTTTTCTTTTTCCTTTTTTCCCCCCTTCCCTCGCTCGCCGCGCTTGGAGTTCCGCTTTGTGCACTGGGAACAACTCGCAACCCGGTTGCCTTGGCCTGGGTGGCCTTAATCGTGCAAAAAATTGAAAGCCCCGAAGGTCAAATTTGGGGATGCTTCTTGGGCTCTTCTAATACCTTGACAACCAAGTTTTTGTACTAGGCTCATTTAAAAAGGAAAAAAAGTAGGTTGCTGCTATGTAGAAGCTACATACTCCACTGACTTTTTTATTAATTTAGTTGACGTCATGTTTTTTATTCAAAGACCAGCTTCAATGACCAAACTACTACCCTCGTTATTCGTTAAATATGCATCCAGCTATCATTTTATTTCTAGCAACCCTACTCCGGAAACAGTCGATATGCCGAGTGTTAAAAATCTTTGCCGAGTACTTTTTATCAGGCACTCGGCAAACATAATACACTCGGCAAATATCCTAGTTGACGAGTATCAAAGAGAAAACACTCGGCAAACATCCAGACGACACTCGGCAAAGATTTGACACTCGATAACTCTCGAGCACGTGGCTGGCACATACGCCGTCCGTCAGGATAGCATGCCAGCCGTTAGAACTTTGTCGAGTGTCCGTTATCAACACTCGGCAAACTAATAGGTTGCCGAGTGTTTTCCCTCGACACTCGGCAAAAGTACTATTTTGCTGAGTGTTTTCCCACGACACTTGGCAAAATAGTACTTTGCCGAGTGTTTTCCCACTACACTCGGCAAAGTACTATTTTACCGAGTGTTTTCCCACCACACTCGGCAAAGTCAACAGTTTGCCGAGTGTTTTTGGAGGCACTCGGCAAAGACAAAACTTTTTTCTTCACCTCTGCCCTCCACACTTTTTCTACTCCCCACATACGACATTTGGTACTGCATGTAAAAAGTTGGTCTATTTCTTAGTCTATTTGCTATTTTTAATGAATTGATTTCATTTAGAGGAATTTGTTGATTTAAGTCAAATTTTAACTGCAAGTGATTGAAATAATGGAATAAAATCAGTGGAAAAATCGTAGTCATGTTATTGAATCTGGATTGAGGTCTCATCCAGGAAATGAAAAGAAACTTTGAACATTTTTTTTCAGAAAACACGACCGAATGGTTTATAAATTCTAAAAAAAGCAAAAAAATCACAAGATTTGTCAAGATGTTATGATATCATACTGGAGGCTGTGGTAAAAAATTGAGAAGGTTTCGCACAATTTCCGACGTATGATGCTTACAAACCAAAACATCTCCGGAGAAGATTCGTAGAAGTTAGAAGGATCTGGTAAGATTTGGAGTTCAAGTGACACTTGAATTGGGTTTGACTTCAAAAATTTTTTTATAGGCAACAGACAACATAGATTGTTTCATGTCAAATTTTGGGAATTTTTCGGATCCATTTGATAATTTTTATTTATTAACTGCAATTATAGAATTTTAATAGATATAAATTCAATTTGAGCTATAACTGCATGAAATAATGGAATAATATTAGTAGAAAAATCAAATATGCATTGTTGAGTGAATTTGACAAGGTTTTTTCAAAGTATATCACAAAAAAGGTAGTAAAACACGTTATTGAAGGAGTATACATGAAATATAAGTGTACTTTGCCCGGTGTTTGTACATGACACTGGTCAAAGCTAATAGTTTGCTGAGTGTTTTCTCTCGACACTCGGCAAAGTATGTCTACGGGCCCGCTGACAGGCACGGGTACCGTTTGAAAATTAAAAAAAAATAAACCTTTACTTTGCCGAGTGCCAGATCGCGAGCACTCGGCAAACCCCCTGACTTAAGCCCCGCTGGCCTTCTCACGCGAACCCTCACGCGCCTAAACACTTAGCCGCGCTAGCTGTGCATTTTCCACCGTTGTCGCCGCCCAGTGCCTTTTCTGCTGTCGTCGCCACCCTCCGCCGCCCGCTGCCCCCCGCCCCCCACCCCCGGCACCCCACCCGCCACCCCCGGTGCCCCGCGACCGGTGCCTCCCAAAGCCGGCGCCCTGCCCCCGGCGCGGCTACCCCCGCCAGATGTCCCCTCGCCCCTCTCGGTCGACGCCCCTCATCCCTCCCGGTAATTCTTCAATCTTTGTTGTTCAAGTTAGAAAATAGAAATTAGAAATTAGAAAAGGATAGAGAGGTGGTAGGATGAATTAGAAATTAGAAAAGAAATTAGAAATTAGAAAAGGATAGAAAAGGATTTTTTAGGTGGTAGGACTTTTTTTTAGAAATTAGAAAAGGATGTTTGACTTGGCAATCTAAGGTATAAGAGTTGTATGTGGTTGTCGGCCATCGTGCCGTTTCGTTGCTGTGGATGTGGTTGTCGGCCATCGTGCTGTTTTATTTTATGTAGGTTATGGAAACCTCCCCGTGCAGGGAAGGTGCTATCAAAATTTTGACTTGACAGTACTATGTTCCTTTTTTTGCAGGAGAGGCTACGTTACCGTCGTCGAGTCATCACTTCGCAGGATAGCAAGGTGAGGCATCCTACACCTCTCTTTCCGTATGATGTTCGTATATCACGTAACCTAGTTAGGCGTCTCTTGTTCGAAAGAGATACGGTTGGAAATATGCAAATCTTTGCATATCTATAACCATATCTATTTCGAATTGTCCACATTGTTTGGACAGCCCGAGGATGTGTAGGTGGGTTTAGTTTCCAGGGTCTACTCTGATCCGAGATAGAGTTTCGGTAGCACCTCCCTATTGTTCTTCGGATACACAATCTCCCTTCCAGGACGTGTATTTGGAGAACAGCAGGGAGGTGCTGCTGAAATTCTATCTCGGGTCGAAGTAGACCATGAAAACTAAACCCACCTACACATCCTCGGGTGGGATTAGGACCTATCTTCACCTAATAGACAGTATAGGAATGTGTAGATGCAACATGATTTTTTATATTACTCGTTGATATGCTAGAGGATGGAGGATCGTCAGTGGATGTACACGGGCCACTCTAGTTATAATTCGTTGACCGATGAATGGATTAACAAGACCGATGCTTTCTTGGAATGGGCGTTTCCAAGGGTTAAAGGAGCTAGATCCACTTGGTGTCCGTGTAGCAAATGTGGAAACATGCATCGGCAAACCAAGCTGGACATGGGTAAACATCTTATTAAGAACGGATTTACGTCAGACTATACCAGGTGGATCTACCATGGTGAAGCCGCTCCTGGGAGAGACGAGGTCATCAGACAACGCATCGAGGAATATGATGATGATGGCGTGGTGGGAGACATGTTAGATGACTATCATGAAGCACGTAGGGAGGAGGAGCTAGAGGCTACCGCAAAGGCGTATTACGACATGTTGTCTGCGGTACAGCAACCCCTTCACGGGCATACCAAGGTTTCTCAACTGGATGCCATCGCACGTCTAATGGCCATGAAGTCCCAGTTTAGCTTGAGTCGAGACGCCTTCGATATTATGCTAATAGTTTTTTCGGAGCCTGCTCCCGGAGGGTCAAATCTTGCCACAGAGCATGTATGAGGCACAGAAACTCCTTCGTGCACTTAAGATGCCATACGAGCATATACATGCTTGCCCGAAGGGATGCATCTTATTTAGAAAAGAGTATGCAAGAGCAAAGTACTGTGTGAAGTGCAAATCATCTAGGTTCCTGAAGGTAGACTCTGGTGATGGTCAGAAGAAGCAGCTCGCAATCCCCGTGAAGATCCTACGGTACCTTTCTTTCATACCGAGGATCCAACGGCTTTACTTGACTGAAGAATCTGTGAAACAGATAACATGGCACAAAAACGTACGTCGATACAATGCTGAGAAGCTGGTACACCCATCCAATGGTGAAGCCTGGACAAGGTTTGATGCGATTTATTGTGAGAAAGCTCTAGAGGCTCGTAATGTACGTGTTGCGCTGGCAACAGATGGGTTCAATCCTTATGGAATGGCGGCTACCCCGTACACCTGTTGGCCCATGTTCGTTATCCCCCTCAATCTCCCCCTTGGCGTCCTCTTTCAATGACAGAACATATTTTTGTCGTTGATAATTTCAGAACACTCGGGGAATAATATGAGTGTGTACATGGAGCCTCTGATTGATGATTTGGTCTGTGCTTGGGAGGAAGGGGTATGGACATACGACCGAGCTACAAAGACAAACTTCAAGATGCATGTTTGGTACCAGTACTCCCTGCATGACTTGCCGGCATATGGTATTTTCTGCGGCTGATGTGTTCACGGGAAGTTCCCATGTCCGGTATGCAAGGCTTCTTTGAAGTTCATTTGGTTGATGAAGGGTGGCAAGTATTCTCTGTTCGACAAACATCAATAATTCCTCCCTCCTGACCATCCATTCAGATGAGACATCAAAAACTTTACGAAAGATGTCGTAGTTAACGACCCCACACCATAGATGATGACCTTAGCCGTAGTTCATGCTCAGTTAGACGCTCTCGAGGTCAATAATCAAGAAGGTGGTTTTGTGGGATATGGCGAGCAACATGCCTGGACTTAGAAGTCATGCTTGTGGAAACTCCCCTATTTTGATAACCTTCTTCCACATAACATTGATATAATGCACACTGAAAAGAATATCATCGAGATAATTTTTGGTACAATCATGGACATTCCTGACAAGACAAAGGATAACGTTAAGGCTAGAGTGGATCAAGCAAGGTTATGCAACAGACCAAAGCTAAACATGGCGCCTCCCAGAGCCGGCAAAATCGTGGAGAAAGCCTAAGGCCGATTTCGTCCTGACGAGGGCCCAAAGGAGAGAGGTACTAGAATGGTTCCAAATGTTAATGTTCCCTGATGGGTATGTAGAGAATCTGAAGAGGGGAGTGAACTTAGCTACTATGCGAATCAACAGGCTCAAAAGTCATGATTACCACATATGGCTTGAGCGCCTACTTCCAGTTATGGTTCGAGGCTATATCCCTGAGCATGTCTAGCAGGTGCTAGCGGAGTTGAGCAATTTCTTCCGCCAGTTTTGTGCCAAGGAGTTATCTCGTACTGTGATCGCAGAAATGGAAAGAATGACGCCTGTGTTGCTTTGTAAGTTGGAGAAGATCTTTCCACTCAGCTTCTTCAATCCGATGAAGCATATGATTCCGCACCTCCCGTATGAAGCACGAATAGGGGGGGCCTGTGCAGGGCCGTTGGTGCTATTCAATTGAGAGATGTCAAAAGGTTCTTCGAACTAAATGTAAAAATAAATGCAAAATTGAAACATCCATTGCAGAGACATACATTCTGGGGGAGGTGTCAAAGTTCACAACAAAATACTATGCTGACAACCTTCCTAGCGTGCATAATCCACCCCCTCGTTACAATGCCAGTGAAGCTGAATCGAGCCTTTGCATTTTCCGAGGGCAATTTGAAACTGCAAGTGGTGCGATCCAGAAGACCTTGAATCATGAAGAGTGGTGCACTATCATGCTGTATGTGTTGACCAACCTATCCAAGGTGGAGCCGTACATGCTGTAAGTTCTCAACAAACTTGTTCTCAAGTAGTCACTATTTTGTGTCCAACTCGCATGTTTCTCGTTGGTACAAGGAATTCCATCGTCAATTCTGGCGTAAATCAAGGGAACCTACCCCGCACGAAGCTGAGACTCTTCTCAGAGAGGGTGCAGGAAATTGAATGCCTAATTTCATTTCTTGGTTCAAACAAAAGGTACAGTCCAATTTAGCTCATACTTAGTTTGATATTACAAGTTGCTCGTACATGCGAATAATATAACCAACCACCCTGCTTGAACTTGCAGGGCCAAACCGATGCGTCTATGAATGTCGAGTTGAGACAGATTGCCGATGGCTGTGACTATAGGGTGAGATCATTTACCGGTTATGACGTCAATGGATATCGCTTTCACATAACAAGCCACGAGCGGAGTCGACCCAATCGAAAAACCACAAATACCGGAGTTTTTACGCTAGACTTTGATGGGGTCGAGTACTATGGAAGAATTGAAGAAATATACGAACTAACTTTTCATGGTTGCAAAGTTCTTAATCCAGTCATATTCAAATGCCATTGGTTTGATCCATCAGTTGTGAGACGGGCCCCTAATCTTGGGCTAGTCAAAATTCAGCAATCATCCGTCTTACCAGGAGACGATGTCTATATTGTGGCTCAACAGGCCACGCAAGTTTATTATTTGTCATACCCGTGCTAAACCGACGACCGTCTTAAGGGTTGGGATGTTGTGTACAAGGTATCACCACACGGTAAACTACCTGTACCAAACAATGAAGATTACAACATTGACCCCAACACATATGCCGAAGGGTTCTTCGAAGAAGATGGGCTCGAAGGGAGTTTTGAGATAGACTTAACCAAAGCGATCGGAATGGAAGTAGACAATGAAAGGGTTGCTGACGAGGACGCTAGAGACGAGGTTCAAAATATGAAGGAGTTAGAATTACTTCAGCGATTACAATTAGGAGAGGACAGTGATGACGACATTCCTCCTTCGGAGCACGGGCATGATTATATCGACACGCGTGATAGTGATGATGAGATTTATGATCCAGCTAATCCCGATCATGACGATTATTTCTAATACATGTATGAACTGTACTAATTTATTTATTATTTGTCATACCATGTTATTTTTGAAGTATGTTTAGTTTATTTTGCATATCTTTCTAGGTATGTTTTGTTTATCTGTGCTGATTGATTTACTCTTTTTAATTGCAGGTGATTGAACTATGGTGGGCGGTACAAGGAAGATCATAGCGCTTTACGAAAAATTCAAAGCTGCAGCTTCAAGGTTAGGTACAGGGTCAGACGCATCGAGGGGTCGAGGGAGGCATCGAGGCAGGAGTGAGGCACTGGTCGAGGAAACGGAGGAGGCACAGGTCCAGGGTAGAGGCAGGGGTCGAGGGAAGGGTAAAGGGGTGAGGTCCCCATCACCTGTACCTTCCCCCCGTCGTCTGAGGAGGAGGAGGTACCTTCTGTGCACACCTCTAGTGATGAGGTGGAGGTACAGGAGGAGTAGGAGCAGGAGCAGGAGAGAGAGGAGGGGGAGGAGGCAAGGGATTCACAGTCCAAGATCTTGTTGCGAGGTTCCTCGTCCCTCCCGAGGCGACTGATACCTCTTCATAGATGCCCGCTAATTCAACCCACTTGAGCAAAGTAAGTTACTTTAGATATTCTCAATAATTTTGATATGTTGAAAATTACAATGGAAACTAATAATTTATATTAATCACTTGTGCAGGAGTTAGATTAAACTTAGTGGGGGTGGCCACAACCGCAAGGTCAACAACATCCTTGGCCTTTTGTGCAGGCTACACTTCCTTGGCTTGGTGGTGTTCGCCGGACAGGAGGAGCCGGCCTACACATGGGACCACTACGTCGTTGCCGCTGACGTTGCTAATCGTGACAACAGGAGATTCGCCAACAAGGCGGAGCGGGTGAAGGCCGAGTTGTGGGTAAGTATTCCTCGCACTACATTGCTTAATACATCACCTTCGCTAGACATTCTTGAAATAATAACTGTATACATCACGTCTATATGCAGGACTTCTACAGATGTCAGGAGGGATTCAAGGCCAGGGCGGCCTCCATCTCTGAACAAGCCGCCAAGAAGCTCGTGAAGGACATGCACTACGAGGCGCACGTCCAAGTCATCATCGACTTCTATGCTGAGTTCAGAAGGATGAAGGTCAAAAAAGAAGAGGCAAGGACAATGAACCTAACTAAGGAAGAATTCATGACGGTAAATATAGAACATTAATACTTACTTTTTCTGAGATTAATTATGCTTAATTTATTTTTTTATATATCACACACTTGATGATGTAGGTGCCTCCATGGTGGTGCCAAGCGCATACCCGGTGCTGGGAAAAAATGGTGGACATGTGGTTGAAGCCCGGGTGGTTGAAGCACCACCTTGCTTGCCGGGAGCAGCGTTTGCTGATGCCATGTGCATCACACCATCAAGGCAGCCTGAGGCTTGATGAATACAGGGGAAAATGGGTATGCAAATTCATTTCTTTATTCTAAGGCTCAATTCTGCATAATTTCTAATCATTTTGGATTTTTGCCGCAGACGTCGTCACATGATGGCCAGGATTGCTCCCGTTTCAAGGCATGGTGTGGCGGATCCACTTCGGATCTACTTGGTTAAACATGATTTAGCCACGTGATACGCGACGCTCATGCCTAAGCCGAGTAAACATGAAGTGCCGTCGGATTTCCTCTGATTTAACCACTTGAACAGGACCGTTTTAGCAGACCCACACGAAGGTGAGTGGTTCCAGAGAGTACAACAAGTCCACCGAGTTAACAAATTAACCACTTAGTTTGATTATGAAGTAAACATCAGAGTGTTACAGGGTTTTCAGAAAGACAACAAAAGGTAAAACCACTAGTGGAAGCAACGTCGGGGTCGGACATCCCTGGTAAGGCCAGCCGGGACATCACTGATCCCTCTCCTCGCCGTCCGAGGAGGGATCCCACTCGACCGTCCAACCCGGAGGGAGCTGGGGCGGCCAAGTGCCAGCGGGAGAAGGGTCGGGAATAGCAACTTCACCTGAAAAACAGGGGGCACAACAAGGCTGAGCTACTAAGCTCAACAAGACTTAACCGACAGGAGTAAAACTACTCCACACTTCTAGACATGCAGGACTTTTTGGCTGAGGGGTTTGTTTGCCAAAGCACTAAGTAAAAACCCTATTTTCAAGTTTTTAGCTCCGGTTCTAGGTTCATTAACCGGTCTAGGTTTTGCAACCTATTCTAAGCAATCATAGAACCAAAACAAGGTATGTAGATATCAACCAAACCATGTCATCATCAGATTCCTCATTTACTCAGGGTGACATAGCGATCAAGCAGTCTCAAACTGTGAGAGGCAGACGAATCGATTCGAGTTCTTTAACCATGCATGGTGAACCTAACCTCACGACATCCACGCACCCGGAGGTCGCTTCCTGTGTCGGCCTTCCCCATCAATCCCCTAACCCGTGTCGGGCCTATTTCCTTTGGTGCAAGGTTCCACCGACCCGGCCTCTGCCGTTCTGTGACCACGCTTGCCACCACGTGCGACAACCAGCAGGGGAAACTCCGTTCCAAGAACAATGGGGCGACCGCTCACGTTTAGGTTCAATCCGGTACTAGGCTTCCTCATCCCATACTAAGTATGAGGTTAGTACTTTCAAACACTTGATCACGAACACCACCACTTTTGGGCCTTAGCAATTTTTCATAGACAGACGGGGCAACCATCCGACCACCAAAGAGTTACCCAAACCCTGCCCCGTCCATCGTCCTTATAGTTGTAACAGAAGGGTGAACATGCAACTCCTACAACTCGCGAGTGACAGGGAATCACTTGGCTTTTACCATCTCCTAGTTAAGCAATGCATCTACTCGGTCCAACAGCTAGTGCTCAGATCATGGGGATGACTAAGTCATGCATCTAGGGTTTCAAACAACTCCTACAACTCGCGAGTGACAGGAAATCACTCGGCTTTTACCGTTTCTTAGTTAAGCAAGCAGCTACTCGGTCCAACAGCTAGTGTTCAGATCATGGGAGCTAGGATATGCATCTAGGGTTCCAAACAACTCCTATACGTGAATGCACAAGCATGTTACCGAAGGCATGCACAAGTTTGGTAAAACAACACAGGGTTTTCATGCAACCGGGGCTTGCCTTCGAGCAAGGAGGAAGAGAACTGCTCAACTTCGGGGGCAACTTCGGCTTCTGGGGGCAGGAGCTCAGCTACAGCTTCGTCCTCTGGCGCCGGGTGTAGTTCGTAGAAGCCGTCGGCGAGGCGCAGTTCTACACGAATGCAATGCAAGAGTTAGCATAGACGGTTATTTCAACGGCAACACTTGCAAGTCTGAGCCCAGAAACTTGCGACACAGAGCAGGAGGGAGGGGGAGGTTCAAGGGAGCTGGTGGAGAGCAAGAGGTAAGGGTCGGAAAAGGAACTTATGATCTGATCCTTAAACTAGAGGATGTGGTATACTAGGGATCCTCAGACGCAAGCGCTGAAGGGTTCCTAAGTTTTACACATACACCCTCGGGTTGAAGAAAAAAGATCACAGCCGAGCAATCGGGCGAGGCGGGTAGAGGTCGGCAGAACAGATAGGGTCGAGCGAGACGGAACCGGGGTCGGGTGGATAGGAGGGGTCGGGCAAAGCGGACTGGGGTCGGTAGCTTACCTTCTTCCTACAAGGAAAGCTTGGGGTCGGGAAGAAACAGACTTGGGCGGAGGAACTAAGGCTTTGAACGGCGGCGAGGTCCGGCAGTGCTCCGGCGGCGGCGGTGCTTCTTGTGGATCCCAAGTGAGCTCTTACGCAGCACGGAGGAGCAAGCGGCTGGGTGGCTTGGGGGAAAACGGAGGGGAGCGGAGAGGAGAGTTCCTCAGGAACTTAGTGTGTGGCGCTAGGGGCTTGAGCAGGGAGCAAGAGAAGGGCGGAAGGCAGCAATGGCAGAGGGAACTCCGGCGGGGTTTGCGCATTCCCTTTTATAGCGGCTGGGAAGGGAGAAGGGAAGCGGCGCGGGAGAGAGAAGGGGAGCGGCGCGAAGGCCGGGGAAGAAGTAATGGAGTGCTCTGCCGGGGTGGCGATTGAGCGACGAGGGCGGTGGTGCAGGACTTTGGGGATGACGCCAGCGGTCATCGGGCTCTGGCGTCAGGGCGGCGCAGGAGTGGGTATGCCGGTGGTTGAGATTTGGCGGTGGCGGGCGTCGTCGTGCGGTAGATTTGATGGAAGTGATCGGGTTAACGGCGCTAGAAACGAGGGCGCACAGGTGAGAAGACAGGCAGCCGCGGGCGAGCGCGGAGCAATAGATTGTCGGGTGACTTCTGACAGGGCGGGGAAAGGAGTTGTCACTGCGGTGGTCGGGGTTGGCGAAGGAGGAATCGTCGGGTAGCGAAGACCAGGCGGCGCGACTGTGTTCGAAGTGACAGAAAAGACGGGCGACATCGGGCTCTGCAGCCGGGATCTGGCGATGTGATGATGGGCACGGGCGGCGAGGTGCTGCAGAAAGGGTAGCAGAGGAGCTTCCGCTGCAATTGGGGAAGGGGGCGTGAGAATCCATTCGGTCGCGGGCCAGAGACGAGGCTGAGCAGCGGGCGTCGGAGAAGATGAGCCACACGGCGGGGAGAGTCTGAAGCGGGCATGCAACTCGAGTGCGCCTGTCGCGGAAGATCTGGGGAAAAAGATCTCGCGGGTCCACCGGTCAGATATAACGGACGTTTTGGGAGGACTTAGAAGGATCCGACGGTGGGCTGGGTTTGGCGGGGTCGGAACCGGAGCAAGACGGGGAGGGGTCGGGTCTCAGGGGTCGGGACCGGGCGGAAGGTTGAACTGAACACTTAGGCGCGGAAAACTAGACAGGTGCTCAGGGGCTAGGATTAAGATTACATGGAAGATTTGGGGCCAGTCGTCACACATGGGTTATGTCCAAAAAGGGCAAGGCAACTGCCGACATCGGCTTCAACCCCGAGGACCCGCCTAAGGCGTACAACCATCCCAGCATCCATAGCCGCGTCACCGAGTACACAACAATGACAAGGGAGGTTCACGGGCCAGAGTTCGATCCGAGCTCCCAGGATATTGATGTAGAAATCGTAATGAGGGTGGGAGGAGGCAAGAAGCATGGCCGGTATTGGATTGGCGATAGCGTAATCGACACTACCACTACTCCCACTCTCTACCAGATCCAAGCAAAGAGCACGAACTCAAGCCCCACGATATGGCCACGGCCGACCACTGCACAGTTATAGATGGAAGCTCTCCAGGTTATTTCTGTTTGTTTCATCATTCGTTGATTTTTACGTACCTTTTCCTTTGCAATAAGATATTGGGATGAAATATTGTAGGCCTAAGTTGAAGTAGAATGGAAGCGATGGAAGGACCTAGAGGTGAGGATCGAGGCAGATCGGCAGATAGAAAGGCAGAGGACGGAGTCGATATTCCAGTACATGCAGAGTGTTTTTCAGAGTCTAGGTCAAACTCCACCACCTATGCCACCAAACCTATTCCCTCCACCTCCACCTCCTACAGATACTCCTGTGAGTCACTAGTCAACCTTACAATCAATCTAGAATTAAACTAGAAACTACAGGTACTAGAAACTTACAATACAAAAGTGACTTATGCAATCTCTTTAACTTTGTGCAGAATCAATCGGCGGGATCTAATGCTTTCTCGGAACCATCAGCTTGGTCGCAGTGGCCATCGTTTCCTCCTCAGTGTCTTGTTTGAACGGCTAGTGTCTTAAGCATGTACTACAACCTATACTTGTGGATTACTTGTTTAAACTAGAACCTATAATTGTGAATGTTATTTGTGTGCCTGTGATGCTTGTGATGCAATTTATATGCCTGTGATGCTTCTATGATTGTTATTTGAGAGGGGTCCTTTATACGTAACAAATCTATAGAATAGGGTGAGGTTGGACACTTTGCCTAGTGTTAACACTCGGCAAAGAGGCCAAATTCTGTTATTCTGGGACTACTTTGCCAAGTGTTTTAGCTATAACACTCGGCAAAGGTGCCACAAAATGCTGGCGGTTGGAGCTTCTTTGCCGAGTATCCTTGGACTGACACTCGGCAAAGAGGCCAAACTTTGCCGAGTGTCAAAACAACGACACTCAGCAAAGAGGCCAAACGTTGCTGAGTGTCAAAATTACGACACTCGGCAAAGTATGTAACCTTTGCCAAGTGTCAAGGCGACAGCACTCAGCAAAGTTTTCGTTTGACACTCGGCAAAAACGCCGTCATCGTGACAGTCCGTCAACACCTTTTTGCCGAGGTTTTAACTTTGCCGAGTGTTTTTTGACACTCAGCAAAGACTTTGCCGAGTGCCCGATATTTGACACTCGGCAAAGCTACTGTTTGCTGATGGAAAATTCACCGAGTGCTGGTCGCCGAGTGTTACACTCCGCAAAGCTTTTGTTGAATGTTTTTGGGGCTTCGCCGAGTGCCTGGGGCACTCGGCAAACCTACTGTTTCCCGTAGTGCGCATACGGTACATGGGGTGGAGTTGGGCCAGTACAACACCTAGAGCCACCTCATTGGCTGATTTCACTAGCTAGATCATGCCTTCGTACAACAGTATACTACAATGTGGATATTGTGAGCCAACGCCTAGGGCCACGGCCCTAGTGGTCTTAGGCCTTCCTCTGCCCCTGCAAATATGCATGGGTGTTTGACATAAGAGTGCTTTAGGAAGCAACCGAGCTCTTCGCATTAGGAAGAAGTTCATGCAGCAAGGTCGTTACCTTTGTCCTGTTGCGTCAAGTTGTACGTTAAATCATTCATCTTCCACAACATACTATTATTCACGTGTTGAACCTCTTTTCAATCTCCTTACATAAATGTTTCTTCAAGGTCGTATGTTACACATACATAGATGATTGTATGATCTATCTGTCGTACATACATCTATGAGCCCACCAGAACGTGTGGACAGTCCTAGATATGAGGCTACACATCAAGATGTATCTGACATAAAAAACCATGATGCAGGGCAGTGTAGTCTACATGGAATAGCACGAAGTAGTCAAGGATTAGGAAAATACTCCTTGTAATAAGAGTAGAACTTCTCTAGTCATATCTGACTAATATTCTTGTAAACCAACCGACCTGTAACCCTGCCTCCGGTTATATAAGGCGAGGCAAGGACCCCCTCCAAAGCAATTCAATACAACTAACTCAATACAACACACATGACGTAGGGAGTTACGCTATTCAGTGACTCGAACCTGTCTAAATCGTGTGTCGGCGTTCATCTTCGAGTTCCTAATCTCAGCGAGTCCCGCCAACCAATCCACTACCTCAGGAATACCCTTGGTAGGTTGCCCGGTCTAAACACCGATAGCTGCTATGCTAGGTAGGGGTTCTCGTTGAGAATCTGCTGGCGAACTCGATGGCCCAAGTTATCATCAAGCCCATCTTCGCGTTCGAAGAAGGCGTGACGTTCATCTTCGACTCCTGGGTTTGCATCGCAGATGGTGTCAGAAATTTCCGCCGCCATATCATGCCGGCCCCGGAGAAGAAGCTCTCAACCATGAAACTCCAACGTGAAGCTCTGGAAGATCTCATCGAGAATTTCGATGAATTTGTAATTTCTGACTTAGTCAGAGGCTGAGTCCAAGTACAACTTGACTTCTTCTCTCAGTCGGATTGATTCGTATGAGCCGGCGCAGTAGCCATCGTACGAATCAGTCTACTTCCAACCTTGCTTCCCATTCGGACTTCGCAACGCAGCCACTACCTGTCAGGCAGCCATGTCTAGATCACAATCCAACTCGGATGAGATCAAGGACCTTGACTACTACTTGGATCCGGACGAGGAGACGCCTTTATTAGGTCTGCAGCAAGGCCTAGTAATCACATCAACTCCGCAAGGCAGATTCATCTACTAGCCCATCATGAAACCATCAGCCCTTGCCACGAATGATGATTCGTGCCTCATCGCCTACCTCGACACCCTCTCATTCCAAGACGGGGCTCCTCTGTCGCCCATCCTAGAAGAAGGCGGCACTACGAAGGTGATCATCAAGCTCGGATACCTATTCCCCAGGGCGAGAGGTTTTCATTGTCACCGGAGGCGAAGATGATGAAGTCGATAGACCACAATGGCTGGAGTACGTCCCCGATAACGTATCTCAAGATGAGCTCACCGTAGACATAGCCGATGAGACTTAACACCAGAAGGCCCGTCGCAAGGCGAAAAACGCACATAGAGCGGTGCGACACCATCATCTGAGGGAAGAGCTACCAATAGTCAACCTGGATCACGCCTTTGAGAGACAGTAGCCCGCAGGCAGCATCACACACCTTTGGCCAAGGTTATGTCCATGGAACTCATCCTGACGGGTATCCAGATTAGGGATACCCTAAACGGCTAAACTATCGGTTGATACAAACAAAGGTAAAAACAGGAATCAAAGCCCACCAAGCCAAGTAGAGGCCTACAACTATTTCCACCCAACTGTCAATAGGGCTTAAGGTTGAAGCACAGACATCGAGGGAAACAGGCTGCTAAGCTGGCCCGGGATGCCACACATGGGCCCAGGCGGAATGATGGGCCAAATGTATCATGGTCCTAAGGTGTAGCTAGGCTTGCCTGATGGGACGGTTGTGGCCGTGCCCGCGTGGGCCGAGGTAGGGAAGCACGAGCCGACCAGTCGGGAATGCCATTTTTCATGCTAGGGAAGGCAGGACAACCGCATTCGGACAAAAGCCCCCAGTTGGGAATGGCACTGTAGTGCTAACCCGGACAATGCCCGGTCAGGCACACCCATTCTCTATTCGTTATCATGACGGCATCAGACGATGTGACCGGGGGCAGGTGCCATCCCTAGGTATGTGTGCAGGACAAGTTCGGCAACCAAGGCAGCCAAGGCATGGGCCCTGACGGGAGGTTTCCTTGAAGATGATGTAGAGAAGTACCCTGACTGAAGGGTAGGATGCACGGGAAGAAGCCAAAAGGGGGCGCTCGACCGGATGGGAGCCCTAGAATGATCGGCTGTGTAATCTCCCCATGGGCCGTGTATATAATGACATGGGGAGGGAACGAGAGAGGGATTCAACTCTAGAAAACAAGAAAAACACACACCATTTGTAACCCCCTACTGCAAACTTGAGCTCTCAAGTGTAACAACCCAGATTAATTAATCCGTATTTATCTCTTGAACAAGTCATTAGGTCTTGAAGAAGAACTTTGACAATAATAAAGGCAAGTGAAAGTACACTTTTGCCCTTCTTAAGGTTAAAATGCTGCCTAAATAGTAACTTAAAATTTTGCTTAAGAACTTAAAAATCTATCCAACTAAGAGTTATAGAACTCAACTTTCCCAACAACTTTTATTTTTGGTGTTTTGCTTGGATCTGAGCAGAAGCTCTTCAAAAACTCAAAGTACAAATCTGTGTTATTGTTTTAAAAATAGGCAAAGTTCAAATTTTGGGCCTCTCTATTTCGAAATTGCTAATATGAACTCAAGCTGAGCTCTATACCAAAGTTTTAGAGCTTTGGAACCTTAACAACTTTTCTTTAAGGAGTAAGTTTGAAATCTACCTTGAAAGCCTTCAAAATTGTGAACAAATTCACCTAGTTTGGTGAACCCAGCCTCTTCGGCAATTCAGACTAAGTCTGGAAATCAGCCCGACCTGGAACCTTAGTGCGGGTTTATCTCTTAAAAGTTGAACAAAACATTAGAAAATTCCTTTATAAGTGTTTGAGAACTATGTTTCCACAACAACTTTGTTAATTGGACCTTGGTCCAATTCACCTCCGAAGCTTCTTAAAACTGCAGTTCAAGCCAGCCAAAAACCCTGAAAACAGTCCCCAAACCGCCGTTTTTCTCTAAGTCCCGGAATCCGGCGTTCCTCCAATCTTTGGAGTTTTGAATCTCCGAATCCACCACAAATTTGAACTCGGTTAAATTACAAAAGTTGAACGTTGGTCGGAGGACTACAACTTTTGTAAAGGGAGTTGGTGTCGTGCGGTTCAAATTTTGGGAGATCCGACACGTGGAAATCGACATGGGGAAAGATCCTGTGAATCCTTCGGCTTAGAGCGCGCACCAGAGCACGCGCGCTGCATCCTCAAGAGCGCCGCCGCCGCGTGGCGCGGCCTCACTGGCGAAGCCGCCTCGCCCAGTCGCCGGCCACGACAGGATGGGTCGACGTGCCTCGCTTCCCAGTCGCGTGCGATGTTGCCCTGCAGCTCCTCCGCTCCGTCTCATCTCGCCTGAGGCCTTGCCAGCCGCGCCGGGCGCTCTGCCCGCAGCCCCGCCGCCGGCCCAGCCACTCCGCGGCCGAAATTGGCTTCTGCTGCGCTGGTGCTTCCTCGCCTCCCGCGCGTAATCCACCCTACCTGGATCTCCGGCCGCGCGCCCAATGCCTCCCGGCCCTCCCGTCAAGACCCCCCAGTCGCGCTGCACGCTCGTGCCCCGCAACACTGCCGCCTCTGCCAACCGTCACATAGGCCGCGACCACTCCTCCCCCGCCACACCAGTAGCATGCCCCGGCAAAGCCGCTCGTCCCATGGACGCTTGCGTCGCTTCGCTCGCCCTGTCGCCTCGCCTGCCGCGCCTCTCCTTCCCCTCTGTCCGCCAATGGTTCCGTCACCATTAATGGCCGCGACAGCACGCGCTCACTCTTCTCCAGCCCACCAGCCAGCCATGAGCCCCGGCGCCTATAAAAGCCCCGTCGGCGCTACCGCGCTCCCCTTCGCCTCCCTCTACGCTCCAGTTAACCCTGTCCAGAACCTCCCCGCTCGCCAAAGCTCCGCCACCGCAAGCTCCTCTGCTCCGCGCTCACACACCGCCGCCCGAGCTCATTGTGGAGCTCCCCCTTCCGCTCAACCCCGTGCCTTGTCGACACCACTAGCCGCTTCGCCACCCTCTCACACAGCTCTAGAGCTTGCTTGTTGCCCGCGAAAAGCGCCACTGCTGCCGGAACACCGCCGGACTCCGCCGCCAGCCGAAGCTTTCCGCCCTTCTGTCGTTCCGCCCCGGCCGAGCACCCCTGTCGCCCCCAACTGCTTCAAACCAGCCCAAGGTGAGCCCGTAAGCCCTCCCGGCCACTCACCGTCCCAAGGCCGCCAGCGCATCGCCGGGATTTTACCCGCCGCCGCCGCACGCGCGCCCGAGGACCCAATTGCAGTTTAGAAAGTCGACTCAAGGGCTTTAGTGCATAAACCAGGGACCCGTATGCAAATAAAGTGTAGACGTGAGGGTTAGATTGTAAGTTTACCTCGGTTTAAGTGTTTTAATCGGCAGAAAATGTGTTTAACTTTGGAAATTCACCAAAATTCATAGAAAATTCAGAAAAATGTCAAACCACTTTTGCTAGGCTCAGTATAAAGTGTAGTTTCGAATAAAAATACTTTTGGCACATGTCACTGCTGGAACTAATGTGATATGTTTTAATTCTTGTTTAAGCCATTTAAATCATAACAAATCATAGAAAAATGATAAAAAGATAAATCCAACTCTCATATGTCTGTTTCAAACAGTAGAAGCTTGGAAAAATGTTTTAAATCCCTGTTTTAGTTTTACCATGTGTAAATAGGCTTATTTTCATCTTTTGCATAATAATTCAACCTGAGATGATAAAAATATAAAACCTTTTTGGATAAGTCAGTGGTATAATGTCATTTATGGGAAAAATATGAAAACCACCAGAAATAAATAGGTGAACCACTCTCCTGTTTAGAGAAGAATAAATAGGGTAAATGCATAGAAAAAGATACCCTTTGCAAAAATTGTTAAATACAAGCTACCCTAAGGTAATAAAGGTAATATTGGAAGAGATACAAAAGAACATTCAGAAATAGGATAACTTTCCCATCTAAAGCTTAAAAAGTGGAGATGCATATATGTACACAATCGCCATCAAACAAACCCCCGGCTTAAACCACACCCCACCTTCCTCATGTCAATAAAGAAGGTGTAAAATCTTGTTTAGGTGAATGTGGCCATGTTATAACTTTTTCTTCTTTAGCTTTAACTCGTGTTCACATCCTATAAGGAATTTAACTTGATGCATTGCATTTTGTGTAGAGCTGAACCTCGCAGACGGAACTAACGAGCTTCACCCGGTGCCGGAAGAAGGAGCCGTAGCCGAGCCATCGCCTACAGGAGCCGAGCCCGAGCACGCCGAAGACCAGTTCGCTGCCGCCCCGCTTGAAGGCAAGCTCCGGAGCATAAATTCCTATCTTTAACTACTTGCAATATATTGGGTTGCTTGATTGTGAATTTAAGTTTTTAGGAATTGATTGAAACCATAGATGCATGTATTAGTGCCCTTTGATCTAAACACTAGTATGATAGGCCGAGTAGTTGCAATGCTTAATAGGACTTGGTAAAAGTCGAGTGATTGACTGTCACTCGCGAGTTATAGGAGTTGTTTCCTTTCCTTTTGTTACAACTATAAGGACGATGGATGGGGTAGGGCTCTGTGAACTATTTGGTGGTCGATGGATTGCCCCGTCTGTCTATATGAAATTGGACTAAGGTCGAAAAGTGACGGTGTTCGTGATCAAGTGTTTGAAAGTACTAATCTCATACCTAGTATGGGATGGGGAAGCCTAGTACCTGATTGAACCAAGACGTGAGCAGTTCGTTCCACTATCTCTTGAACAGAGTTCCCTTGCGACCGCATGTGGTGCAAGTGCGGTCATAGGACGGTAGAGGCCGGGTCTATGGAGCCTTGTACCAAGGGAAGTGGGCCCGACACGGGTCTGGGAATTGATGGGGACGACTGACAAATGAAGTGACCCTTCGCGGTGCGGGGATGTCGTGGGATTAGGTTCGCCATGCATGGTTAAGAAATTCGAATCGATTCGTCTGCCTCTTATAGTTTGTGACTACTTGATCGCTATGCTACACTGAGTAAGAATGAAAGATGACGATGATCAAATTTTTTTACCTGTAATTAATTGCTTGGAAACTATGCCTGTTTAGTATAGCTGCTAACTTAGATTGGTAATTGAACGTAGAACTAGTGGCTAAAATATTGAAAGTAAGGACCTACACTAGTTGCTTTTGGCAAAAACAAACCCCTCTAGCCAAAAAACTTGCATGTCTAGGTGTTGGTGGAATAGTACTACCGGTCGGTTAAGTCTTGTTGAGCGTAGTCGCTTAGCCTTGTTGTGGCACATCTTTTCAGGTGATGTTGACGCCCTTGAGTTTGCTGCAAGTGGCACTTTGCCTCCCCAGCTTCCTCCTGGGTGGACGGTCGAGTGGGATCCCTCCTCAGACGGCGAGGATCGGGATCACTGATGTCATGATCGGCTTCGTCATGACGTTCGGCAACAGCGTTAGCTTCCATTTGTTTATTTTCGCTGTTTAAACTCTGCAACTATGTTTGAATTTTGAACTCAATGTTGTAATAATCTTGATGCACTTGTTTAATTTGGATGATCTGTTGTATTTTCTGGAACCACTCACCTTCATGTGAGCTATGCTTTCTCGGTCCTGTGAAGTGGTTTATCAAATGAAATCCGACGGACTGCCGAGTTAACTTGATTAAAGTACATGTTCGCGTGTTAGGCAACTTAATGGTGCTTTAGCTAAGTTAATTTGAGCAGTTCCACCACATGAAGCCTAGGAATAAAGAACCATGCCCCAAACTGAACATAAGGCAGGTCGCCCGAACCAGTATAAACTCCCTATGTCTCGTAAGCTAACCCATCCAAGGACTCACGTGGCAAATCTTCACTAGTTGATGCTACAAAACATTGACAGTTGGCGCACCATGTAGGGGCCAGTTGTGTGATCATCATCCCTCCTTGGATGGCTTTCCTCCTTGCCCACGACGATCGCACCTTCGTCCCTGGGAGTGGCATTCGTTTTGAGAGCTTAGACTTTGTTGCAACCGCTGCGGGTGACCTCCAGCTCATCACACTGCTCGTGAGAGGACAGGTCTTGCGCTTCGGTAGCCTTAGCTTCATCGCCAATGAGAATGACAACTTCAAGCCTGGTGGCCCAACAACCCCACGCATCATCAGCGAGGACATCAACACGGACGCACCCCTCGACGTCGACACAGACGTGATCGACCACCGCATCAATAGCTACCTCAGGCCGAACCCACCCTGCAAGGAAATCGAGACCATGCTCTACACGTTGGTGAACGTCTTCTCCCAGCTAATGGCAGGAAGCTTAGAGTCGACGAAGGAGCACATCCATAGGACCGCAGTCAGCTTCCCCTTCGGATTAAAGAATGTGGCCCACGGTCACGCACGGAAGCTACGGGAAGCCATCTCCTACACCCCATGCATACCTATCTTCATCGGCATGATGGACTACGCCCCGGCCTCTATCCACGACCTCCTCGACGACCACTTTAACGATGGATGAAGCTCAGAGCCAGGATTCTGCAGCAGCGAGCACCCATCGTGGGAGTGCAACATGGCGGACCTCATGGATGCTCCCATCATCGAGGAAGCCACTATGCGCAGAGCTTGGGGCGGAGTCGCAACGGCTGCAGCGGGAGTGGGCAGAGCTAAAACCCAACGATGATGGTGAGGAGGAGACACTGCACGCACCCGCGCCCGATAGGTCTATCACTAGATCATCCAGGCGGCCGAAGATGTGCCCCGCTTCGTGCAAGCAAGTCAGAACATGGCTGCCGCGGCCATGATCCTCTACTCCATCTCAGAGTCAAGCAGCCCAGTGGCCAGGCAGATCCATCGCAACCTTCGAGGGCTCTTGGAGACGGCGGCCGTATAGCAAGCCCAAAGCTCCCACGCGAGGTGACGCGAAGCATCGGGAAGCATGCAGAGCCACGCTAGTTTTCGGGGTGATGGGACCTCTACTCGATCAGGCACCTGTCAATGCCCGAGAAAGAGCGGTCATGCCCCTAGTGCGAGTCACCACGCTCCGACTGCATCGGTACACGAGCAGACAAGCAAGGAGCGGGATGCGCACGACATGATCAATGCTCGGCGGCGCGCCGCTAAGGAACCTGAGGTCGCCCGAAAGAAAAAGACGTACCACGACGACTGGCACGGCCGAAGCCCTAGCCCCAATGGACTCCGGCCTTGGGAGAAAATTTGGAACGCACCCTTTCCTCCACGTTTTCGACTGCCCACACACATGGCCAAATATGCCGGGGATACCAACCTCAGGGTGTGGCTCGAGGATTACCGACTAGCCTATCGGGTCGAGGGAGCCAAATACAAGTACTTCATCATTCAGTACTTGCCTCTCTACTTGGCCTACTTTCCTAGGGCCTGGCTTGAATATCTGCTGCATGGCTAGATCCAAGACTAGGCTGACCTGAAGGATGTGTTTGTCGGCAACTTCCAGGGCACATACACCCACCCCAAAAACTCCTAGGATCTGAAGAGTTGCAAGCAGAAGTCGGCAAAACACTCTGAGACTACATACGGTGATTCTGAAGGCAATGCAATGAGCTTCACGAGATAGTTGATGCGGATGTAGTCGGGGCCTTCATCTCCAGCACGACATGGCTGTCCCTGGTGCACAAACTTAGGTGCTGAAAGCCTCGAACCACCAAGGAGCTGTTGGACATCATCACCAATCATGACTCGGGAGAGGAGGCTGTGGACGCGATGTTCGATCGCAGCAAAGGTAAGGCGAAGAAAGAGGAGGATGAAGCCATGACCTCTCATGGGCGCATGAAGAAACAGAAGAACAAACTGCGGCGGGAAAGCAAGCTAGTGGTTGTGGTGGGATGGTGGGAGAAGAAGGGTGGAAAGCCTCCGACCGACTACTTCGAGAAGATGCTCGAGGGACCCTTCCCAATTCACGCCTTCCCAGCCAAGCACCTTTACAAGGATTGCTCCCTCATGAAGAAGTACATGTAGGGAAACCTTAATGCGGTGGACTCGAAGAAGAAGAAAGCCTAGGCCACAGCCACAGCAGATGGCGGAGAAGGGGATGACTCAGCAGCTTGGACGCTTACGAGTAAAAATGGTGCCAGAAGCTGACCAGTCAGGAGGTAAACACCGTCGAGCCAGCAGTCCTAACTTACCTGAAGTGGATGGAGTCCGCGATCACTTTTGATAGGTCAGATCACCTCAGCCTTGTACGACGTCTGGGAAGATTCCCGCTGGTGGTGGATCCGATCATCAGGCCCAAGCGCCTCTCCAATGTGTTGACAGATGAAGGAAGTGGCCTCATTATCCTCTATGTCGACACCCTTAACTCCATGAAGATCAGTCGAAAACGCATCCAGCCGACCGGACCGCCCCTCCATGGTGTGATCCCAGGGAAGCAGGCCATGCCCCTCGGGCAGATCGACTTGCCCGTAACATTCGGGAACTGGTCGAACTTCTAGATAGAGACCCTCATGTTTGAGGTGGTAGATTTCAGCGGGTTCTACCATGCCATCCTTGGGAGACTGTGTTATGCCAAATTTATGGTTGTCCCCAACTACATCTACCTAAAGCAAAAGATGCTCGGGCCAAATGGCGTCATCACCATCGAACCAAGCTTCACGCACGCGTGACAATGTGATCAAGACAGAAGTCAGCTCGCCTTCAAGATTGTCGCAAAAGCAAACCTGGCGAAGATCGGGAGAAACCTCACCCCGACTGCCCCTAACTCAAACAAGGGAGCCACTGCGTTGGCTTTCCAGTCAGTCGACGAGACCAAGGAGGTTGAGATTGACGGTAGCGACCCAACCAAGAAGGCATGCATCGGAGTGACTCTTGCCGACAAATAGGAAGACACGCTCGTCGACTTCCTACATCGCAATCGAGACGTCTTCACATGGCAATTGTCTAACATGCCTGGAATCCCGAGGGTAGTCGATGAGCACCACCTCCGAATAAAGATGGACGCGAAGCCAGCTAAGCAGTCCATACGGTGCTTTGATGAGGAGAAACGGAGGCCGATCGGTAAGGAGATCACAAAATTACAAGCAGCGGGGTTCATCAAGGAGGTGTACTGCCCAGATTGGCCTTCCAATACCGTGCTTGTAAAGAAAAATAATGGGAAATGGAGGATGTACGTTGACTATACCAGCCTGAACAAGGGTATCAAATCCAAGGGAACATAAATGCACTAACTTCAAGTCTAGCTAGTCCAAGGACACACAAAGATAGGTGGCGAGGGTAGAGAGGATTCCTAAAGGTAGCACTATAGGTAAGTTGAAGGTGATCTCTCGGTTCAAGATGCTTGCTTCAGGCACTAGCTTACCCCTGGTCTACCAGGCAACTCCGGTCGTAGCTCTACGCTATATCCGAATGTGGAGGATTACAAAGGACCAATAGGGCTGTCACCACCTACGGCCTACCTCTAGCAACCCGTGGGATATAAGGCAAACAAACAATAATCCCTAGCCTAGACACCACATCTACACTACTTATTACTACTGCTGTCTAACTACGTCTGACATCCCGTAGCAAACTACAACACTCTATATAAGTATAGAGCGACGAACCCGCAAGTAAGAGAACTGATCTCACTTAGATGTAAGTACTACTAGTGTATATTGTTCAAGGTCTAAGGGCATACATGAGAGCATATAAGCTAAGCAAATCAACATAGCAAGGATATAAGAGTACTCATGCATAAAAGAACCAAGTATAACACTATAAGAAGGAACCACAAATACTAACTTACTTTACTCCGAAGGAAGCCAACATCCGTCGAGGTACAAGCTGGGAGGAGAGTTCCAACACCCCAGCACTCCACCTGAACACCCCTCAGTTTCTCCGTATTCTAAGCACTAACTAAGCAGCGCTTCACCTTCGGAATGTAGCTCTATGCTCTTCTTGTGTGGTTTGTTGAGAGAGGGGGTAGGGGGTCCTATTTATAGTGGTGCCTTGGGTGAGTGGAGATGCTCCTAGCATCCAAAGGGAATATTCTCCCCCAACTCCTTTTTTTGTGCCACCTAGCATGATCTGAGGCTCTGAGGTGGCAACTCCTGGCGAAACGGTCACAACCACCTTCAGGAAGCCACCAGAAGCCACCACATGCAAGTTGGGCATGAGAGGGCCCACTTGGGGTTCGGCTAACCCCTCCTAACCGCGTCTCACATCACCTTTTGTCTGGGACGCTGCCTGGTGAGCCCTTAAGTCAGTTCATGGTGCTCGCGCCAAGTTAAGGTGGTTTACCCTATGATGTGGGCCCATGGATCCATGTGCTCTCTCTTGATTGGCTGAAGGTGTGTTTCTTTGCCTCTTGGGTGTATTTTCTCCTCCTTTCTAAGGATAAGTTACCTGCATACAAATATTCACCAACACTTGTGGAAATGATTAGTAATAAACCCCTACCACTAGGTTGATGCTCATCTTTCTGGTATTTATGTAGGAGTTGGTGGCCTAGAATTGGTACTTAAGAGCCGTCAACAACACCCTCACACTTAGTCTTTGCTCGTCCTCAAGTGAAGGGCAAAGTCTAAGGTGGAACATAGCTTCTTATGGTAAAGATGAAACATTTAATATATTAAAGCCATACTTGTACTTGTGAACTTTTGAAGTGTCTATCATGTTACCTTGGGTGGTTGATGGCTGGAACGGTCTTGATTCAAATCCCCTCCACTCTTTCTGTCTCAGTGACTTGAGTTTTTGAACATGTTTTTTTCAAAAGAAAGCCTTATCTAGCTGTCGGGCATGCATCCTAGGCCCACGAGTAGACCCTGGACGGCCTACTAAGGGACGTACTCGGATATGATCAAGACAAGGGGATATGCGTATCCCACTCGGACTAGTCAAGTATGTGTATGGAAAACTACTCGGGCCATACTGAGTAGAACTCTGTAATAGTACTCGACTAGGATTCAGACTTGTAACCCTGTCCTCCCGTGCATATAAGGGCAGGCAGGGACCTCCCTCAAATAGAACAACTCCAGTTCATCCAAGATCAATACAAACACACAGGACGTAGGGTATTACGCGATCTAGCGGCCCGAACCTTTCTAAATCGTGTTCCATGCGTCACCATTGATTCCTTGATTCTCGACGATCCTTATCGCATAAAAGACCACCTAGGGTACCCCCTAGGTAGGTTGCCGGTCTAAAACACCGACACTTGGCGTGCCAGGTAGGGGAATTCGTTGAGTTTCTCAGCGCGAACTCAATGGCAACGGTCATCATCAAGCCCGTCTTCACCATCGAAGCGGGCGCAACCTTCGTTTTTGGATCCTGGCTCTTCATCGCCGATGGTGCTGGTTCGTTCCGACGCCAGATAATCAATGCTCAGGAGAAGGAATTGGAGAATTCGGTCAGGAAAAACCAAGATTTCAAAGTTGACAACTTCAAGTTCGACTACGCGTCAAACTCGACTTCGGTTCAGACTAGTCGGTCCTAGTCGTTTCTCAAACCAACTTCGACTCCAACACGGTTTCCAAACGGACTCCACAATGCAGCCGAAGCCCATCAGAGTTTCCTTACTCGAATTCGACTCAAACTGGGGCACGACGAAGACGACGACTCCGACCCGGTCTATCCCCCAGAGATACCATTATCTGGTCCAGCCCAAGGACTGGTAATAACTTCAACGTCACAAGGCAGATTCGTACATTGGCTAGGTTTGAGACCATCTCTTCTTGCCCGCGACTACGAGTCATGCCTTGTCGCTCATATAGACAACCTCCCATATCAAGAGGGTGTCCCACTGTGGCGGAACCGCCCAAATTAACCTGACTAAAATGCATTGGAGTCGCCTGACACGCGATTATGCACTTTAAGCAAGCCAACCTGGTCGACCGTCGGATTTCATCTGATGAACCACATCAATAGGATCAAGAAGCATCGCTCACACGAAGGTGAGTAGCACATAGATTACAACATTCCATCACATTAACTTAGTCTCACAAATTATTACATCAGAGTTTCTGAAATCCAAATAAGTTGCAAGGTTCGAAAAGTCGGATAAAACAAGCGGAAGCTAAACGTCGATACATGACATCACGACGGAGCCAATCATGACATCAAAAATCCCTTCCCTCACTGTCCGAGGAGGAACCCCACTCGACTGTCCAGCCCGGAGGGAGCTAGGTAGGCCAAGTGGTACTAGCAACCAAACTATTGACATCACTTGAAAAGATTAAGCCACAACAAGGCTGAGCAACTAATACTCAGCAAGACTGACCCGTCGAGTGAAAAGCTGGACCAAGACCTAGACATGCAAGGCTTTCTGGCTTGGGATTTGTTTGCCAAAGGCGTCTAAAGTCGGTCCTTACTTTCAATATTTTAGCTCATGTTCTACGTTCTTTATCCAGTCTAGATTAGCAACTTATACTAAACAAACATGATTTCCAAGCAGTTAAATAACAAGCATCAATTTAATCTCGTAATCATGTTTCATTGTTACTCAGTGCAGAATAGCGATCAAATAGTCCCAAACTGTGAGAGGCAGATGAATCGATTTGAATTTATTAACCATGCATGGCAAACCTAATCTCACGACATCCGCGCACCATGAAGGGTCGCTTCATTTGTCAGCCATCCCCATCGATCCCCTAGGCACGTGTCAGGGCCAAACTGCCTTTGGTGTGCAATGCTCCACAGTCCCGGCCTCTACCATACTGTGGCCGCCACTGCACCCACATGATGCACTATGGGAACGAAGTTCCAAGGACAGCAGGAGTATAAGCCACGACTCAGTTCAATCAGGTACTAGGCTTCCCCATCCCATACTAGGTATGAGATTAGTACTTTCAAACACTTGATCACGAACGCCGACACGTTTCGACCTTAGATCAATTTTGTTTAGACAAACGGGGAAAACCCACCAAGTATCAAACATAAGCCCGACCCCATCCGTCGTCCTTATAGTTGCAACATAAGTAAACATTCAACTCCTATAACTCGCGAGTGATAGGAAATCACTCGGCTTTTACCGGAACCT
Organism: Setaria italica; assembly: GCF_000263155.2. NCBI lineage: Eukaryota > Viridiplantae > Streptophyta > Magnoliopsida > Poales > Poaceae > Setaria > Setaria italica. The sequence goes on from NC_028452.1 coordinate 28,862,724, forward strand.
ATTAACCATTGCAACTACGCAACTTTAGCAGCTAGTATTCAAACAAGGTACTAAGTTCATGCATCTAAGGTTTCATTACAACTCCTAGAAATGTAAATGCGCAATCAAGTATTCAATAATATTGCAAGTATTCAAAGATAGGAATTTACGCTCCGGGGCTTGCCTTTAGGAAAAGTTAGCGGGTCCTCGGGGTCTTGCTCCGGTTCGGGCTCGCCTTCCAAGTGGTGAAGCTCCGCAGCGGGGTCTTCTTCCGGTGCCAGGTGGAGCTCGTAGGTTCCGTCGGCGAGATTTGCTTCTATACGACATGCACATGCAAACGTTTAGTTGGACTCGCGCGTTTATCCAACAACAAAAGGCATGGCTTAAGACAAAGAGTCACAACAGCCACAACAATTTGGCGAGGTTTACTTTCTTTTAACTTCAGACGAAAGTGGTCGTTTTAAACTTGAGTTCGCATTGAATGGCGATTGTGTACATATATAGTTTTCTTGCATTTAGAGTTGCATAAAGAGAGTGAAAGGTCATGTTTGGGTGGTTTGGGTGCATTAGAATAATTACTTACTTCTGAATGTTTTTATGTACCTCTTTCAATTTCCACTTATTTATTGTATTAGAATTTGTGCTTTCCTTTTATTCCTTTAGGTTGATTAATTAACCAAAATGACTTCATATCCAAATAGTAGTTAAAGGCATTGATAAAATTGCAGCACCTCACTTAAGCCATCACTAGGTTACTGTAAAAGTTTGGAGGCCAAAGGATGACTTAAAAAGAAGTTACATGCATTTTATTATGAAAGGTAAAATGAACTTAACTTTTTCTATCTTCAAAGTTACTGTGCAACAGGGGGTGAAACTTAACCAGTGTATTAAGGGTAGGTTATAGGAGCTTTGGTGAATTTTTCATAATTTTTGGAGAAGGTTAACTATTTACTCTATTTCCTTTTTTAATTAAACATGCTTAACAAGGAAGGTGTTTTTCCTTCTAATTTGCACAACAATTTATATTTTTCCTGCAAACTTCACAGCAAAACAAAATTAACCCAACTAGTTTCACATTTTTCTGAGCTCTGAAACAAAACCTATGCAAAAAGGAAGATTTATGTATAGATTACCAATTTAAAGTCAAAACAGTGACTTAAAGTGTTAGACCAGAGCCCTAACCATTTTTCTGAGCTTCTACACAGAGAAACAAGCATCACAGAGTTGGTTTCATATTTTTCCCACTGTTCTTCTATTTATTAGGATTTAAAAGGCCTAAACCATGATTAAAAGCATAGGATATTATTTACCATAGTAACATGAGCAAACTTATTTTTCTTAGGAACTAGACAGAGCAAGGATTCCAACAAAAGTGGTTTGGTATTTTTATGATTTTTCTACGATTTATTGGGTATTTTCAAAGTTCAACCATTTTTCTACCTATTATATAAAAGAAAAACCATGACAAACTTGCAAGCTAGCCCCTGGGTTTATGGTTTAACTACGTAGGGGTCCCTGAGTTTTGCGCCTAGGCCCCTGGAAAGAACGGGCACGATGCTATGTAGTCCCCGGGGCGCGCGCGGTGGTGGCGAGGAAATCCCTGGCGGTTCGCCAGCGAGGATGGGGCAACAAGCGGCCGGAGGGGCGCGGGGGCTCACCTGAGCTCGGTTTGGCGGGGTTGGGGCGACGGAGATGGCCGACAGGGATCGGAACGCGGCGGCGGCGACAGAGCTTGGCTGGCGGCGGTGCAGGCGGTGTTCTGGCGCACCGGCGGTGTCGGGGAGGCCACGAGCTGCTCGGAGACGTGCGCGGAGGGGTGGCGAAGCAGGCGGTGAAGTCGCCGGAGTGCGGGGTGGCGCGGAGGGGTGAGCTCCACGGAAGCTTAGCGGCGGCACAGAGGAGGAAGCGGTGGCACGATTGTGGGCGGTGGCAAAGGGGTGGCGTTGCCGGTGAGGGGGACCTTTTTATAGGGCGGCGGTGGAGCGGAGGGTCGAGGCGGGGCTCCGGTGGAGGAAGGATAAGGCCGGGTGCGGCGGGTGCACAGGTGAGGCAGCCATTGGCCAACGACGCCATTGGGTAGAGGAGGCGAAGCTCCGGGTGGTCTCCGGCGGTGATTGGCCTTGGGCGATGCGCGTCTGGGGCTTCCGGTCTGTCGGGCTGGTGAAACGGAGGGCTACCGTGGGGCTTGGGTGAGCGGGCGGAGGCGCGGGACGTCATCGGCGTGGCGGCTTCTCTGGCAGACAGGCGGAGCGTGGTTGGCGGAGCAGAGCTGCGGTAGGGGGAGAAGGACACGCGCGCGGCCGGCGGTTGGCCAGCCCGGCGTTCACCCCATCCTGTCGCAGGCGCGGGTTGGGCGCTGTGGCCCTCGTCCTGTCGCTGTCTCACCGGCGATAGGGCGCCGGCGAGCTGCCGAAGGCCAGCGGCCACGCGGCACGCGGGCGAACGTGCTCTGGCGCACGGGCGTCGAGGCCCCCTTCAGGCAGCAAGCCCGACCAGCTTTGGGGAGATCCTACTCCAGATTTTGCAACACAACTTCCAAAACTCTTTTAAACAAACTTGTTCAACTCTGAACACATTTCAAACTAGGTTTAAGGTGCCGGTTTAGATGTGAAAGGATTTGGAGATATCTCGTGCCAAAGTTTGCTAAAAATCTGGAAATCCAGACTTAGCCAAATTTGGCCGGAGAGGTGGAATTTCAAGAACTTAGTTATGTTTGAGTCGATTTTTGGGCAGCTTCCAAGTTGAATTAGACCAAAGTGTTATTGAAGGAGTTTCTCTCCAAACTGATGACATCAACTTTTATTTAGGGTATTTCTTGAGTTTAGTTCAGGAATTTGGAGGAACGCCCTCGCCAAGAGGTGGACGCTGCGCAGTTTTTCAGACTTAGCATTTTGGGGCATCAGGGGTGAGTTGACTGTTTTACCTCACTTTGACCAAGGTTTTGAACATGTTTTGACTCGAGGGACTACAGCTTTTATTAAGGGCCTGACTTGAGTTTAGATAGGAAATCGTGAGATAAAGGCTTGCAAAGTTGGAGGAAAACTTGAATTCCAGGACTTAGGAGGTTTATATGGTTCCTTAGTACTCCGGTTTTGATTGCTGTTTTTGACTTCCTCCCACTCCGAATTAGTCAAAGGGCCTTTAACAAAAGTTGTTTGAAATTGAAAGTTTTACAACTCTTATTTGGACAGAAATTTATGTTTGCATATAAATTCCAAGTTTTATTTCAAACTCCAAAAAGAGCTTTGTAGGGTTAAAATGGTCATTTCACCTCTTTGATCAGGGATTAACCACTTCACCTCTTTGATTAGGGATTAACCACTGGTTTACTTTTAAAAGCACTTAATTTAGGTAGAGTTGTTACACCCACTCACTTCCAACCGTGAGGAAAGTTCCACAGAGATTGCAACATCAAGCTCCGGAAGCTACTACCCAGACAGGGAAGTCTTTGTTATTACTCAAAATAATAACCCGGGTACTAGCTAGAACAGAACCCCCAGACGATTAGCACAACTCGACAACATCTCAGAAGATGAGTCTATAGCTGATGCCCCACAAAATGAAACCTCTGATCAAAGGAACCAAAGAAGGATGCGCAATGCTACTCGAGCCGAGCGACGGCAGTCGATGGCTATGAACATCCCCATCACAAACCTCGAAAGAGCATTCGATGCAGTATAGGCTCAAGAGCACAACACTCCACTTGCGGCAATTGCCTCTATCAATATTTTAACAATGCTAATGCCTCAAGATAGGGACAATGAAGCCACAGCTCAGCTCATGTAGCGCGGCAATGGACTAATTGCACAACTTGCAGAGCAAGCTTACAAGCTACTCGACAAAGAATCACCAATCCCGTCTGTTCCTCGCATCACAGCTCATCAAGAAGGTAGCAGGGGTGCTGCAGCCAACAACAACGATGCTCCAAGAAACAACAATGAAGTCATCAACCAGCCTCGACAACACAGCCAAGGCCCAAGAAAACACAATGCCCAAACACGCCATAAGGATGTTGGAGAGGCCAGCTGCCCCAACTCGGTAAAAAGTATTCGCCCTACTCGGAAGAACCACGAAGTGTCAAACTTCAGTGATCTACGAGAAATACTCAACAGTCGGCGTGAGCGAGAAGTTGACAACTACAACCACTTTATTGCTTTCACAAATTAGGTAATGAAGACAAGACTACCTGAGAAGTTCAAGCCAACAGGAATCACAAAGTATGATGGTAAGCAAGACCCTATTCAATGGCTACGTTGCTACTCCTTGGCAGTCCAGGCAGCCGGGGGGAATACCGTTACCAAAGTCATCCACTTTCCCATCTGCATGGAACCTGCACCGTTGACATGGCTCGAGTCACTCAAGCCCAAGTTAATAGACTCTTGGGCAGATTTGAGAAAGGCTTTCACTAACAACTATGCCGGCTCTATGGCTCGACCGGGCAACAAGATTGACCTAAGTCAAATTAAGCAAAAAGAAGGCGAAACCTTACGCGACTACTTGCGACGGTTCTTCGAAAGTAAGGCAACCATAGTTGACATTTCAGAAGCAGACATCATCTAGTGCTTCCAGAATGGACTCTACGATCGATGAACATACCAAGACTTTGGTCGACGACGACCAGCTAACATCAAAGACCTTAAAGTTACGGTACAACAGTGGGCAGACGAAGAAGACAAAGAGCGAGAACGGTTCGGCACCCACCGCAACCGTGGACGCGACAACAACAACAACAATGACCAGGATAGAAGTAGGCACAATGATACTCGAAACAACTTTTTGAGTAATCACAACTGCAAAAGGAAGCCCGACAACACTGTTGCTACCATGACCAACTCCGGGAAAAAGGGATCCCGCAATAATGATGAAGGGCCGACCTTCACCGAGCTACTCAAAAAGCAGTGCCCATGGCACCCGACTAGCAAACACTCGGCAATAGACTGCTACAGCATGCGCCGAGTAATGCAAGACATACCCACACCACCACCCCCTGAAGAGTACACCAAGAAAAAGGACAAGGGCAAGAACAAAGTCCACAACGACGAAGAAGAAGAAGGCGACTTCCAGACCGCCTCAAAAACAATCAACGTCATGTTTGGCGGAATCCCAGGCACCGCATCCAAGCGAGCCAGCAAACTCGTACTTAGGGAAATCATGGCCATCGAACCAACAGATCCAATATCGCTAAAGTGGTCAGAAGTGCCCATATCTTTCAGCAGGAAGGACCAATGGACCAAGTTCTCCGAACTAGGTTAATTCCCTCTTGTACTCAACCCCGTGGTGGCCGGATCGAAGCTAACTAAAGTACTCATCGACGGCGGAAGTGGACTCAACGTCATTTTCACCAAAACATTGAGGAAGATGTGCCTCGACGTTATAGAAATGCTTACTCCAACAGATTCACCCTTCTACGGCATCGTACCTTGAAATGCAGCTATACCACTAGGACAAGTTGTCCTCCCAGTTACCTTTGGAACTAAGGAACACTACCGTACCGAGTACATCAGATTTGAAGTTGCCGACTTCGAGACATCTTACCACGCCATACTTGGAAGGCCAACTCTGGCCAAGTTCATGGCCATACCACACTACGTTTACTTGGTACTCAAAATGCCAGGCCCCAAGGGAGAACTAATGCTACGAGGAGATCTACGACGATCCTACGAATGTGACACCGAAGTCGTGGAAATCGCCACGACTTCTCAAGCACCTAGCCCCATGCAACAAGTCTTCACAGCTTCAAAGAAACTCCATCCAACCAAACTCGAGATCCCAGAAAACAAGTCGGGGTCTATAAAAGTGAAACCCGCAAGTGAGCAAGACTTCAAACCAGTCGATCTCCAGACGGGCGACTCCTCCAAGACAGCTCTGATCGGAACAGGGCTAGATCCTAGATAGGAATCCGCGCTCGTCAGTTTCCTTCGGGCTAACCATGACATCTTCGCTTGGACACCAGCTGACATGCCAGGTGTGCCCAAGGAACTGATCGAGCACTCTCTAAATGTTGATCCCAAAGCTACTCCAAAACGGCAGCGACTTCGCAGATTTGCTCAAGACAGACGAGAAGCAATCAAAAAAGAGCTAGCCAAGCTACTCGCAGTAGGGTTCATCAAAGAAGTTTTCCACCCTGACTGGCTAGCAAATCCCGTACTCGTTTGTAAGAAAAACAACGAGTGGAGAATGTGCGTCGACTACACCGACCTCAACAAACACTGTCCAAAAGACTCTTTCGGAGTACCCAGGATCGACCAAGTGGTCGACTCCACTGCTGGGTGCGATTTACTATGTTTTCTTGACTACTACTCCAGCTATCATCAGATAAGCCTCAAGGAAGAAGATCAAGACAAAACAGCTTTCATCACACCTTTCGGAGCTTTCTGCTACAAAACAATGTCCTTCGGACTAAAGAATACGGGAGCAACCTATCCACGAGCTATACAGATGTGCTTCAAAAAGCAACTTCACCGCAATGTCGAAGCTTATGTCGACGACATAGTCGTCAAAACAAGAAACTAGGAGGAACTCATCGCTGATCTGGAGGAAACTTTCTCTAGTCTAAGAGCTTTCTGATGGAAACTCAATGCTACTCGGGTTCATCATTAGCCATCGCAGCATTGAGGCCAACCCGGAAAAAATATCTGCCATCACAAACATGCAAGCACCAGCTAGCATCAAGGATGTGCAGAAACTCACAGGCTGCATGGCCGCTCTCAATCGGTTCATCTTGATACTTGGAGAATGGGGACTACCCTTCTTTAAGCTTCTCAAATGCCAGGACAAGTTCAAATGGACAGAAGAGGCAGATAAGGCATTATCACAACTCAAAGACTTCCTGTCAACGCCTCCTGTACTCACTGCTCCATCTCCAAACGAGGACTTGCTCCTATAATATCAGCTACTACTCATGTCGTCAGTACGGCAATAGTAGTCGAACAGTTTGAACCAGGCCACGCTTACAAGGTCGAACGACCTGTATACTTCATCAGTGAAGTACTCTCCGACTCCAAAACTCGGTACTCACCGATACAAAAACTCTTATACACAATCCTGCTTACTTCCCGGAAACTGCACCATTACTTCCAAGAGCACAACATTACAGTCATTTTTGACTTCCCGCTCGGCGAAATCCTCCACAACAGAGATGCCACGGGTAGAATCTCCAAATGGGCAATTGAACTCGGAGCTCTTACCTTGGACTTAAAACCAAGGACAACCATCAAATCCCAAGCTTTGGTCGACTTCGTGGCTGAATGGACTGAAAATCAAGTACCAACACCAGTCGAGCGACGAGAACACTAGGTGATGTACTTCGACGGGTCCCTCAAACTTGAAGGGGCCGGTGCAGGCATACTTCTCATCTCCCCAAAGGGAGACCAACTCAAATACGTACTGCAAATCTTCTGGGAGGTATCAAACAACAAAGCTGAGTACGAAGCACTGCTACACGACCTTCGCCTTGCAATCTCCCTGTGCATCAAAAGGCTCCTGGTGTATGGCGACTCGCTAGTCGTTATAAACCAAGTCAATGACGAGTGGGATCGAAACAAGGAAAACATGGACGCTTACTGCAAATAAGTCCGCAAACTGGAAAACAAATTCTTAGGCTTGGAATTTAATCACATCATCCGCGACAACAACGTAGCCGCTGACGTGTTATCAAAAATGAGCTCAACTCATGGAGAGGTTCCAGCAGGAATTTTCGTACACGAACTGCACAAACCGTCCATACCTGAACAACTTACACTGCCAATAGTCCAAACTACTGACGTCACGTGAGAAATCATGATGATAGAAGTTGACTGGAGGACACCCTTCGTCGACTACATCAAGGATCACAAGCTACCCTCTGATAAAAATCAAGCCAAACAAATCTCCCGGCGAGTAAAAAATTATGTTCTCGTCGGAGACAAGCTCTACAGGAAAAGCACATCATCAGGGATACTCATGAAGTGTGTTACCTGTGAAGATGGCCAAGAAATCCTAGAAGAAATTCACAAGGGGATCTGTGGCAACCACGCATCATCACGAATAATAGTCGGCAAGGCTTTCAGAGCAGGCTTCTACTGGCCAATGGCTCTGGCTGACACTAAACAGCTAGTTTGGAAGTGCAAAGGTTGTCAATTCTTTACTAAACAGCAGCATGTACTGGCCTACAAGCTAGTCACAATACCTCCAACATGGCCATTTGCCTGCTGGGGGCTCGACATGATAGGTCCATTACCAATTGCGCCAGGAGGATTCAACCGAGTACTCATGGCAATCGACAAGTTCACCAAGTGGATCGAGGTCAAAGAAGTCACTTGCCCTAAGGCAGACCGAGTCCTCGACTTCTTGGATGACATCGTACACCGTTACGATTTTCCATATAGGATCATCACAGACCTAGGGTCAAATTTCAACAATCATGACTTCTGGCAATACTACGAGAACAGCGAAATTGACGTTCGCTATGTCTTGGTCGCTCACCCGCGAGCCAACAGACACGTCAAGCGTGCCAATGGCATGATACTCGAAGCTCTCAAGAAACGACTACATGACGTCGGCAACACCAAAGGAGGCAAATGGCCCAATGAATTACCCAATGGTCTATGGGGACTACTGTATTAAATCAACCAAGTTAATCTTAATCCGAGTCCCTAATCCCTCTGTCTCAGCTCCCCGAAGTTTAAGCGCTCCAAAACCGGTTCTTAGTCCCGACCCCTGAAAACCCAACCCAAAACCGCCAGTTCTTTCCTAGTCTGAAGGTAGTTTTTCCTTCCAATCTTGGAGCTGTGGAACACCCGAGACTGACTGGTGGACCCGCAATCTTCTCCCCGGATCTCCTGAGGTAGACGCGCCGAGCAGCATGCGCCCACTTCAGAGCTTTCCTGCCGCGTGGCTTGATCTCTCCGACACCCGCCGCTTCGCCCAGTCGCCGACCCCGACAGGATGGATCCACGCACCCTTCTCCCCAATCGCAGCAGAAGCCCCTTTGCCACCCTTTCTGCCTCGCCTCGTCTCGCTCGCGCCCTCGATGGCCACACCAAGGTGCCCCATCGCCGCAGTGGCAGAGTTTTGCCGCAGCTGCGTCAGACCGCCTCGCGACTCGCGCCCATCATCTCGCCGGATCCCCGGCTGCAAGACCCGATGCCTTCTGGTTTTTCCGTCACCTCTCCATAGTCGCGCCGCCCACGAGCACTCCATGACGATACCTCCCTCGCCAACCCCGACTCCGGCAGCGACAACCCCTTTTTCTCGCCCCACCAGTGGCGTGCTCCGGCAATGCCGCTGTTTTGCGCTCGCCCCCGCCACCGCTCGCCCTGTCACTTCGCCTATGCAACCTCGCGTGTAGCGCCTTTCTCCCTGTCACACCAGTCAAATTTGCCGCTCGACGCAACCAGGCGACGCTCGTCTCCACCAAATCTAAATCCCGGCAAAACTGCGCCTGCGCCGCCTTGTCTCCCATACCCAATCGCCAAAGACTCTATCTCCAAGGTCCTGTTTCGCCGCCCATCGCCGCTCAATCGCTACCATGGCAGCACACTCCACCCTTTTTCTTCCCAGTCTTCGTGCTGCTCGAAATCTCTCTTCCGCGCAGCTATAAAAGGGAATGCCAGAGTCCCACCGGAGTTCCTTCGCCCTTGCTGTTTCGCCACCCCTACTCTGAGCGCACCTGAGCACTTCCGCTGAGATCTCGAAGAATTCCCTTCTCCGCTTAGACCCGCTTCTCCCTAATCCACCCCGCCGTCTGCTCCTCCGTGCTGTGCTAGAGCTTTCTTGTTGCCCACAAGAAGCTCCGCCATCGCCGGAGCATTGTCCAACCTCGCCGCCGCCCAAGCCTTAGTGTTTAAGATCTTCCGCACAAGTCTGCTCCTTCCTGACCCCAAACCTTCACCAATAGACCTGAAGGTAAGCTGCCGACCCCTTTCCGGTTCGCCCGACCCCTTTTTCCGTCTCGCCCGACCCTGTCTGTTTCGCCGACCCTTATCACCTCGCCCGAGGACTCGGTTGTATCCTTTTCCTTGACCCGAGGGTATCGGTGCAAAAGATCGGGGACTCCCCGGTGTTAAGTCTGAGGACCCTGGCATAGTTATTCCTTAACTTTAAGGGTCAAATCCCAAGTTTACCCCCATCCGACCCTCTTATCCTGTTCTCCCCCAACTAAAGTGAACTCCCCCACCTTTTCTGTAGCCTTGCTACCAGTGTCCGAGCTTTAACTTGCAAGTGTTGTTGAAATAACCGTCTAAACACTAACTCCTGCATTTGCATTCGTGTAGAGTTACATCTCGCTGACGACGTCTACGAGCTACACCCGACGCCCGAAGAAGGAGTTGTAGCTGAGCTGCCAATCCCAGAAGCCGAAGCAGCCCCAGCTGAAGACCAGTTTCCCTCTCCTCCACTTGAAGGCAAGCCCCGGAGCATGAACCCATCTTTCCAAACTTGCGCATGCCTTCCTTCTCATGATTGTGCATTTACGTATAGGAGTTGTCTACAACCATAGATGCATGCCCTAGTTCCTTTGAAATGTACACTAGTCTGTTGGGTCGAGTAGATGCAATGCTTAAATAGGAATCGGTAAAAGCCGAGTGATTTCCTGTAATTCGCGAGTTATAGGAGTTGGTTGTTTTCTTCTGTTACAACTATAAGGACAATGGACGGGGCAGGGTTATGGTTAACTCTTTTGGTGGTCGGCTGATCGACCCGTCTATTTACTAAACCTGTTATGGCCCGACAGTGGTGGTATTCGTGATCAAGTGTTTGAAGGTACTAATCTCATACCCAGTATGGGATGGGGAAGCCTAGTACCTGATTGAACCTAAATGTGAGCGGTCGCTCCACTATCCTTGGAATGAAGTTCCCCTGCGGCGGCACGTGGTGGCAAGTGTGGTCATAGAACAGCAGAGGCCGGTTCTGTGGAACCTTGCACCAAAGGAAGTGGACCCGACACGGGTTAGGGAATTGATGGGGAAGGCCGACATAGGAAGCGACCTTGCACCGGGTGCGCGGATGTCGTGAGGTTAGGTTCACCATGCATGGTTAAAGAACTTGAATCGATTCGTCTGCCTCTCACAGTTTGAGACTGCTTGATCATAATGCTGCACTGAGTAATGAAGGAGTTTGATGATGACATGGCCTTGATGATGAGCTTATATACATAAAGTTGGATCTATGCTTGCTTAGTGTAAGTTGCCAACATAGACTAGTAAATGAACTTAGAATCTGATCTAAAACTTTGAAAGCAAGGACCTAACATAGTCGCTTTTGGCTAATAAAACCCCTCAGCCAAAGAGCCGTGCATGTCTAGAAGTGGTGGAGTAGTTTTTTCCCACCGGTCGGTTAAGTCTTGTTGAGCTTAGCAGCTCAGCCTTGTTTGTGGCTTCTCTTTTTAGGTGAAATTGCAGCTTCTGAGCTTGCATCTGGCACTTGGCCGCCCCAGCTCCCTCTGGGGTGGACGGTCGAGTGGGATCCTTCCTCGGATGGCGGGGAATGGGATCATTGATGTCCTGGCTGGCCTCACCAGGGACATCCGACCCCGACGAGTAGCTTCTACTTTGTTTTAAACTTCTGTTGTTTCTTTCAACCTTTGTAAAACTCTGATTTTAACTAGTAGGTAACCTCTTGTTAATCTAATTTTGGACTTGTTGTATTCTCTGGAACCACTCACCTTCGTGTGGGTTATGCTAACTCAGTTCTGTCAAGTGGTTAAATCGGATGAAATCCGACGGCACATCGAGTTAACTTGATTAAAGCATGAGGATCGCATGTCAGGCGACTTAAGCGTGCTTTAGTTAAGTTAATCTGAAGTGGTTCCGCCACAGCTGGTATCAGAGCTGGTTTAGCAGGACAGAGAACATGATGGGTCCTAAAACACGTTCTTTCTGAATAAAAATTTGCAAGAAAGATGTTGAAAAATCTCGTATGATCGTTAAGGATGACTTTAGCATGAGAGGCCCTAGGGGATTTGGGGTTATTTCAGGTGGCTATTACTTATGGGTTACCTTGCTAACCCCCAGCACTTCGCCACGTGTATCATACGTGTGCCGAGTTCCGCATCACGAGTATGCGAGGGTTGATAGGGAGTTCTATTCAAAGGACCCTATCATCGTGGTTGTTGATTCATACGAAGGGTGGTATGGTTCGATTCCAACGAGCCTATCATCACGGTTGTTCTCCCACATCTATTATACGTGCGCAGATTCCGCATCTCGAGTATGCGAAGGGCTATACGGTTCCATTCAAAGGGGACCTATTTCCACGGTTGTTGTGTTGTCCATGCAGCCTTAAACGCATGGGTGCCATTTCTATAGTGAACGGTAATGCTTGGGGACGCTTTCGTGGGTGCTGGCACGAAAAGTTTAGGTGGCTGTGTCTTCTGCAGGTACACTAACCGTGTTCGTTTAGGGAGACGCTACTAGAACCCGACTAGCTACTATAGGGAGAGACGTACTGGTTGCCTTGCCACCGGCACTGATTGTGTAAGACCAAAGTTTTGGCAGTTGTTTTGGTTAAGAGGATGAAGTAGATCGTGCATGCATCATAAACTAAAATCTGTGAAATCACCTCTCTAAAACGACCTTGCCTTGGAAAAGCTCTTCTTCGCTTTAAGGATTTCTAGTTTACTTTCCAGATTACGCTCTGGTTGGAATTCTGAGTGCTTTTCCTGCCCGATCTGTTCTTCTTAGAGTCTCTATCTCACGTTGTTTCGGTTCTTGGTTCCAGATGGCTGCTCCCGGGCACATGTTTTACGGCGCTGACGGCGTTTCCCACTCTACGTGCCTACATTTTGAGGGTTTTCTTGCTATTCTGTGGGACACCTTAAGGTGGTTTGGGTACCAGTTCCCGCCTCTGTACATGGGATGGGAGTACCAGGAGCACGGAGTGCAGAGGTGCAAGGTGCAGGTGGTTGTACCTCCACCCCCTGTACAGCCCGAGTGGCCTCCGCTCGAAGTCTTGACTTGCGGACATGCTCTGGAGGACACCTGGGAGTCGGCTGCTCTGCAGGCCCTCACCCAGTTCTGCCGGCTACACCCACTTGAGGTCACCTTAGACCCAATCAGCCTGTTTCCCGCTAGGGATCCGCTGGATCCAGTCTGGCTTGACCACGTCAACAATATGGAGGTGTTGGCAACCTCCCATTCGCTGGTCACCATCTCTACCACCACCCGGTGCATGTCAGCACTGTTCCGGCTGATTGAGCTTCAAGGCCGAGCGATGGCTATCTTGGCTCGGATAGCCGTAGACACTCAAGGGTTTTTCAATGCCGCCAAGAGAGGCTTGGTGAAACGGTCGTATCAACTCATCCAGAGAGGCATACAGATCCGTGACATGCAAGCCAGAATCTCTGAGCTTGAGGAAGAAGTGACAGACATGGAGGATGGCATGATCCAGCTTGCCGAAGAGAAGATGGAAGTTGAGATGGAGCTCGTAGTTGCTAACGCTCATTTGGACGAGCACCACGCCGAGCTCGATGCTATCCATGCCCTGGAGATGCAGCTGGACGAACAAGAAGACCCTGCTAAGGTCGTAGGAGCGGCCAACATGGACATTGAGGATGGCGACGCCCCTTCTCTGGCTCACAGTGTTCCTTCATAGGTTGAGAGCTGTATGAATCTAATCTTTCGTTATACTCCTCGGCAACCTAAGTTTTGGATAGTGATGTAATAGGTTAGCCTTGAGTTGAGTATTCCTCCTGTGTTTTGGGAACAACAATGAAATGATCTTAGTAAAATTAGATCTTGACTTGACTTTTGACCCTTTGCGACATGTCCTGGATGCCAAGTTGTGTGAGTTTTGTGCTATGACCACACACAAGTTTTCTGTGGATCTGACCAAAGCTTGGTCGACCTCGAGTCGCAAGGTCGGATGCGCTCGACCCATCGAGGCAGGTCTCCACCTCGCCCGACCCCTTGTTGCCAGGTCTTCGCTTCGCCCAACCCGATTGCCTAAGGTCGGATGTATGGAACTCATGGGATACGGTTTTGGTTCGCCCGAGGTTGTGTGCAGAACTAAGATAGTTGCTAACTAAGATGGCAAGAGGAAGTGTGTATCTCCTTAATAAGAGATGTTGTTGTGTTGCACTGTCGGCGAGAGTCGCATTTTGAGGATTTAAAGTATACGTTCCCGCATGATTGGAATACTTCTGAGGTTATGGAATTAATGGAACGTTGGCTCTTGCAGATGGCGCACCGCACCCGATCTGGCTCTGTGCCCGGCGGTAGCGAGCAGAGGCAGGATCTTCCTCCGCCTCCGCCCCCACCTTCGCTGGAAGCCATCCTAGCGGCTCAGACTGAGCTGCTAAGACACATTGTACAAGGGCAACAACAGCAGCCCCATGGAGGGAGAGCTCATCAACAACCTCAAGTTGCTCGTTATGAGGACTTCTTGAGCACGCAGCCCCCGACCTTCCACAAGACTGAAGACCCACTCGATGCAGATGCATGGGTTCATACGATTGAATCCAAGTTTGAACTCCTCACCGCCCCGTGCCTTGACCAGAACAAAACCCGGTTCGCGGCTCAACAGCTGCGTGGTTCCGCCTGGCTTTGGTGGGATCACTACCATGCCATGCTACCGGCCGACCATGCTGTCAGCTGGAACGAGTTCAAGACCGCTTTTAGAGGGCATCACATTCCTGAAGGTCTTCTAGAGCGCAAACTTAATGAGTTCTTGGCCCTTACCCAAGGAAGCCGTGACGTCCTACACTATGCACAAGCCTTCAACGACCTGTGCCGCTACGCCGGCTATCATGCAGATACCGATGAGAAGAAAAGGGATAGGTTCCGCGGAGGCTTGAGCCTGGAACTCAAGGAGAGGTTGAATCCTATCAAGGTGGACACCTACAACGAGTTGGTGAATCTGGCCATGTCTCAAGAGGATTGCATGCAGGCTCTCAAAGCTGACCAGAAGTGGAAGGCCTTAGTGGCATTACCGAGCCCGCCCGCTCGATGGTTCAGGATGGTTCCTCCTCAGATGCCCCACAAGCCCCAACAATCGGGATGATGGATTGCTTGCCCTCCACCACCAGCGGCACCTCGTTTCCCCGATTTTCAACTGCAGGCGCCCTAGCCGACCTTACCGCTGCCGCGCCCTGTGAACAGCAACCGTTGTTTCACCTGCGGAAATGAAGGGCGTTTTGCCAAGGACTGCCCCAGGAACAAGAATCAACAGCCTAGCTAGAATCCCACGGCCAATAGAGGAAGAAGGCCCAAGGTGCAAGTTCACCAAGGACGGCTCAACTACACCAGCTTGACCGAGCTCCCCGAAGGTGCGCTAGTGATGACGGGTACCTTCCTTGTCCATAATCAAATTGTTGTTGTTTTGTTTGATTCGGGAGCCTCCCATAGCTTCATCGGGAGTAAGACTAGTGAGAGATGTGAGCTGAGTGTTGGTCACACTAAAGGATCATATGTGATCTCCACTCCGGGAAGGAAGATAGCCTCAGACAAGATAGTTACCCTTGTACCTATCCAGCTAGGCCAAACTCTTTTTAGGGAGAATCTCATCATCCTTGACCTGGAAGGAATAGATATCATCCTTGGGATGGATTGGATGACCCGACACCAAGTGGTCCTAGATGTAACTACCCGAGCTCTCCACATCAACTCACCCTTTCATGGCAGCTCTACCCTATCCTTGACCCACGCTGAGTACGCAATTCCTTGTGCGTACCCTGTATCAGGAGCCTGGATAGAAAACCTTCCTGTTGTCCGCGAGTACCTGGATGTGTTTCCAGATCACTTACCTGGCATGCCGCCAGACAGAGATATCGAGTTCACCATTGAACTGCAGCCCAGCACTGCTCCGATATCCAAGAGACCCTATAGGATGCCACCCGCGGAGCTGGCCGAGTTGAAAACCCAGTTGCATAATCTGTTGGAGAAAAGCTTCATCCGACCCAGTACTTCACCCTGGGGTTGCCCAGCCTTGTTTGTGAAGAAGAAGGATGAAAGTCTACGCATTTGTGTAGACTACCGACCCCTCAATGCGGTGAAAATCAAGAACAAGTATCCACTTCCCCGCATTGATGTTCTATTTGATCAATTAGCTGGAGCCAGAGTGTTCTCCAAGATTGATCTTCGTTCCGGTTACCACCAAATCAAGATCAGACCCTGTGACATTCCCAAAACTGCCTTCTCCACAAGATATGGACTCTACGAGTACCTAGTTATGTCTTTTGGACTCACCAATGCACCTGCCTATTTCATGTATCTCATGAATTCAGTGTTCATGCCCGAACTGGACAAGTTCGTGGTGGTGTTCATTGATGATATTCTGGTGTACTCCAAGAGTGAAGAAGAACATGCTGAACATCTTCATGTGGTTCTTCAACGGTTAAGAGATCATCAGCTTTATGCCAAATTCTCCAAGTGTGAATTTTGGCTGGAAAGTGTCAAGTTCTTGGGACACACCATCTCTCGAGAGGGCATAGCAGTTGACCCTAGCAAAGTACAGGAAGTCATGGACTGGAAGCCACCCACTTCAGTTCATCAGATCCGGAGTTTTCTTGGACTAGCAGGTTACTATCGGCGCTTCATTCCAGATTTCTCCAAGATAGCTAAGCTGATGACTGAGCTGCTGAAGAAAGAAGTCAAATTTGTGTGGAACGACAAGTGTGAATAAGCCTTCAACACCTTGAAACACTTGCTGACCTCAGCCCCGGTTTTGGCTCAACCCGACCCTTCTAGGCCGTTTGACGTATACTGCGACGCCTCTGGCACTGGACTTGGGTGTGTTCTTATGCAACACCATCGAGTCATTGCCTATGCCTCGCAGGCGTTATGACCTCATGAGGTGAACTATCCGACCCATGATCTTGAGTTGGCAGCAGTGATTCATGCCTTAAAGATATGGAGACACTATTTGATGGGTACCCACTGTAACATCTACACCAATCACAAGAGCCTTAAGTACATTTTCACTCAGGCTGACCTCAACATGCGCCAAAGAAGATGGTTGGAGTTAATAAAAGATTATGATTTGGAAGTGCATTATCACCCCGGCAAAGCCAACGTGGTGGCCGATGCTCTTAGCCGCAAGGCTCACTGCAATTGCTTGATGGCAACCGACTTCACAGAAACCTTGTGCCAAGAGATGGGAAAGCTCAGTTTGGAAATTGTTTCCCATGGAACCCTCAGTCATATATCCCTTGAGTCTGTTTTAGAGGACCAAATTGGGTCAGCATAGTTAGAGGATGAGGAAGTAAGGTGGATCAAAAGGAAGATTTCATTGAAGGATGAAGGGCATAAGCAATTCCGACAGGATGAGAATGGGAGAGTGTATTATGGAAATCGACTTGTTGTACCATCCGCCCCCAATCTGAGAAAGCAAATTCTAGATGAAGCTCATCTCTCCAAGTTCTCGATTCATCCTGGCAGCAATAAGATGTATCATAATCTCCGTCAAACCTTCTGGTGGAGTGTAATGAAGCCAGAGATTGCATGCTATGTTTCAGAATGTGACACTTGCCAGTGTGTCAAAGCCAGCCACTTAAAGGTACTAGGTACCCTGCAACCCCTACCTATTCCTTCTTGGAAATGGGAAGACATCAGCATGGATTTCTGTTGACGCCAGATTTTGACACGAGTAAAATCGGCGTTAGAAGTGGAAGAAAATTAGGAGATGCAGCGAGATACAAGGGCGATGATTGGAAATCGGCTGATTGGTGCTACAGTCAAGGATCGGTTGGTTGGTGCTACAGTCAAGGATCGATTGGTTGGTGCTACAGTCAAGGATCGGCCAATTGATGCTACAATCGAGGATCGGCCGATTGATCCTTGGAGTTCTGCCTCGCCCGACCCCTGAGGTTTGGGATCGGACGCGCCCGACCCTCCGAGGGAGGATCTCCACCTCGCCCGACCCCTGAGGTTTGGGATCGGATGCGCCCGACCCTCCGAGGGAGGATCTCCGCCTCGCCCGACCCCTGAGGTTTGGGATCGGACGCGCCCGGCCCTCCAAGGGAGGATCTCCGCCTCGTCCGACCTTAGTTCCCAGGGTCGGAATGGGTCTGAGCCCTCGACATGTGGGTCCTGATCGGTTACCCCCTTGCCAAAGAGGTGATCGGCCGATTAGGAGGTTGGAATAGTTGGGCCGATGTGGGCTTAAAAAGGATTATGAAGACGACTAGGGGGTCAGCCCATGAAGCACGTGAAAATAGTATGAATCGTACTTGTAAATATTCGTTTTCTGTTTAAATTTAGGGATAGAGTTCTAGTCGGATAAGAAGTCGTTTGTACGGGGCTATAAATAGCCACCCTTGTAGATCTGTAATCATCATCAACTCAATACAATAAACTACTATTTCCCCGTACTTACTTTCAAGTAGGCGACTTCGCCAACACTTTTTCTCCTTTTTCACGAGTTTGTACGGGTTGGCGGGGCTGCATCAACTTGACCTCCGGCCGATCTTGTAAGTTCCGCTTATCGAGTAAATTCTAAGCTTTAACTTCGGGTGCATCGCTGTCGTTTCGTTTAGATTTATTCACCAGTTATCGATATTTACTAGAATTCTAGGTTTTACCTGTTGTTCTAGTTTTATCACCAGTTATCCAGCTAGGAATCAGTAATTTCGGCTTTCCTTGTACTTCGCTGGTTAATCTACCTATTTTATACATAGCCGACTAGATCTGTTCCTAGTGTTGCTACTGTAGCGTTGTTTAGATTACTCTAGCAGTTTTCTTTATAAACGTTGCTTGGTAATCGGTTGCATCATAGCCGATTCCTTTATCACAGCAAATCGGCCAATTCGCTGATAAGCTTTGTCGAGATCGGAACTTTAGCCGATCGCAACCTTTGGGAACTGACATGTTTATTTCCTTGCCAATCAACAGGTCAGATTGGCTGGCACGCCGCGCGAACCGCACCAGGGCAATCACCCGAACAGGAGCTAAGCAGATTCTCCCGGGTCGTGTGTCCGACGCTGGGAATTCGATCAGCTGATTTCTAGCGCCAACACACTTTTGGCACGCCCGGTGGGACAAATACAAGCACCACCATGTCGAAAGCTGCTGAAGTCTCCGAAGATAACGTCATCGAAGTGACAGAAGCAGATCTCAGGGACGACCAGAAGGAAGAACTAGAGAGGCAGATGGCATACTATCGGAAGACATGTCTGCAGTCCTTCAGTCGCACCAGGAGCGGGGAGACTATCAAAAAGGCTCTGTTTCCAACTCCCCGCCAGATCACAATCACCGAGGACTCGGACAAGATGTCCGAGATGGTCCAGCAATCCGTCTATCAAGCTTTCATCGATCAATCCCCGGTGCTTTCTAATACGGTGTACAATGCCGTCATCAGCTCCTTGGTTAGCGGTGTATCTCAAGGGTACCAGGGGCCGGCATATGCTCCGCCGATTACGGCTCCGAACAAGAATACACCTTATTCGGCTTCTCAGCCGATCCAATTTCCAGTTGGGGGTTCTGGCGCTTCCTCATCATCGGTCCCTATGGGGTTTAATGGAACGCAACACCTCCAGCCACGTCCCATTCAGTTGTCCTCCGTGAGGTTTCCTCCGTTTAGTCCAACATCTTGGGGGGCACCATCAGCGACGGCCGTCCAGGATCAATCGGCCAACCATGGAAGTCCCCAATTCCAAGCATCTTTCCAAGCGGCCGCTCGACCAACCATGCCACAGTACCAGCCTGTCGCACCAAAGATGAGCAAAGCAGCAGAGCTCATACTATACGATGAAACAAGCGACTCATTCAAACAGCCAACCCTGACTACGCAGCCGGCTATGACAAATCAAATGCCACATGCTTTCACTCAACATCAAGTCATCCCGCCGCCAATATACCAGCACGTACCAGTTCCTCAGCCGACGGTACACCAGCAACAGCCGGACTGGTCGGCACGTATAGGAGAGGTGATTCAGGAGCAATTCGGCTTAAAACTGAAGGTGCAGACCTACACATACAGGACACCGTACCCGCCTACATACGACTTGCTACCGTTTTCCCATCGGTATAAAGTTCCTGATTTCACCAAGTTTTCGGGGCTGGACAACACCTCAACCGTGGAACACGTGAATAGATTCATCATCTAATGCGGGAAAGCAGCAGCGCAGGATGCTCTACGGGTGCGACTTTTCTCGTCATCCCTGTCTGGTTCGGCCTTCCATTGGTTCACAACCTTACCGCCCAACTCGATAATTACATGGGCCGATCTGGAAAGGTAATTTCATAAATACTTCTACGCCGGGGTAGATGAGATGAAGCTGTCCGATTTGACCAGCCTTAGGCAGAGAAGCGACGAGCCGATATCCTCATATGTACAGAGGTTCAAGGAAATCAGAAATAAGTGCTACTCCCTGGCCCTGACTGATGCACAGTTGGCTGATTTAGCCTTCCAAGGTCTCGTACCTCACATCAAAGAAAAATACGCCTCACAGGAGTTTGAGAGCTTGAGCCAAATCGTCCACCGATTGTTTGGTCAAGAGGTACGTTCTTTCGATCCACGGAGGAACTTCCAGAAGAAGGTGGCATACTTAGATGGAACAAACAGATTACGACACAGAAATCGGCCTTGCGGAATGGATTAAAGGGAAGAAGCCGATATCATGTCCGTTCGGCAAGAAGGAGCCGGAAACGTTCGGATTTGACACATCAAAGGCCGATAAAATCTTCGACCTCCTCCTCCAGGAAGGACAGATCAAGCTCTCGCCATACCATACGCTCCCTTCTGCCGAATAGCTGAAGAAGATGAAATATTGCAAGTGGCACAACGCTACCTCCCATGACACTAATGAATGCAAAATCTTCCGGCAGCAGATACAGATGGCCATTGAGCAGGGCAGACTCAAATTTGAAGTGCCAACAAAACCAGCCAAGCCGATGAAGATCGACCAGCACCCCTTCCCCACTAACATGGTTGACACGGGAAAGAATGTGCTCCAAACCAAGGTGCTAACATCCGAATCGGCTAAAAAGAGCGGCGCCGTAGACCCCAGAAATCAAGCGGCGCTTGAAGACGTCAAGGGGAAACGGCGGATGGAGGACGATGACGACGGATCAGGAGAACCACGCATTACTTCCCAATTCCTGCTCAACAAATATCAGCGGCAACATGAATGCTCAAGATCCCGGGAAGAAGCAATGCGGCGACATGAAGATCACTGGCGATGCCCGTTCTTCATCCACTGTTGGGAAAGCAACCTCAGGTTGCCTTCGGCCGATAATTGCCCGGAGTGCAACGGCCCATATCGTAACAATCGGCCGTTCAGCAGGTCTCGCTCCAGAGATGGGAGACCAGAGCCGATCAGCAGGAACTGGCGCAACCAAGACGACCGGCGCCCTCCAGTACGTGATCGGCTGGGGGGCAGAAGTGACAGATATGACTGGTCGGAAGGCAGGCGCAATGATGGGCCGGGGGGCAGATTTGATCGACATGACCGGCCAGAAAATAGGGTCAGCGTCCACAGTCGACTTGAAGAGATGGCCGATGCTCGGGTATCAGACGAAAACCCTTTAGGACGCGGACCGAAATGGGAACGTGCTAGACCACGAACCAAACCGGTGAACCCCAGGTGGTGCCCCGATGGATTGACCAAGTCTCAAAAACGGAGAATCCAACGTCTCCGCCAGTTGGAACAACAGGAGGAAGAGCAGCAGTACACGGCGGACGAGAAGAAAGGCAGGTTTCAGGTGTGGTGCCCCAAAAGAAACGACAGAGGAGGCGACGAATCGGCAGGCGACGAATCGGCAGCCGACATCGCCATGGTTTTCATACTGCCGATGGAATTCATGACTCCTGCCGACCAACAGGACATGTCGACAATGGAAGAGCAGATGGCGCAATTGGCTTTGGAGCCAATGACAGCCACATTCGAGAAGCCCGAAGAAGACAAACGGCAACACCTAAAAGCGT
Organism: Setaria italica; assembly: GCF_000263155.2. Lineage (NCBI taxonomy): Eukaryota > Viridiplantae > Streptophyta > Magnoliopsida > Poales > Poaceae > Setaria > Setaria italica. The sequence continues at coordinate 28,884,540 of NC_028452.1, forward strand.
TGTTTCTTAAAGGGCATTTCGACGGCCGACCCATAACCAGATTACTGGTAGACGGAGGGGTTGCAGTCAACATCATGCCGTACGCCATGTTCCGGAAGCTTGGGAAGAGTGATGATGACCTGACCAAGACAGATATGATGCTCAAGGACTTCGAGGGCAACGTATCCCCCGCTCATGGCGCTCTCTGCGTTGACCTCACCATCGGCAGTAAGACCCTTCCTACTACTTTCTTTATCATTAATGGCAAGGGGTCCTAAAACATGCTACTCGGCCGAGACCGGATACATGCGAATTGCTGTATCCCATCTACAATGCATCAATGCCTCGTACAATGGGTCGGCGACAACATCCAGGTGGTCACCGCCGATTCCGCATACAGCATCGCGGCAGCCGACACGCAGCAGTGGAGCTGCGAAACCATCAAGTGCATATCCGGGAGAGTATGGGATACGGACTTCTTGAAGGTGTTCGATTTTGGCCTACAGCCGATCCGAGGAGTCGGCTCCGAAGACTCAGACTAAGATGGATCAGTTCGCCCGAGAAGATGGGAAGCTGGGATACGGGTTCACGTCGGCCGATTCATTAGAAATGATAGATTTAGGCGATGGTACCAAACCAAGACCGACATATATTAGTGCAAATTTAGATCCGGAATACAAATGTAAACTGACAAGTTTGTTAAGAGAATTTAAGGATTGCTTTGCTTGGGAATATCATGAGATGCCCGGATTAGACCGATCTATCGTTGAGCATCGGTTACCCATAAAGCCAGGGTATCGGCCGTATCAACAGCCTTCACGGCGGTGCAATCCTAAAATCCTACCAGACATAAAGGCCGAAATAACGCGGCTAATCGAAGCAAAATTTATTCGGCAATGTCGTTATGCCAAATGGATCTCCAACATTGTACCAGTATACAAGAAGAACGGAAAGCTATGCGTATGCGTCGATTTCAGGAACCTTAATCAGGCCACACCAATGGATGGATACCCCATGCCGACGGCCGATGTGCTGATAGATGCCATCGTGGGACACAAGGTTATTAGTTTCATGGATGGAAACGCTGGGTACAATCAGATACTTATGGCCGAAGAGGACATACCCAAAACGGCCTTCAGATGCCCAGGTCACCTTGGTTTATTCGAGTGGGTGGTAATGACTTTCGGCTTGAAAAACGCTGGCGCCATGTATCAGAGAGCCATGAACTACATATTTCACAACCTTATCGGCATACTAGTAGAAATCTACATCAACGACGTCGTAGTCAAGTCAAAAGGACACCAGGAGCATCTGGCTGATTTGCGACAAGTATTGGAATGTACTAAGAAGCATGGGCTGAAGATGAACCCAAATAAGTGTGCCTTCGGCATATCCGCCGAACAATTCTTAGGATTCATGGTGCACGAACGGGGAATAGAAATCAATCAGAAAACTATAGCGGCCATCAACAAAGTCGTGGCCCCGCAGAATAAAACTGAGTTGCAATCTCTAATCGGCAAGGTGAATTTCATCAGAAGATTCATATCTAATCTGTCTGGGCGAATCCAAGCCTTCACACCATTATTAAAGTTGAAGCCCGACCAGGAGTTCATATGGGGGGAAGAGCAACGCAAGGCATTGGAAGACATCAAGCAGTACTTGGTCTCACCACCGGTATTGGTCCCTCCTCAAACTTGTAAGCCGTTTAAACTATATTTATTAGCCGATGAAAGAGCTATTGGGTCGGCTCTGGTCCAGGAGTTCGAGGGAAAGGAATGAGTAATTTATTATGTCAGTAGAAGACTTCTGGACGCCGAAACAAGGTATCCTCCAGTGGAGCGGTTGTGCCTATGCCTTTACTTCTCATGCACCAAACTCAGGCACTATTTGCTGTCGGCGGAATGTGTGGTCGTATGCAAGGACGACGTGGTAAAATACATGCTGTCACTGCCGATTTTGAAAGGACGGATCGGAAAATGGATCTTGGCTTTGTCGGAGTTTGACCTTCGATATGAATCGGCAAAAGCCATTAAGGGACAGGTCATGGCCGATTTCATTGCCCAGCACTGCGGGCCAGAGGCTACCTTCGTAGAACCAATACCTTGGACCTTATACTTCGATGGATCGTCATGTGGGGCCGGATCAGGAATCGGCATCGTCCTCATATCGCCTCGGGGGGCAAGCTATGATTTCTCTCTGCCGATAGAAGCATCCGCCACTAACAATCAAGCAGAGTACCGAGCTGTACTGAAGGGACTACAATTGCTAAGGGAAGTCAAAGCTGATTCCGTCGAAATTTTTGGGGATTCCATGCTTATCGTGGATCAGTTAACAGGGAAGTCCGAGTGCAAGGACGACGTATTGAGGATTTATTACGAAGATTGCCTACTGCTTCTGAAAGAATTCAAATCAGCAGTTATCGAGCACATCCCAAGGAATCACAATGAGGATGCCAACAAGCTCGCCCAACACGCATCTGGGTATCGGCCGATTCAAGGCGCCATGGCTCTAGAGCTCGCGGCCGATGACTGGCGAAAGGAGATTGCCGATTACCTGAAAGATCCGTCTAAGAAAGTGGATCGGCAGGTACGTTTTCATGCTACCAAATATGTGTTACTGGAAGACGACTTGTTCTAGCGAACAATTGATGGCGTCCTACTCAAGTGTCTAGGAACGGAGGAGGCTAAGACTTTGATGGGAGAAATCCATGAAGGAGTGTGTGGAGCCCACCAATCGGCACATAAGATGAAATGGATGATTAGGAATAATGGGTATTACTGGCCGACGATCCTCGAGGATTGCTTTAAGTATTATAAAGGATGCTAGGATTGTCAGAAATACGGGAATGTCCAACGTGCGCCCGCATCGGCTATGAATCCCATTATCAAACCATGGCCGTTCAGAGGTTGGGGAATAGACCTCATCGGCCAAATTTATCCTCCATCAAGCAAAGGGCACAAGTTCATTCTGGTGGCCACTGATTATTTCACCAAATGGGTGGAGGCGATTCCGTTAAGGACCGTGACATCGGCTGCTATGGTTGACTTCGTAAGAGACCATATCGTCTACCGTTTCGGCATTGCCCAGACTATCACAACCGATCAAGGGACGATGTTTACATCAGGAGAATTCGAGGAGTTCATGGCCGACATGGGAATCAAATTGTTAAACTCCTCTCCATATTATGCCCAAGCTAATGGCCAGGCCGAATCTTCCAACAAGGGGATAATTAAGTTAATCAAGAGGAAGATAGAGGAGCAGCCGAAAAAGTGGCATCTATGTCTGATTGAAGCTCTATGGGCATACAGCATGGCTTGCCATGGGGCCACCAAGATGTCCCCTTATCAGTTGGTGTACGGTCACGAGGCAGTACTACCATGGGAGTTGAGAGCAGGGTCGAGACGCACTTCGCTCCAGGACCAGTTAGCGGCCGATGACTACTCCTCACTTATGAAGAGGGAACTTGATGACTTGGCTGGCCAACGATTGAGAGCTTTGATAAGCATCGAAGAAAACAAGAAGAAAGTGGCCAGGTGGTATGATAAGAAGGTCAAAGTCAAGCAATTCTCTCTAGGGGACCTGGTATGGAAGTTAGTGTTGCCGATTGGGTCGAAAGATCCTAAATTCGGTAAGTGGTCCCCTACATGGGAAGGGCCGTATAAAATCGGCAGATGTGCTCCAGGAAACGCTTATATTCTGGAAATAATCGAAGGAGAAGAGTTTACTAGGGCTCTGAACGGAAGAAACTTGAAAAGGTACTACCCTAGTATATGGGTAGGAGCATAAGGATCGACCACGATGAACAACACACAGCCGATACAAAAGGATTCGTCTAGAGAAAAAACGTAATCGTCCAAATCGGCCGATATATTTCATTCGGTACGGACGGTGGGTTACACGGCCGACAAGGTACAAGTCGCCCTTAGAATAAAAAATAATTAACTATGCCTTTTCTTAAGCTCTCTCTCAGCCCGACCTAGTTCTATCATAAGACGGATGTACTATTCCTCTATCTCTTTCATCGCAGCCTCCGCTTCGACTTGACGGGGGAGAGAGTGACTCCGGTCCATTGCCGGGCGTGATGTTCCTGCTGCTGCATCTTCAAGGGCTATTTGATGAGGAAGCAGATGACTTCTATCGGCTTGGAGTCGCCGGTAGTCGTTGCCGTCCAGGAAATCCCAGATCCGCCGGATGTCAGCACGGACGTGCTCTTGGAGTTCGTTGCGATGAGCCCTGATTAAGTCCTTGTCTTCTTGTGACAACGGTTCGTCGGAGTGCACGAGTCCGATGGCTCGTTCGAGTTCAGGGCTAAGGCGCCGCAGCTGCGGAAAACAACAATATACTTATAGTCGCCAAAAAGATGATTCCCTTCAGAGGAAGTCAAACTAAGAAAGAGAATGAAGGCAAATATTTTACCTGATTAACGGAGGAAGAGGTAGAGGATGAAGAAGACATGACTGAGAGGCGCACCGACGAGAATAGGTCAAGGAAGATGAAGCTGAGCTAGACAAGTACTCTCGGAACGGTCACCTAGGCTGGTGTTTATAAGAAAGGAAGGCGTGGATGTTTGGTAAGACGCGTCCCATCGGAAGTGAAATAAATAAAGGGGGCACCGCGAAGGATGGTCAAAGGGGGTATCAATGTTCGTACAAAAAACTGCCAGTACTTTTACAGGTCACCCAGAAGGGCATTGATTGCTGCGATCGCTCGGCGCCGGATCTGATCGGCAGAGTCCAGGACCCGTTGGTCATCCTCTGCCGATCCGGGGACTTCTGACATATGGCGGTGGAGTTTGAGGGCTTCGTGAGCCAGGTGCTGCCTCTCCCGTTTCAGATCGGCGATGACGGAAGGGAGTTCTTGAAGCTTCTTCTCTTCAGCATCTATTGCTTTGGTCACCTGCTCCATCTCTTTCGCAAGCTCCGCCCTTTGGCGTTTGAGGCGATCTATCGTGCCGACGATCCCCGGGCGAGAGTCTTCCAGAAAGTGAATCTGTTGATGCACCTCTTGAGCTTGACGTTTGTACGTGTCGTCCTCTTCACGAGTCTTGGTCAACTTGGCGCGATCGGCCATGTGGCGCAGGGCCCTAAAAACCGGAATCCTCATTGACTCGATATACGCGGCCGGCGCCAAGGCCTCTTCTGCTTCTTCTGGTACCCGCCCGCTGATGTCGCCAAAGAGTTGCCGAATCGGCGAGGCATCTTCTACCAATCAGCCGATGTCCTCTTGAAGAGGGGATCGGATGCTTGCGAGTTTGGTATGGACATCATCAGGGACGGAGCTCAAAGTGACCTGGCGAGAGGCGACTTCCTCGTCATCGGAGAGTGCGAACGCAAACGAGAAAAGGCTGTTGTTGGGGGTGTCCTGTTCCTGGAAATAGTAAGTCAAGGGGAAAAACAAATCAGCCGATGGTGATGGCAAATCAGTCGATTAAGGGTGGGAAGTCTCTTACCTCCTTGAAATAGATTTCTTCAAACTGCGTTGGAGAGGCCGTTATCCTCGATTTAGGGGCTGGTGCCATTGGTTCGTCAGAAGAAGAAGATTCCACAATGATTGGTGCTTTGCTCGGGCGAGCTTCCCGAAAGATGACCAATGGTTGATTAGGAGTGGCGCTTAGTGTACCGGTGACCTGTGTCAAAAGATTGAATAAGAATATCATCCAAATACTAGGAGAATCGGTTGAAGAGTAATATACCTCGGCAGATGGAAGCGTGGGCGTGAGGATGACTGATTGGATTGCTGCCGATTGCTGTGGGTCCACAGAAGCGGTTCGTGCAGTCTAAAAATAAGATGAGTCAGTATAGAGATGGCAATCGGTAGGATCAGACAACAAGTTTACCTGCATGGACTCCACCAGTAATGATGCAGCAGCCGCCCCAGCTTGCGTGATGACTTGAGTATCTACTTCTCCAGCAGCTAGAAGGGGCAATGCGGCCGAAGTTTCTGCCGATGTGATCATAGGAGGGTCGGCCGGTTCTATACGAGCTCGCACTCGGCAACTGGTCTTCTTGGTAACCTTCTTCTGCGCCTGCTTCGACCGGTCGGAATCACATCCATGGAAGGAGCATCATAGCCGATAAGGGGGAAGATGGTGTATGGGTGATGGTCCTCTATCGGCCGGCCACTCCGACTGTGTGTTGTGGGAACACGGTTTTCAGACTGAAGCAACAGCAAGATGTTAGGGTACGTATTTAACCACATTAATAAAGGAATGAAAATCGGCTAGGGGAAAAAATACCTCAGCGTTCGGATCGATGTTGGCTGGATCCAGGAGATTGCAGTATGTCGATGCGGAGGCGTAGAACAGGTGCTGTTTCCATTCGGCCCACCATAGCTTGGATGGTTGGACAGCAAAGGGGGCTACTATCCAGTCATTAAAATCTATGGTATTGGAGTCTGGTATCCGATCTCGCAGCTGACTATAGTCAAGACCCTTGGTGAGCTCATCTCTGAACTTTGCTCGACCGATGAAGTATGCCTGAATCGGCAGTTGACCCATGCCGAATTGCCGTGCTGCAACGGAGGGGTTGTAGAATTCATATGTAGGAGCATCCTTTCCCGAGAAGAAGTTGGCCGGAAAGATTCCTGGTTTAATCAGTTCATCTGTGAGATCTTTGTCGAATCGGCCGGTAGTTGAATCGAAGCAAGAAGGGAGTTCAAAGATTGGGTCATCTCTCCGATAAGGGAACCAGACGGTTGCATCTTCATTAAAGCCGTTATAAAAACACCGGAAGTATTCGGCCACCTTGGTAGCAGAGTATGAGCAACCAGAGAAGGCCGATGCTGCTTCGCCGAAAGACATACACCGGCGTCGGGCAGTGAGATTCTCTGCCGATTCGACGCTGGGGAATGTCATGTGTTCCACTCGCTGCTGAGAGATCTCGCTCATGTACAAGTTCAGCCATAAGTTAATGAACCACCAGGGTCCACCTGGGTTTCCAATCGGTTCCCCTTTGGATAGCTTGATGCCGATTTGGTGAAGCATATGGTACGCTGCTCCTAGTAAGTGCTTTCCAAGAGGAACAGAAGTCCCTATCGATAATGCTTCGGCCAAAGCTTGGGTATTGGTAGATGGACCAGCTGCTCTCCCACAGAAGAAGTGCTTCTCTAGCCACATCATTAGGAAGGCCGTATACTCTCTGTTCTTGACAGATCCGACCCTTTTGTTGCATCTGATGAAACCTTTCCACCCGCCGATTCCCCTTGTGTCCAGTCGATGTGATGTTGCGGTTATCAGGCGGAAAGGGGTGTCCGGGGAAGAAATGTCTAGGCTGGTCAGCAAGACTACATCGACCAACGTGGGGGTCATGGGTCCGTGTCCAAACAGGAATGCGTTGAGAGCATCGGACCAGAAGTAAGAAGCTGCCATCACTAACGGCTCATTCCGTTCCATTTGGGACAAGGATAGATCAATGCATTGACCAATTTTGAGCTCATCCCATTGAACCTTCTTGGAGGCGGCTATCCGCTGGTACCATTCCCTCCAACCGGGAGTTTCGTTCGGCCAAGACCTAAAGGTACCCGACCAGTGATCTAGGTCCATAGTTGATTGTTTAAAGGGGATCCTATGGGTTTCCAAATTGATTAAGTCGGTTGGATCTGGGTTTCCCATGGGCCCAAGGCAGATAAGGCCGAGGTTTTCTATAAGACGAATGGTGATGCGATGCCTAACCGCCTAAAAAGGAAAAGGGGGTGCGAGGGTAAGAAATATATTTAAGGTAAATGCATTACTGATAAGGGAAAGTTTCGGTAATGACCTCCGGGATGAAGCCCCTCGTAATCGGCGGAGTCGCCGGTGCGACTGCAGATGATGAAGTTGCCAATGGGATCTCGGATGAAGCTTCGACGTTCGCCGATGGAACTCCTTCTTCCGTCAATGGAGCCGCCGCTGTCGCCACTGGAATCTCCGCCGAAGGCACCATTTCTGGAGCTTCGCGCGTTGGTGAGGTGCCTGAAGGTGCCGCCATTGGAAAAGTAGGAGGGAATGCGAAAGGAAGGAGGCGCTGGAGAATTTGAGGACTAAGGAAAGTATTGGAGGGAGAAGAAAGCCTGTGCGCTGAAGAAGAAGGACGTGAGCTCGTAAGAAGTATGGGATGTGCTGATATTTAAAGAAGGTCTGAGAAGGGGTAGAAGTGGAATTTTTACCGCGCCGGCGTTTCGAGTTTTTCGGGAGTAGTGGTTGTCGTGGGCGCCCGTTTTGAAAAGATTGCAATCATCAGGTTGGAAACCGCAAAACGGAAGGATGTTTTCGTGGCGTCTGTTTCGGATGAGAAGTTGAAAAGAATTTCGAAGTAAAGACTATGTTTTACTCCGAAACTGGGGGGCATGTGTTGACGCCAGATTTTGACACGAGTAAAATCGGCGTTAGAAGTGGAAGAAATTAGGAGATGCGGCAAGATACAAGGGCGACGATTGGAAATCGGCCGATTGGTGCTACAGTCAAGGATCGGTTGGTTGGTGCTACAGTCAAGGATCGGCCAATTGATGCTACAGTCGAGGATCGGCCGATTGATCCTTGGAGTTCCGCCTCGCCCAACCCCTGAGGTTTGGGATCGGACGCGCCCGACCCTCCGAGGGAGGATCTCCGCCTCGCCTGACCCCTGAGGTTTAGGATCGGACGCGCCCGACCCTCCAAGGGAGGATCTCCGCCTCGTCCGACCTTAGTTCCCAGGGTCGGAATGGGTCTGAGCCCTCGACATGTGGGTCCTGATCGGTTACCCCCTTGCCAAAGAGGTGATCAGCCGATTAGGAGGTTGGAATAGTTGGGCCGATGTGGGCTTAAAAAGGATTATGAAGACGAAGAGGGGGTCAGCCCATGAAGTGCGTGAAAATAGTACGAATCGTACTTGTAAATATTCATTTTCTGTTTAAATTTAGGGATAGAGTTCTAGTCGGATAAGAAGTCATTTGTACGGGGCTATAAATAGCCACCCTTGTAGATCTGTAATCATCATCAACTCAATACAACAAACTACTATTTCCTCGTACTTACTTTCAAGTAGGCGACTTCGCCAACACTTTTTCTCCTTTTTCACGAGTTCGTACGGGTTCGCGGGGCTGCATCAACTTGACCTCCAGCCGATCTTGTAAGTTCCGCTTATCGAGTAAATTCTAAGCTTTAACTTCGGGCGCATCACTGTCGTTTCGTTTAGATTTATTCACCAGTTATCGATATTTACTAGAATTCTAGGTTTTACCTGTTGTTCTAGTTTTATCACCAGTTATCCAGCTAGGAATCAGTAATTTCGGCTTTCCTTGTACTTCGCTGGTTAATCTACCTATTTTATACATAGCCGACTAGATCTGTTCCTAGTGTTGCTACTGTAGCGTTGTTTAGATTACTCTAGCAGTTTTCTTTATAAACGTTGCTTGGTAATCGGTTGCATCATAGCCGATTCCTTTATCACGGCAAATCGGCCAATTCGCTAATAAGCTTTCTCGAGATCGGAACTTTAGCCGATCGCAACCTTTGGGAACTGACACGTTTATTTCCTTGCCAATCAAGAAGTCAGATTGGCTGGCACGCCACACGAACCGTACCAGGGCAATCACCCAAACAGGAGCTAAGCGGATTCTCCCGGGTCGTGTGTCCGACGCTGGGAATTCGATCAGCTGATTTCTAGCACCAACAATTTCATTGTTGGGCTGCCCCTTACATCGCAGCGACATGACTCCATCTGGGTTATTGTGGATCGTCTTACCAAGACCGCCCACTTTCTTCTTGTTCACACCACCTACCTGACCAAGAAATATGCGGAGTTGTACCTTGACCGCATTGTTTCTCTGCACGGTGTACCTAAGACTATCATATCTGATCGAGGAACTCAGTTTGTAGCACGTTTTTGGGAACAACTACAAACATCACTTGGCACCAAGCTCATTCATAGCTCTACTTATCACCCTCAAACCGATGGTCAGACCGAAAGAGTAAATCGGATCCTTGAACATATGTTGAGAGCATGTGTCATCCATTATGACAAGAATTGGGATCAGTGCTTACCCCTAGCAGAGTTTTCCTACAACAACAGCTACCAGACCAGCTTGGAGATGGCACCGTATGAAGCCCTATATGGTCGGAAATGTTGGACGCTGTTGAATTGGTCGCAAGTTGGCAAAAGACAGACCTATGGCCCTGATTTAGTAGTGGAAGCCGAAGAGCAAGTGAAAGTAATTCAAGCAAATCTCAAGGCCGCCCAATCTCGACAAAAGAGTTACTCCGACAAGAGAAGGAGACCCCTGCAGTTTAACATTGGTGACCACGTATACCTTCGAGTCTCCCTGACCAAAGGAGTGCAACGGTTCAGAATAAAGGGAAAATTGGCTCCCTGTTACATTGGTCCTTATGAGATTGTGGAAATTTGTGGACCCGTTGCTTACCGGATCCAACTCCCAGAACAGCTTTCAGCCATACATGATGTTTTCCATGTATCCCAACTGAAGAAGTGTGTTCAGGTTCCAACTAAGGTCTTGGAACAGGAGCAACTTCAAATCGAGTCCGACCTGACCTACACCGAGTATCCAACCAAGGTCCTCGACCGAAAAGAGAGACATACCCGACGACAGACAGTGAAAATGTACAAGATACTATGGAACAACCACACAGAAGAAGAAGCAACCTGGGAAACAGAGGAGTATCTGAACAAACACTTCCGAGATTTTCTTTCCACCCAAGGAGGTAAGGACTGCACACCCCCACTAGTTACCCTTACACCCGAATCTCGGGACGATATTATTTTAAGGGGGGTAGGCTGTAACGACCTTGGTTAAATCAGCCAAGTTAATCTTAATCCGAGTCCCTAATCCCTCTGTCTCAGCTCCCCGAAGTTTAAGCGCTCCAAAACCGGTTCTTAGTCCCGACCCCTGAAAACCCAACCCAAAACCACCGGTTCTTTCCCAGTCTGAAGGCAGTTTTGTTGGAGGTATGCCCTAGAGGCAATCATAGAGATGATGATATTCCATTTGTATCCATGATTTGTATGTTGTGTTCATTGAATATCCATTGAAGGCTACTTGAATTGATTTGCAATTATGTGAATTGTATGTGAAACTCTTTACTTGTATGGTTATTCTAAAGTTGTCCCTAGTCGGAGTTCATGTGAGGACACACATGAATATTAGACTAGCACATGTATTAGTTGATGACTATGTTTCACAAGTCATGGACATGGAGATGTTGAACTAATAATGTGGACACATGTGGAGACATGTGTTAGGACTGACCCAACACGAGAAGTAGTTCTCTCTTTAAACAACATATACGCTTTGTCCTTAGACCTGAGATTGTCGCATGTATTCTAGATGTGGATCGACCTACTTAGGGGCTATCAAACGCTACGCCGTAACAGGGTAGTTATAAAGGTAGCTTTCGGGTTTGTCAAGAAGCATGCTATGAGACATGGTCAATCAAGATGGGATTTGCCCCTCTCTGATTGAGAGTGATATCTCTGGGCCCCTCGAGTGATCGGATCCGAAAATGCATGGCCATGCTACGTACGGTTAAGAGTTAACCTACAAAGGGATTCCGAATCACAGGATCGAGAAAGAGCGGTCGGCTTGAAGCTAGACCAAATATCGTGAGGCAAAGGGAATAGCATGTACATTATGTTGTGATGGTTCGTCTGATATGATCTTCGTATGCGTATAGGAGTTGGCACGTCTTGCTAGAGGCCGCTACCAACTATTGGGCCGAGTAGGAGTACTCGGGCCATGTCTATACGTATCCGAACCCATAGGGTCACACACTTAAGGGGCTGGAAGCCCAATTCGGATCTGATCCGAGTTGGATTAGGTTTAGGAGTACTAATGGGCCTCGGATCCAGAGGCCCATCAGGAACCTCTATAAATAGAGGGGTGGGGGCGCCCTAGGGTTTACACCTTTTTGGCTGAACACACCTGCCGCGCCTCCCACGCCCTCGCCTGTTGCAACTCGCGGATCTAGCAATCCAGCTTGCGATGCTTCCTCCCTGCACGTGTGGATACCTTGGAGGTGTTGCGCCTGCAGCACTTGGACGAGCCATCGACGAGCCGCCGACGAGCCACGACGAGCCGACGACGAGCCGCGGCACCGGAGGCGATCTTGCTGCACGTGGACGAGCTGCTGAGGAGCTGCTGGACGTGATCGACTACGTACGACTACGTGATCGTCTTCACTGCACCGATGCATATCTACATCTTCCGCACCAGTAGTGCGTCGAGTGGTAATCCCGTGATCCTTATACGGCAGTTCTTCCTGGTTATACGCGGTAGAAATTTTGATTTGCGCTAGCGTAGCCTACCTCGTATCCCAACAAGTTTTTCCTTCCAATCTTGGAGCTGTCGAACACCCGAGACTGACTGGTGGACCCGCAATCTTCTCCCCGGATCTCCCGAGGCAGACACACCAAGCAGCATGCGCCCGCTTCAGAGCTTCCCCGCCGCGTGGCTTGATCTCTCCGACACCCGCTGCTTCGCCCAGTCGCCGGCCCCAAAAGGATGGATCCACGCGCCTTCCTCCCCAATCGCAGTGGAAGCCCCTCTGCAACCCTTTCTGCCTCGCCTCGTCTCGCTCGCGCCCTCGCCGGCCGCGCCAAGGTGCCCCGTCGCCGCCGTGGCAGAGTTTTGCCGCAGCTATGTTAGACCGCCTCGTGACTCGCGCCCATCATCTCGCCGGATCCCCGGCTGCAAGACTCGATGCCTTCCGGTTTTTCTGTCGCCTCTCCACAGTCGCGCCGCCCAAGAGCACTCCGAGACGATACCTCCCTCGCCAACCCCAACTCCGGCAGCGACAACCCCTTTTTCTCGCCCCACCAGTGGCGTGCTCCGGCAATGCTGCTGTTTCGCGCTCGCCCCCGCCACCGCTCACCATGTCACTTCGCCTGTGCAACCTCGCGTGTAGCGCCTTTCTCCCTGTCACACCAGTCAAATTCGCCGCTCGACGCAACCAGGCGACGCTCGCCTCCGCCAAATCTAAATCCCGGCAAAACCGCACCTGCGCCGCCTTGTCTCCCGTACCCAATCGCCGAAGACTCTATCTCCAAGGTCCTGTTCCGCCGCCCATCGCCGCTCAATCGCCGCCATGGCAGCGCACTGCACCCTTTTTCTTCCTGATCTTTGTGCTGCTCAAAATCTCTCTTCCGCGCAGCTATAAAAGGGAATGCCAGAGTCCCACCGGAGTTCATTCGCCCTTGCTGTTTCCCCGCCCCTACTCTGAGCGCACCTGAGCACTTCCGCTGAGATCTCGAAGAGTTCCCTTCTCGGCTCAGACCCACTTCTCCCCAATCCACCCCGCCGTCTTCTCCTTCGTGCTGTGCTAGAGCTTTCTTGTTGCCCACAAGAAGCTCCGCCACCGCCGGAGCATTGTCCAACCTCGCCACCGCCCAACCCTTAGTGTTTAAGATCTTCTGCCCAAGTCTGCTCCTTTTCGACCCCAAACCTTCACCAATAGACCTGAAGGTAAGCTACCGACCCCTTTCCGGTTCGCCCGACCCCTTTTTCCGTCTCACCCGACCCTGTCTGTTTCACTGACCCTTATCACCATGCCCGAGGACTCGGCTGTATCCTTTTCCTTGACCCAAGGGTATCGGTGCAAAAGATCGGGAACTCCCCGGTGTTGAGTCTGAGGACCCCGGCACAGTTATTCCTTAACTTTAAAGGTCAGATCCCAAGTTTACCCCCATCCGACCCTCTTATCCTGTTCTTCCCCAACTAAAGTGAACTCCCCCACCTTTTCTGTAGCCTTGCTACCAGTGTCCGAGCCTTAACTTGCAAGTGTTGTTAAAATAACCGTCTAAACACTAACTCCTACATTTGCATTCGTGTAGAGTTACATCTCGCTGACGGCATCTACGAGCTACACCCGGCACCCGAAGAAGGAGCTGTAGCTGAGCTGCCAATCCCAGAAGCCGAAGCAGCCCAGCTAAAGACCAGTTTCCCTCTCCTCCGCTTGAAGGCAAGCCCCGGAGCATAAACCCATATTTCCAAACTTGCGCATGCCTTCCTTCTCATGATTGTGCATTTATGTATAGGAGTTGTCTGCAACCATAGATTGAAGCGTCCCCACATAAGTAGAGACTAAATGTGATACAAATATCAGTCCCAGGAGGCTGATAACACATTTATTCGACAGATAGATCAGTTACCGTACAACTCCCGAGGGAGTGGGCATGAGAGCCACGCAACGATAAGAAGTAAATAAACAACAGCGGCTAACCAAGTGACTGCCAAAAGACAGCACTCGGGACTACACGGCAGCAACAGCATCTTGGAAAGGCCAACACCACAGGTAGTGTTGGGTGCGGACACAACCTCTACTCAAGGTCCTCGGCGATGAAGTCCGGGTCTTCCTCTGTAGTAACGAAGCAAGGGTGAGTACGAACATACTCAACAAATCCAACCCCATCCACGGAGGGGGATACAAGCAAGTAGATGCACAGGATATATCAAGGAAAGGCTAGAGTCCATTTGCGGGAAAGCTAGATTTTTAACACATGCATGGGCTTATTTTCAAACGATTTTTCGTAAAGCTTTTCTTTAGTAACTGAAACATGGAGTGGGGTTGATCCTACACAAAGGATCCAAGTTTTATCGCTATCGGACTCCCTGTCTGCCATAGCACACGGCACAATTGCCGGACACTTCCAAAATCCAACACACACACACAAACGCGCGACAACCATGCCCAAGTGCTAGTTATGTGACGAAGCCATAACTTGTCCAATGTCGTGGACACGGCTACCCGGATAGGTTTTAACTCTGCAGAGGTTGTACACTTTTCCCACAAGTAGGGTACCGCAGCACGATCACCTTAGTGCCGGTGCGGATCCTAACAAAGCCATTATCGACCTTAGCTAAGACTGGCTAGTCCTCACGGAAGCACCCAAGGGGTTCACGGCTCATCCATGAGACCGTAACCGAGACCTAAGTCACCAAGATCTTACTCCTTTTCCATGGGTTCCCATTGCTCACCAGCACCCCTGAAGACTAACAGTTTAGCTAGTGGGATTTATGCTAAGCCGTTGCCCATACAACGGTCGAGTGGTTGCACGATGGTGGAATTAGGCAAGATGACACATCAACTCGGTCCTTAACCATGACAAGATGGATATCTCCCGATATCGCTCAACCACTAAGGTACGAGCACAACATCCTGGCATTTCACACAAGAAACACCCATCCATCTCGTCTACACATCCCTTTTCCTTTGAACCTGGAAAACCATTTTCCCAATTGAACACACACACACACACACACTTATTTTCCATGTAAACCATTGTAATAATGATTGTAGTTGAGTAGCAATTTCCTAAGCATTCTAGCGGTGGTTATCGCCTAAATAGAGCGGGTCATATTTAGAGACAACCATAGGATAACAAGGAATGTTCATAACAATCAATGGGTGGCTATCCAACCATGTCTTGCAATAAAATAATATGCATTTTATAAAATAGGCCAATAGGTTGTGTTTAAAAAAAACTAAGTATTAAGTATGCATCAAAGGGTGAGATTGGACTTGCCGTCTTCAAAGCCTTCCGGGAGTTCCGGCTCGTGCTGCTGGTCCTCGGGCTCGGTCTCTTGGTCAAACTCCTCCTCGGGTAATCCGTGACCTACGACACACGCAAACGGGCACACAAATAAATAAAAGAAAGTTGGTTTTTAACCATTGAGCTCCGAACAAAAAATGTGAACGGAAAATAGGTAGAAAGATTATTTTTGGGAAATTTGGATATGGATTAGCAGAAGTATTCTAGAGGATGACGTGGTAAAATTTGGGATTAATTGGAGGAAGTTTGGCGCATGAAATGACAAGATATACGTGGATTAGGGACTTAAAATGAGTTTTAGGACTGGTTTGTGATAAACCAAGGGCCTATTTGCAAATACTTTTGGAGGTGGAGGGGCTTATCTGCAAATAGGTTTATGAGAGTGGTGGAAGGACCTGTTCGTAATTTGGGAAAAGGCAGGGGTCAGATCGGGATTTTGGGGAATTCCCC